>NW_028327180.1:40430513-40733543 GCF_987537825.1 Furipterus horrens | reverse complement strand
CCTCTTTTGCTTTTTAACAGCTGCATAATGTTCTATCCTGCAGCTAGATTGTTGTCCCATTAAGGCACATTTCCTTATTCCCAGGGGTTTTGCTACTATAAATAGTGCAGCAAATGTCATTTTGTATATGGGTGAATATATTCACAGCCTTCCTGAAAAAATGTAACTCATAAACTATTTTTAGAGCAGTTTTAGATTTACAAAAAAATTGAGTAGAATGTATAAAGTTCCCATGCACCACCTTGCCTCCCAAAGGCACACGCACAGTTTTCCCTATTACTGCATTAAGATCTTGCATTTGTGGCTACATTTGCTACAGTTGATGAGTGTACACTGACACCTCATCAGGCAAAGTCCACAGTGGACATTAGGGTTTGCTCTTGGTGAAGAGCACTCAATGGGGTTAGGCAATTGTATAATGACATGTAACCATCATTCTGCTATCACACAGAGTAGTTTTACTGCCCTAAAAATCCGGTGCTCCACCTATTCATCCTCCCTGGAAAACACAGATCCTTTTGCTGTCTCCATAGTTTCATCTTTTCCAGAATTTACAGAGTTGGAATCATGCAGGTTGCAGTCTTTTCAGACTGCCTCCTTTCACTTAGTAACATATACTTAAATTTCCTCCATGTCTTTTCACAGCTGGATAGCTTGTTTCTTTTTAAAGATTTTATTTATTTAATTTTAGAGAGAGGGGGAGGGAGAGAAACATCGATGTGTGAGAAAAACATCGATTGGTTGCCTCTTGCACACCCCCAAATGGGACCTGGCCCGCAACCCAGGCAAGTGCCCTGACTGAGAATGGAACCAGCGACCTTTCAGTTTGCAGGCCGACACTCAACCATACAATGTGATTTCTTTGCCACTCAGGATCAGGAGCTGCCAGTGCTCCATTTTACAGATGGGGAAGCAAAGGCTCAGAGAGGGATAGCTACATGCCCAAGATCACACAGCAAATGAGAGCAGAGCCAGGACCATGTGGCTGATTCCAGTGCACTTTGGTCTGCAGTGTTGCAGACTCTGTGCTGGATGCTAAGGATACAGTTGTGACCAAGACAGACCCAGCCCACCCACCCAAGACTCACAGTCCAGTGGTGGAAACAGACACTTGACCAGGCAGTTACAATTTGGGCTGCCCAGGGCTGCAATGGGATGGCACAAGCAGTGGGGAACTGAGAGGAAGTACCTGCCTGGAGTTCAGGGAGGTTTCCAGGAGAAGGGGGAAAGAGCAACCCAGGCAAGTGGAACAACGTAAAGGATGGCTCAGAGGTAAGAAGAAAAGAAACGAGGCCAAGAGTCCCAGCTCTGCCACTGGTGGCCTGTCAGCCCTTCCTCTGGGCCTCCATTTCTACTCCTAAGCATGACTATGAGTCTTCAATAACCTCTCTACGGTAACAAGCTCAGGATGGAGGCTGGCATCTGGGGAGTCAGCGGATAAGGGGAAGCCAGGGATGACAGAGCAGCACGCCTCCCCTGTGTCTGAGGCTCTGGGGCTCAGGAGGGCCAAGCACAGGTGGTGGTGGAGGGCAGTGAAGGCAGCCAGATAGGCAGTCCCTGGCCACTGCCTGTCTTCCTGCCCCTGCCCCAGATTGGACATTTCCTGCCCTGGGCCAGCCCCCTGGTAGGTTGGGACCCCCACCCCCACTCAGTCTCTCACTCCTATTAGTGAGGCCGCCTGCTGCGGGAGCTTCTGGCCCAGGTGTTCCTGCCCACATTCTGGCCCAGTGACCACCATTAAAAATGAGTAATGAGCCCAGGAGCAGGCAAGATCTGGAGGGGGGTGGGCAGGGGGGACCGAGGGGCCTGAGGTCCCCCACCTCATCCTGCTTCCCGTCCTCCCCTCTGCTCCAGCCCCTGGGAAGCCCCCCAGGAGTCACTTTGCTGGCAGTCCATCCTCAGTCTATCACTGCCTGCCTGCCCTACCCAGGACTCTCCAGCTGAGGTTGTCAGAGTAAGCATGTAGAAATGCAGACAGCCAGTTACGTTTGAACTTCAGATATAAAATGAACCACGTTTTAGTCTATATCTCATCCAATACGTGGGACATACTTAAACTAAGGCATGATTCATTGTTCATCCGAAGTTCAGATTCAGCTGGAATCTCTCTGGCGCCCTGTTCTAATCCCACCCAGAGGGACAGGGGCCTCAGTTATTCGTCCTGTGTTATGGATGAATGCCCAGATACTGAGCGATGTTAACCCTTCAGAGGAACCCTGTCCCCACAGGATGCTGGGGGCGTCCCTGTCAGCTGTGCCCCTCTTAGGTTCTGGACCGTGGGACTCCTGAGGAGCCCAGGAAGGTGCCCTGGGGAGGCTGAGGCTACATCTACCTGCCAATTGCAGTATTTGCTTTGTTTGAGGTTTTTTTGTTGTTCTTGTTCTTTAGAAAATATTCAAGAACGTTAATTGGACACCTGACCTCCCCAGGCACTCATTTCCCCTCACATACACATGCAATGAACCAGACAGGGAGCAACATCTATGCAGTGGACGGATTTGAATTTGGTGCTAGAGCTGTGACTCCAGAGGTCCCCTGGAGAGAGAGAGAGAGGGGTCATGTATCTGCTTCCCTCTAATTCCTGCTGAGTGGGGTCTGTCATTTCTCTGGCCTTCAGCAAAGCTGCAGTGGCAAGGACGTAGCCCCCGAGTCCCAGATACGAATTGTGCCCCTTGTGCTGTGTGACTTTGAGTTAAGTGCTTTCTCTCTGCCTCAGTTTCCTCACCTGTAAAATGAGACTACTACTACTACTAATAGTACCTGACAGTTGGGTTCACTGAGAAATTAAATGCATTAATACATTCAAGGAGCTTGGCCTGGTACAAAGTTAGTGCTCACTTAACTGATGGCTGGTCCATCCGACCTCCCTTCTGGCCCCCAAAGGAGGGGCTGAGCAGGAATCGAAGGCTAATTTTAGCCCTGATGACACCCCCTGGCTGCCTGCCTTGTCCAAACATCCTCAGCCAAGCATGAGGTTCAAAGCGTCCCCTGCCCCCCAAACTCTGACATCCAAGGAGCCTGTTTATTCATTCCTGTGCTGGAGCATTCCTTGTCTGCCCGCGCCTGCCACTCTGCTCCCACACAGCCCCTGTTGCTCAACCTGTGTCTCCCAGTTTTAGGGCCACCTCACCTGTAGGCCCTCAGAGACACCCCCTGACTGGGTAGTCAGGGTGGGGGGTAGGGAAGAGGGTGGGCAAAGGTCACTGCTGCCCCAAAGTCCAGAGTCCTCCAGAATCTTTATTTCTAATTCTCTGAGTAAGATTCCAAGCCTCTGTCTGTGATGACTCACAGATGCTATCATTCATTCGGCACCTGTTTACTGAGCACCCGTTGGGTGCCAGGTCTTCCTCGGGTTAGGGTGCTCCATGGGGCTCCCTATCTTGGGGAAAAGCAAAGAAAAGCCAGGAAACGGGAGACTTTTCCAGCATACTCAGTACTGTTCATATATTTGTTTGTTGGTTCATATATTCATTCATTCATTCATTCACTCAAGTTGTGTTTCTTGAGCCCCTCCTGTGGGCCAGGCACTGTTCAGACCAAGATCCCTCATGGAGCTGATGTACTGGTGGGGGACAGAGGCAAGAGACAGTAAATGCTGTGAAGAAGATAAACAGATAGTCTAGTTAAATGGTAGTACTTGATATGAAAAGAAAATAAAGCAGGAGAGGAGATGGGCAGTGCTGGTGGAAGGGGAACAATTTGAAATAAAGTGACTCAAGGGGGAGATATTTAAGGAAGCCATGTAGGTATCAGGATAGAGTTCCAGGCAAAGATAAGAGCATGTGCAAAGTTCCTGGGGTATGAACAATGAGGAGGCCCATTGGGAGATGCAGCAGGACCTGTGGGCTTTGCCTCTGATACTGATGGGGGCCCCCAGAAGGTCTTGAGCAGAGGAGAGGCAAGATGTTGCCTGAAATTCTCCCATCTGGCTCTCCCCTTGTTCCAAGGTCAATACCCAGAACTGTCACTCTTTAGATGGAGGGCCAGGCTAAGGCCTGCAGCTGGGCCAGGGACCAGAGTGGCTGCAGGTGGATTCCAACTATAAATGAGGATTTCCAGGACATTCAGAGAGCCTACCAATGGGGATGGTTGGGGACAGAATCTAGGCACTCCTTCCACACATGGCATTTCCATTTGCTCACTGCAAGGCCAGGCCAGGGCTCAGCTCGCCTGTATTCCTGGCTCAGGTTTTTGCCTGTGAGAAACAGGTATCTCAGAAAACTGGAAAACATCCTCCAAAAACAAACCAACAAAACCTCTGCTTTCCTATCTCCTTGTCCAAACAGATCTTCTCCTAATAGGTTTTTCTTCTTGTAAATTACCTTCACTGGCTTTTCTCATTCCAAAGCTGCCACACACGCTTTCCAGAGATGGAGAAAGGGCCCTTTGTTCCTAGCCCCTGTATTCCCTGGAATTTTTGTCTCCCGGAGGCAGCAGCAGCGCACCTAGGCAGTGTGTTGTTTTTTCACACAGTTTTGCAACAGATTTTTTCCACTTGACAATAGATGGCCCCACAGCTTTTATTTCCAGAAATTGGAAAATGAAGCGTGTCTGACCTCCGCCTCCTCACCTACCAAGAGCTGAAATTTAAGCCACGTGAACCCGGTTGGACTGGGGTGCCAAGAGTGGGCAGACCCCAAAGTGCCAGGGGCCCCACGGTGAAGAAAGGCTGAGGGCAGGCAAGCACAGGGCTGCCAGGTTTCTGTCACCTCAAGCTTCTCCACACAACAGCCCCCAGCACCATCTGGGCAGGAAGAGGCTGCCCTTTTAAAAATACCACAGAAAGAGAAACTGAGACCCAGAAAGGGCCAAGAGCCCAGGCCTGTGAGCTTCCAGCCTCTGCCCACCATTCTGCCCTGCTGAGAGGGTGTGCAGAGACCCTTGTGGGTTCTGGGAGGATCAGCTGGCATTGTCCTCATTTTGCAGACAAGATGACTGAGGCCCAGAGAAGTAACTTAACTCCCTCAAGGTCACACAGCAGCCAGGAGCAAAAGTCTGTACTCTGAAACTCTAGCAATCAAAAGCTCTGAGGTCAGACAGACAGGCCCAGGGTCCAGTCAGGCTCTGCCACTTAGGGACTGCAGGTGGAGTCTGATGTTAAGTGAGGATTTCCTGGACATTCCAGAACATTTTGGAGTTGAGGAAAAGGGCTGCTCTCTGCAGAATGTCAAGGGAGACTAAGTTGGGGGTGGGCATGAATTCCAGACACTCTCTGAGCCTCAGTTTCCCTACCTGCACGGGGGAGACTGGGGATTTCTGTGATGCCATTGACTGGGGCTGGGACAGAGGATGAAGGGGCACCAGTGGGTGAGGGAGTAGCCTAGAGTGCCTCTGCCAAGCCCACCTGTGACCCAAGGCCTGATCCAGCCTCAATGGGCCCATCGCTCACCTGCCACCCACACTACACACCTGGGGCCCCTCTCCCCTCCGGTTGGCTACAAGCCAAGGGTCTTGGGAGGCCAGGCCAGGACTTCCTTGCAGGCTGGGACAGGGCCATCCCTGGGAGTGGGGGCAGGGCACAGGGTGGAGCCAAGAGTCCCTTTGTCCCTGAAGTCACTGCCTTCAACTGAACTGACATCAGACAGCTGAACCCTTTCTCACATTCTTTATCTCCCTCTTTCTGGAAGTTTCTCTGAGTCACAGAGGGGAATGGGAACCCTCCTTGATCCCTAGGCACCTGGTTAACATGGGGAAATACCAGGGCACCCCCCCCCCCCCCGCCGCCGTCTAAAACCCAAGCGCAATCCTCATACCCCCATTGCCTTCCCATATGCCCCATATTGCACATGTGGTTAATTTCTCACCAACCGCAGGCGGGAGGCCCCTGCCCTCCTCCTGCTGGGGCCCAGCGGAATGAAATCCCCCCAGGCTGGCTGCTCCATCACCTACCCAGCCAGGCCTAACAAGACTCTAGGGGGTTCAATGCAGGCAGAGAGCCCAGCAGGGGGAGCACAAAGGGCCCCACTCCCCCTGCACCCTGGTCCCAGCTCCTCCTCAGCCTGAGGGAAGGGGCGCTCAGTGTCCCACACTCTGGACTCTGGGGCCAGCCCCTTTCCGGGGAGGTCCTGTCAGCATTAGCGGGGTGAGCCTCGGCGGGTGAGCCTCCTCGGGGAGGCCAGGCGTTGCTCAGGTCACAGAGCAAATCCAAGCCATGCGCTGGCTCCCTGAGGCTTTGGGCAGGCTGGACCCCAGGGTCTTGCTGTTGGATCAGCTGCACATCCTGATGCCAGGAGGCCTCGGTTCAAATCCCAAACCCCCACTCCCACCTTGTCCCCACTTCCCAGCTGTGTGACCAGACAATAAAAATGTCAAATGGTCTGAAATAAAATTGTAGGTGGTTTGAGGCCATAAAACTAACTAATGGAAGGGACAGAACGGCAGGAGGCCTCCTGAGCAAGGCGACACTCGGAAGGAAGACTCTGGGGCCAGACAGGATGTTCTGGTGGAGGGAACCGAGTGCCATGAGATGGGCTTAGGGAGGAAGTCAGGGGAGGACCAGGCTGTTGTGCTCAGTGGCCATCGGTCATGACCTTGGGCCAGTGCAGGCACTCGTGGGGCTGCGGGGCCACTTGCGGTGGTTTGGTCGGGGAGGAGGTGACCTGACTTCCCTAATCCCTGGGACATGCACGGTTTTATTTCCAGTCCCTGTGGAGGAACAGGGTGTGCTAGGAGGGGTCTGGATGGTAGAATGACTGTAATCATGAGCCCCAGAGGCTCTCAGCAGAGATTTCCTCTTCTGGGCAGTGGGGACCTCCGCCCAGGATCAGAGATCAACTGGGTTGGAGGCTCATCTAGGGCTGGGTCTCAGCCTGGCTGCTCTTCCTGACCCCAGGAACACTACCCCCGAGGCCAGTAAGGATGTCCAGCCCCTGTTGTCCTGAGCTCAGGCTGCAGCAGGCCTGTGGGAGGCCCACACAGGCAGGGTTACGGACTGCTATATAGAAAACCCCCATCAGTGCCCCCTGCCTGGCTGCTCCTGCCCCAACCCACACCCTATTTGTGACCTGGTGACAGATGACTAGAGAGCTCCCAGTGACCACAGGGGACTTGGAATCTTGAGGTGTAGTTGTATGTGGGGACCCCTGAGGATAGCACCACCCTCTGGCCACATAGTGATAAGTGGATCTGAGCAGAAGGCCCAGAAGCAGGGGGGACAGGGGCAGCACTGGGAGCCCCCTCTGGCTGCAGTTGCCGCCCATCAGAAGCTATCAAGCAGAGGCCTCCTGGAACCCTCATGTCTCAGGCCTGGGACACATAAAGCCAGTCCTGGCTCCTCTGGGGCATCTCAGAATGGTGTTGAGATGTCACAGCAGAGCCTTGCTTTAATCTGCCTTGACAGGGAACCCACTCTCCCTGAAGACAGGAGCAGGGGGTGCTCCCAGTGGTGTAAGCACAAGCCCAGTGTGGGGCAAGGGGAACTGAGGCTCTCAGCAGGGCAGTTCCTTGCCTCGGACCCCTCAGGAAAAGGCAGAACCAGGGTCCCAGTCCAGCACACTGGCAGACCTAGCCGGCCAGATTTTGATCACAGATGTGGACGAGGCAGAGCCCTCCTCCCCTGGAGACCTGCTTGGGGGTCGAAATCCTCTCTTCCTGGCTATCTTGCTTTTCCGGCTTTTCTGTCCTCAGAAGGCTGCCAGCCAGCAAGGGATGTAGCCAACGCTATGATGAGGGACACACAGGCGGCCATGGGAACCGGAGGAGGGATCTGATCGTGCTGGGAGGGCAGGGGAGGCATTGGCAAGGAGGGGTCTGTACTGAGCCCTGAAGGATGACTAGAAATGAACAAGATTCAGGGGCAGAGAGCTCAAGGCAGAGCAGTTGTATTGCTGGAGACCTCTTAGTGCATTTGGTGACTGTGACAAAGACCCCCTCTCTGGACCTTGGTTTCCATATCAGCAGGGTGGTTGGGGGGAGGAAGGCTCTAGTCCTGGCCATGGGCCCAGGACACAGTGACATGAAGACTGATATCTCATGAGTTATATGTTAATAAGTTACTAGATAATTCCACCTGCCAGAGAGTGAGCCATGAGGAGATTTAGGTCAGCCTCTTCTGTGAATGACCTGCCCTGGAAGACACCACCGCCACCGCCACCGCCACCATCCTGAAAGGAGCTGGACATGCAGATGGCAGGACTCCAGGCAGCATGAAGCATCCTCACACAAGTGATTCCTTGTGTGGGAACAGGGAAGCGGGGACACCTGGGAGCTAGACCTTGGGCCTTGACTTGCCTGTAGCCACCTCCTTCTCCCTGGCCTCTCTGCCTTTGCTCTGCTCCCCATACACCGCTCCGTTTGAAGCCGCATATGGCTCCCTGTCATGCCAGTGCTAAGTACTCCAGGTGCGGCTCTGTGTGGCCTGGTTCTCGCCTCACCTCCTGTGCTCCTGCGCTGGCTCCAGGTCTTCCATTCCTGTTGCCTCAGGGCCTCTGCCCAGAAGGCTCTGCCCTCCTTTCTACTTTGGGAACTCTGCGGGGCTTTAGCTCACAGATCACATGTCCAGGAAGTGCAGACCAGGTCACACTCTCCTCACTTCATGCACATTATAATTTTATGTCCACTTATGAGCTTCCACGTGTGTTGTCTGTCTCACCCCCTTGCTCCTTGCAGCATCCCTGGAGCCTGATACACAGGATGGACTGAAGAAATGTTGATTGACAGAGACTGAATGAAGGGTGGGGTATGGGGGGATAAGGCAGGGAGGTTTGAAATTCAGCTCACCTGCTCCTCCTACACCCTAACGAACCTCCCCTAGCCACGGAACCCACTTTGAGAACCAGTAGCTTAGGTCAGCCTTTTCATTTCTCAGATGAGTCAATGGTATGCCCAAAGCCACAAAAGCTCAAGGCCGCAGGTAAAGCCAGAATGACGACTCCAGTCCCCAACTTCCTGCACTACCCCATTGGATCTTACAGTGGCCATTAGGGAAGTCCCCAGTTTGCTTTTGGATGATGGCTGGCTCCTGGGACAGGACACCCTGGATCACCTAAAGGCAGGCGTGAGGGCTGGACTGAGCTGTGCTGCAGCTAGAAGTGTTTTTTCTTCTCCTTCCTGGTGCCACCTTATCCACACCCTGGGAGGCCAGCCCTGCTCAATCCTAAACCTGCTGGCCAGCTGCTAGCTAGAGCCGCACACTGCACCCAGGTAAGGCTCTTGGGGCAAATGCGTCGGATGCCCCCCGGGAAAGGCCTCCTGGCTGAAGTCCCAGGGGTCTTTCTGGATACCGGGTGGAGCAGAGGTGTGAAAAGTGGCCAAGTCAGAAGGAACTGAGTGTTAGTCTGGCAAGTTCTGGATTAGGAATCCCACTGCTTCCTGGCCCCGGTAGCATCCTAGAGCCCTGGTCCTTCCCAATAGATTCTCTCCACTCTGTGTGATGAGAAAAGCAGCCTTGGGATGCAGTGGGGTTTGTTCGGTTTGGGGTTTCTCCTGATCTCTGTGGTGTCCCAGCGCCGTGGCATGCTTCAGTCCTTTCTAGAGAGCTTGAGTTCAGCTTGGAAGGGATCTCAGTGCTGGCCTCCCATTCGCCCCTACGCCCAGTCTGTGCTCTTCAAAGTTACTGCCAGGGACCTCCAGGTGTCCTAGGAGGGACAACCATAAACCCAGGCCCCAGCCTGAGAAGGAGGAACTATATTCATTTAAATCGCATTTCTGGGTATTAACCTCTGTACATGGCTGAAAAGCCCTACTGTACAAAGCAGAGGGCGTCAGAGTTCAGCCTTCTTTCCCCACCTGCCTTGGGCTGTCTCCCTCCCTGAAGGCTTGTCGTTTGGGTCTCTTTCCAGAAACATCGGTGTGAACCACATTCTTCTCCCTTTTAATCACGGTAGGACACTGCCAGTTCCTCCATTCTGCCAGCTCTGCCTGAGAGAAGGAGCCTGCCAGCCTCTGATGTCAGGTTTTAAAACAACTTCACTGAGATATAATTTACATCCCATACAGCTCACCCATTTAAAACATACAATTCAATGTTTTTGTTTTTTTTTTTACCATATCACATTATTTTTAAAATTGTGACCAAATAGCCTTGGCTGGTGTGGCTCAGTGGATTGAGTGCCGGCCTGTGAATCAAAAGGTTGCTGGTTTGATTTCTGGTCAGGACACATGCCTGGGTTGCGGATCAACCAGATCCCCAGTTGGGGGTGCATGAGAGGCAACTGATGAGATGTTTCTCTACCTCTGTTTCTCCTTCCCTTCCCCTCTCTCTAAAAATAAATAAATAAATAGTCATTAAAAAATAGATAGATAGTTGTGGCCAAATATATGATATAAAATTTGCTATTTTATCCATTTGGAGTGTGCAGTCCAGTGTCATCAAGTGCATTCACATCACTGTGCAACTGTCACTGCTATTTCCAAAACTTTTTTTTTATCGCCCCAAACAGAAGCTCTGTACCAGTAAGCAATCCCCTCCACTGTTCCCCTTTCAACACTCCCAAGCCCCTAGTAACCTCTAATCTATTTTCAGTCTCTATAACTTTACCTATTCTAGATATTTCATAGAATTGGAATAACATATATCTGCCCTTCTGTGACTGGCTTATTTCACTGAACATAATGTCCTCAGGGTTCATCCACATTGTAGCATTTGTCAGAATGTCCTTCCTTTTGAAGGCTAAATAATATTCTGTTGTCTGGATGGATCACATGGTGTTTATTCATCATCTGTCGATGGACATTTGGAGTGTTTGCAACTTTTGGCGGTTGTGAATAATGCTGCTGTGAACATGGGTGTATGAATGTCTGATCAAATCTCTGCTTTCAGTTCCTTTGGGTAGGTATCTAGGAGTGAAATTGCTGAGTGATATGGTAATTCTATGTTTACCTTTTTGAGGAACCGCCAAACTTTTTTTCTGCCACATACAATATAACTTCAGATTTTCTTTTTTAAAAGATTATATTTATTTATTTTTAGAGAGAGGGGAAGGGAGGGAAAAAGAGAGGGAGAGAAATACCAATGTGTGAGGGAAACATCAACTGGTTGACTGTTGCATGTCCTCAACCAGGTACCTGGCCCGCACGCAACCCAGGCATGTGCCCTGACTGGGAATCAAACCAGTGACCTTTTGGTTCGCAGGATGACACCCAACCCACTGAGCTACACCCGTCAGGGCTGTAATTTTTTATTTTCTAGGAGCCACATTAAAAAGAATAGAATAGAAAGATACTAGTAAAATTAATGTTAATGATATATTTTACTTTACCTGGTACATGCAGAGCATTATCTCAATATGTAATCAATATAGAAAATTATTAATGAGATACTTTACATCCTTTTTTTTATGTGACGCCTTAGAAATCCAGAATATATTTTCTACTTTATGCACATCTCTATTTGGATGCTGAATTTTCAACAGTGACAGTAAAATGTAAAGTTGTACTTAAAAAAATGTATGCTGTTCAATTTTTAACATTTACACTTCAGTTCCTCAGTTGTTATTAGCCACATGACAAGTGTCAGTAGCCTCATGAGGCTAGTGGCTCCCATACAAGACAGTGCAGGTTTAGACCAAACTACAGTCATGTGCCTCTTAAAGACAGGGATACATTCTGAGGGTCGATGCATTTTAAATTATTATGCTATTCATATTACTAGCTTCCCTTTCTTAGAAATTCTAGAGTAACGAACATTGTCCAATAGAGGTGCAGTGCAAGCCACATGTATAATTAGTATTTTTCTAGTAACCACGTTTTAATATGAAGTTTTGACGATCCGGAGTGAATTTTATAAAATTAACTTAATAATATATTTTCTTTAACCCAATAGATCCAAACTAGTGTTATTTCAATGTGTGATCAATATTAAAATTATTGAGATATTTTCATTCTCTTTTTCATCTTAATGAACTTGGAAATCCAGTGCACATTTTATGGTGGCACACCTAATGCAGACACTCCCCCCCTCGTTTTTAATCCTCACCCGAGGACATTTCTTATTGCTTTTAGAGAGAAGGGAAAGGAGAGAAAAACATCAATTGGATCCTCAACCTAGGCATGTGCTCTGACCTGGAATCAAACTCACAGCCATTCGGTCTACAGGACAATACTCTAAGCAACTGAGCCATACCAGCCAGGGCCAGATCCTCACTTTTCATTGTAGGTACTTAATCAGAACTTGGACTCCATAAAACACACAGTGGAAGAAGCAGATTTGCACAGCCAAGGTGTTCAAAATGTACTTAAAAGGTTTCCAATCATTGAATTGAGAACCAGACATGGTTTTTGGTTTGGATTTACTTTTTATTTTCAAGTTGTTTTTGATTTACAGAAGAAAATATCAGTTTTTAAATGTAAATGAGCATTAACAACTCCCATTCCATTCCTCAGACACAATAGCCACATTTCAAGAGCTCAGTAGCCATCCTGGGCTAGTGGCCAGTGAATTGAGTGGGGCAGATGTAGAACAGTTCCCTGATTGCAGAAAGTTCTATTGGACAGTGCTGGGCTGTAGATTTGAGCTCCACCTGCAAAGTGGGAGAGAAGTTTGGGGTTACATTGACAGGGGAGAGTTGAGGTTCTGAATCATAGTGGCTCTAGCTGTGTGTACTTAGGCAAGAGACAGATGTGTCTCTCTGGACCTCAGTTTTCTCACTGTGAAATGGGCAGCTCCAGGGCTGCACAGCCAAGGTGGTAGATTTCCACTCCAGTGGTTCGGGTCTGGGGCTTGGGAGGACTTTGTGGCCACCAGTGGGGACAGGAAAAGACTGGAAATGAGGGGAAATCAGCTAGCACAGACCCAGAGGAGCTGTTTTTAAGCACTTACTGCATGTGAAACACCAAGTAAATATATATAAAATCAAGTTCACACTGGCATCCCTGAGCACTTTCTTGGCTCTGCCTGCAAACAGGCAAGGCTCTTTTTCACCCCCAGGCCTTTTTGCATTGGCTGTTTCTTCTGCCAGGAAAATTCATCTGCCTGACTCCTACTCTACCTGGTGAGCTCTTCCATAACCTTCAAAACCCAATCCTGTTGTGCCTCTCCCAGACAGAGCTCCAGATTTAAGCCTCAACTCCAGGGCACTGGAAGCCTCTTGTAACCAACTCTGTCTTCTCCCCTAGACTGGGGAGGAGTCTAACAAAGTTGAGAAAGGGTCAAGGTGGGACCTGAGAGCTGTTGGGACCTATCTCATCTTCCCTGGGGACCCCTCCCCAGGTAGAGAGGTCATGTTGCCTGGTGACTAGGAAAAGGTGGCCTCGGATCAGACTCGGTCTGCTGGAATTTCAGCTCTGCCATTTCCTCACTTGTAGTCACTTAGCCTCAGTTTTTTCATCTGTAAAATAGGAGTCATACCAGTGCCTTCCTCGGGACTCAGGAATATTAACTTTGGTAACCTATGTGTGCCACCTAGGTGTGGGTTATTATTTTTGTTATTAATGACACTGTCTCCACTTTCCCTCCTCCCAGCTGCTCTGACCCATGGATCCACTCGGCTGGGCCAAGACATGATGTCCCTGGTGCCATAATTTCCTTGGGGTGCTGTTGCAGCTGCTTTTGGCCATGCACGTCTCCCACCTGTGTGTGTCCCACAAGCCCAGTGGTCCCCTAAGTCAACAATGTATTCTTTCACTACAGCTCCCAAAGGGAGGGCAGAGCCGATGTCCTCTTAAGGGACCCTGCCAGGCCACCTCTGGGGTCCCCTTCTCACCTGCCCCTGCTTCTTCTGCTGTGGACATGGACATTCAAGATCCTGCAGCTCTAAATAAAATAAAATAAAGAAAAAAAAAAAAAGATCCTGCAGCTCTGTCCTGCTGGCCATCAGTCACAGAGTGTACCTTTGGGTGGACGCAGCCTTCGTGAATCCCTGAGAGGTCAGCTACCGACTGCAGGTGCAGCTTCTGCCTTCACTGAGGCCGCCCAGCCAGCGCTGGGTCTGGTTCAACCTGAACTGCCCAGCCAGTGTTTACAACTGAAGGTCCTGTATGGGCACTTCAATCTACCACAGAGACTCGACATCACACGGAAGCGCTGGTTTGAGCCATGGCCTGGCCAGCTGGCCGACACAATGGTCAACCTCTCATCCAAGACCAAGCTGGTGGCTGGATGGTGTCCAACTGGAGGAAGGATTTGACCAGATGCTTTAAGCTAATCTCAGAGTGAACATGTACGGGTGCTCCCACAAGCCATTGCCCCAGGCGGTCATGACCTAGTGGCTGTCCCAGTACAAGTTTTTACCTGGCTTTGAGAACTCGCACCCCAAACACCTCATAGAGAAGTGGTGGAAGAATGCCCTGCAGGCCTGGACTGTACCGAGATGTCGGGCCCCAGCAGGAGAAACAATTTCTGCTGCCTGACACCTTCATCCACATTGCAACTCTAGAGCCCCAAGGAGCTGGCCCAGCATTTGCTGGTGGTGGACAAAGACCACGCCCACCAGTGAGTTACCTCTGCTGGGGGAAGTCGCAGCAGCCTGGATCCTTCCTCTGGGCCCTGCTGTTCTGCAAGGCTTGCTGGAGGCTAAACCTGGAGTCCAGCTGCCAGGGACCAGAACAGCCTCTTGGTTCACAGGACCCAGCCAGCCTGGGGCCTCACCTGCCAACCACTTCTGCTTTCAGGAACCTCACCTGCCAGGGGCCTCACCTACTGAGTGGGGAGGCAGGGCGGTGGTGGTGGGGTGTCTCACATGCTGAGGACCTCACCTGCTAGGAATCTCACCTGCTTCGGACCTTGGTTGTTAATCTCACTTACCTGAGACTTCACCTGCTAGGAACCTCTGCTGCCAGGAATATGGGTTCTGGGGACCTTACCTGCCAGGGGCCTCACTTGCTAGGGTGGCAGGGAGGTCTCACCTGCTGGGGATGCTGGGTGCTGGGGCCCTCACCTTCCAAGCACTCACTGCCTGGCCTCAGGTCCCTCCCACTAGTGATGGCTCTGCTGGGTCTGCTTGCAGTTGTTATTGCTGGTGTAACTGCCTGCGGGACAGGCAAGAAGGTAATATTGGCACCATTTTCCAGATGGGAACACTCCAATGAAAACAGATGTGTCCTCCCTTATTCTAGAACAGCGGTTCTCACTCTAGGGCAGCTCTGCCCCCCAGGTACACTCGGCAATGTCTGGGGACATTTGTAGTCATCAAGACTTGGAGTTGACTGATAGTATCAAGTGGGTGGGGGCAGGAAGGCCACTCAAAAGCCTGCATGGCCCCCCAAACCCAGAATAGTTCGGCCACAAAGGTCAGGAAGGGGAAAACCCCTTGTGATCAAGCCCATTGAGCAGAGTGGGGAGAGTAAGGCTCGAGGGACTAGAAAGTGGGGGCCAGGCTGCCTTGGGGTCAACATGAGGCAGGGCTGGTACAAGGGTAGGGACCACCCCTGGAAGGAGGGCAAGGGGGAGAGAGTGTGATGCTGTGTGTGGGACACATGATGATCATGACTGTCAGCATGGGCTTGAGTGGCTGTGACAGAATGTGTGAACCTGTGTCCTTTTTTCCAAATGAGTGGTGACTCTGAAGGAGCCCTCCTCTGAGCATGCAGTTCGAAGTGTGAAAAATAACTGAGCGTGTAAGCATGTGGGCTGTGGGTCTGGGTGTGATTCTGTTAAGCCCCGCGTGGGTGGCAGTCTCTGTGCTGTGTGTGTGTGTGTGTGTGTGTGTGTGTGTGTGTGTGTGTGACGTGAGCTGAGAACCTCCGCCCCAGGGGTCTGTGGGGCAGCTCTGTTTACATTTCAATTACTTAGCTGCTAAGCCAGAGCTCTGTGGTTGGGATGCTGGATCTGAGTGGGAGACTGGGAGGCTAGAGCCCCAGGAGGCCAGAGGAGGGTACACACACACACACACACACACACACACACACACACCTCGAGGCAGCCAAGTGTCAGGGTCTACAGACACAGGCTCCAAGGCCATTTTTCCCACTGTATGTCCTGAGCTCAGCAATGTCCCTCTTTGAGGATCGCGGCCATCTAGAATGGGGAAACTGAGGTTCAGCTTCTGCAGTGTCTGGGGACTCCGGCTTCTCTGCCACACCAGGCTGCGTCAGCCCAAACAGTGGAGGAATCCATCACACCAAACCTCAGTCAGAATACTGTGGGGGCAGGCAGGAACCCCAGCCAGCCTCCATCCTGAAACTGTCTTCCAAGCAGACCACCCACTGGCTGGAGCCTGGCTGCCAAGCCATGCTCTTGGAGCTCCATGTAAGTCCTGCCTGCTAGCTGCCTCGAGTTTCTGTAGCTACCACCAGGGCCCTGGGGAGCAGGGAGCTGGGGCATGTTTCTGCCTAGCTAGTTGATCCTCCTTGGGGGCAGCTTCCGATTCGAACTTTCCAGCTTCTGGACCCGGATTGGGTCTGGTAAGGATGTGGTGGTTAGAGGGTGGTCTTGAACTCAAGTGTGTGGGAAAGGCGGGATGGGGCCAATCTAGGGAAACAGTAAAGGAGGAAAGGGGATGTTCCTTTGGGAGCCCCCAGTCTGAGGGGCCGCAGAAGAGTCTACGCCCTCTAGGCTTTTAGATGCCAGCCCGGAGCTCGCAGGGCCCGCCCCCTCACCCGCCCCTTTTCAGGCCGTGGGACCCGCTGAGCCCTCCCTGTGCTCTGGGAACTCAACACCCTGCGCCCTTCCTAGGCCTGCCAAACATCAAGGTGACACCGCGGGCAAATCTAAACCCCGCCCAGCGCTTTTTCCGTCCTCCGCTGGGGCTCGTCATAAATCCCCCCTCGAGCTTCGGCTACGGTTTTATGGGCCAGGACCTAGATCCCTCGGGACCCGCTCTGCCCCAGCAGGCGCCGGTTTCGGGCTGGACGGGGCTGGCGCCCTCCCCAGACCTATCCCCACAGGAGGGTGGGCAGCGCGCGAATATTTTTAGTTAGTAAAAGGAGAGTGTCTTCGTGTTCACTCTCGTGGGAGATGACCCGGCCTAAAGATTCCCGTCAGGTGAGGGACGCTCGGTCCACCTGGACCTCAGTCTCCTCTGCAGAGCGATTCCACCTTCCTCTACCAACCTCAGGCCTCCCCTTTCCCTCCCCGGAAGTACACACTGTGCGGAGGTGGGGATGGAGACGCGCTGGGGAGCCTGGGTCCAGCTAGACCTGCCTCCTCATCTACAGCTTCCCCCAGCCGGCCATGCTGGGGAGGAGCAGGGGCCTGCAGGGAGGTGGCATGGACGGGCCCTGTCGACATGGCCCCGATTCACCGTTTCCCAACTTGTACCCAGGAAACAGGACCCTCTTTGAATCTTTCCTTTTCTCCCCAAAGCGAATGGGATCCTCCTGCCATCCTGCAGGTGATAACCGCACCCATCCCCTTTTCCCAGTGGGGATGGCGCCACTCCCCCACACACCCTCCTGCCCCTCCGTGAGGTGGACACCCCTGGTGCGCACAATCAAGACCCAGCTCTATTTTCCACACTTTATCTCTGTACAGTTATCGCAAAAGTCCCGAGGCCTCGACTGCACCTTCTGTGCCTGGGCAGTCTGCCGTGGGGTTCGCCAGGCTACAGACTTCAAACTGTGGGTGCCGTCTGGGCAGGGGAAGTGGCCGCCGTCTGGCAGGGACCGGTGAGGTAGGGTCACACGCAGGCGCACTCGCGCGCCGACAGTTCGTGCACCGTGTGGTAGCGGCTGTGCGTGTCCAGGAAAGACACTTCGTCCTCGTAGGCCGTCGGGCGGCAGCAGGGTTGTGCGCGCACCCTCTCCCGCCGCACGCGCCGCCGCTGGCGCAGGCGTCGCAGGCCCAGGTCGTAGACGCGCGTGGCCGCCTCGCATGCGCCTGCGCAGTAGCGGAACAGGACCGTCTCGTCCGATGTGTAGCCCAGGCCCAACTCGCTCACGCGCACCTCGAGCTCGCGCAGCCCGCACGGCCGCGTCCCCGACCGCGCCCGCGCGCGCCGCCGCCGGGGCCCCGCCCGACGGCGCGGACTCGAGGACCGCCCGGCCCAGGGCGTCAGCTTGCGGAGGTCCACGGCGTCCGGGGCGCCCTGCAACAATGCACGGTCTGCGGGGGGCGGGAGAGAAGGGGGTGGGGGTAAGCGCGTGGACGTGAGGGCCCTACCCTCGATATTTCCCTGCAAAAAATGACCCTTGCAGGGACACTGGGGCGCTAGCGCATCTGCCTGGGCGATGTTGGAGTGGCGCATATCCAGACCCCCATGCTTGGCCCCATGGTAACAACACCTCTCTCTGGATCCTGTCCCCATGTTGAGCTGCTCAGAGCCTGGCTAACCGTTTCTGAGTGCCCTGGACCACTTTCCAGCCTGCCCCACCTGAGCTGAGCTGATCGGGTGTTTTAGCCACTCTGGTCACCTCCCCCCCCCCCATACTGTCTGTGGATCCCATCCCTATGCTGGGCTGTCCCAGGGCACTGAAGCACCGTCTCTGACCAGTGTTGGAATGCTGCTTCCCCCACCCCAACTGCTCACCCTTTAGTTGAGCTGTATGGGCCTCTGCCTCACTCTCTGGGGTCCCCACCCAAAGCTCCTGTATCTTCTCTGAGCCCCTGGGCTGCTCACAACTCTCTACCCTGTCCTTACTGCTCCACTGTGCAGTGGGACTCAGTTTCCCCATCCAGAAACCCAAGTCCAGGTGTTTGGGCTCCTCAGAACACACAGAGGAGCAGCAGGCACTGAGGCCTGCGTGCGAGGCCTGTGTGGGCACCCCAGCACATGGAGTGGCAGCAGCTATTGTCAGGGCTACTGCCATGTTATAGGTAAGGAAACTGGGCACCAAGAAGAGCAGAGACTTGGCCAAGGCCACACCACTAGCAGGTGGCAGGGACAAACCAAGACAGCATTCTTCCTGCCTCTATCAAGTGCCCAAGTTTGGCCCAAGTTCAGCCCTCTTCTCCCACAGCTGCCAGGAGGTGTCCAGAGTCACAGAATGCCAGGGTCCCGTAACCTAAATTTATTTCTCAAGAAACTGGCCCTGCTCCAGTACAGTAAGTCCTTACTTAACATCATCGATAGGTTCTTGAAACTGCAGCAAAACAGCAAAGAATGAAACCAGTTTTATCAAGGGCTAATTGACATAAACAAGAGTTAAGTTCCTACGGCATCTCATCATTATAACAAAACTATGATCAAGGAAATAACTTTATTCGAGGACCTGCTGTACTCTGCAGCCCCAGGAGAGAAGTACAGACATTGGTGGGAGGCTCCCAGCCCCTGACAGATTGCAGTCAGCATGTGGTTAGGAGAAGAAATCCTGAGTTTAGCCCCCATCTGCCCCCAAGGCTAGTGCACCTGGCTGTCAAAAGAAGTAGTTCATTGGGAAGCCTGAGAGGGAGGGACTGCCTGTCATGCTGGGGGTGTCTGTTTCCACAGGGAATCTCAGAAAACAGACAAGCAAAGGTTCTGACCCTAGCTCTGCCACTCTCCTTGTACAACTTCAGGCAGGTGATGGCCCCGCTGTGCCTGTTCCCCTCTGCTCAATGCTGCTTGCAGAGCTTGCAGAGTCCCTGCTGTGGTTGTGGCTGGGAGGGTGGAAAGCGGGAGGTGACTGAAGAGCCTTTTCTGAGTTCTTGCAGCCCAGGAGGAGGACTGGGATGGTCAGCACTGTCTCCTCTCAGGTTAGGTTTGAGCCTGGCTCACTTCTGGTGCCTAAAATTGCACCATTTGGTGTGCACACTCCAAGGTGTGCATCTAGAGAATTATCTGGGGGGTTGCCAGATGAAATACAGATGCCCAGTTAAATTTAATTTTCAGATAAACAGTGAATTGTCTTTTAGTATATCTGCCCCTGCATCCCTCCAGCAGGCCTGGCCACGTGCACAGGGACTGGAACGCAAAGAGGTGAGATCTGCTCCCTGTCCTCCCACCAACCCCAAGCCTGAAATTCCACCATCAGTGCATTAGTCCCAGGGTCTAGAACATTAGGCCTCGAGGGGATTAGCAGCCACTCCCTTCCCCCAGTACAGCTGGGCACAGGGACAGGACACAGAGCTGGCAGGCACTACCCATGGGCTGAGACACTTCCCAGTGGATTCCATTATTGGTGTTTTGCCCCCAGGACCTGGAACACTAGCTTTTGGGGGCCCCACCCAGGTCTCTGGGACCCAGTGTCCTGGAAAGGACTTTGTGGTCTACAACGGCAAGTGGTGGGGGCGGAATTGAAGTCCATGCCGCAGGCCACCCTTGTCCATTGTGAAGACAAGAAAGAAGGACTGTGTGGTCTGGCAGGGCGGATGTGCATGTAGTCGTAACCCACAGGCGCCATGCATGTGCCCCGCCTGCATCTACACCCCAGCCGCCCACATGGGCACACCATTGTGTACATGTGCATGCACACACAAGGCCAAGGCCCACACAGAACTTACAGAGGACAGGCGCCAGAGGCAAGTGGGGAGTTGGATCAAGTGGCCATGCTCCTCAGGTGGGCGTTTCACTTCTCCACCTCCCTGCCTTTTCTGCATCTGTCTCCCCCACCCTTGCTTGTCTGTCTCTGTGCTTCTCTTTATCTGTCTTATTCCCCATGTCTAGGTCTCTGTTTCTAGGTCTCTCTCTGTCTTCCCTCTTCTTGGTCCCTATCAACCCATGCAGGTCACTGGGGCCTCCGGTCCAGCTCCCCCTCCCCACACTGTGCTGTGGGGGCCACCCAGCTGAGTTCCTAGGTCTAATCTTCATCTGGCTGGCTCCCTGGCCCCCGGGGACAGAGCCTAATTCCTTGTGACAGTTGAGCCAAAAGACCCCATTTCCCAGGAGCCATCCACCCCCTGCCAGGCCATTGGAGGATTTGCACCCTCCCTCCACCCCATCTTTAATAAGCCCCTGTGGCCCGGTTCCACTCCCTGAAATTCCACCAGTATGGCCACCCCTATGTTGGGGTTATCTGACCCAAGACCAGGGGAGGGGCTTACACTGGACCAGGCGGGCGATCCGAGCATCCAGGGTGCGAGGTGGCCGGCGCAGCGGGGCTAATGCGGGTCCGAGGCGGTGGCTGAGGAGCAGGCCATCCCGACACATCCAAACGGAGAGCACAGAGCTGCAGAGCACTGAGGCCAAGGCCGCTGCCTTCCAGCGCTGCATCCTCGGCCTGTGGGCATGGGATGATCAGCCCAACGGCCTCAGTCCACCAGGCAACAAACAGGCACGGACGGGGTACTGGATCAGGCACCAGGGACACAGTGGGGCCCCTGATTTTGAACCACTGCTGCTTAATAATCAATAATAAGAGACATAATTTAGCAAGGAATCACTGAACACGATTGTGAATAGCACTGCTAAGGAGGGGGTGAGCGCTGTGCCAGAGGTATCAGGGGAACTGCCCCACCTGGGGGGTCCCAGAATGCCTTCATGAGAGCTGAGGAAAGTTGAGACTTGAATGAGACTTTAACAAAGGTAGGAGCTGACCAGGTAGAAGAGAGGGGCATCTCAGGCAGGGGGAACAGTCAGTGCAAAGGTACTGAGGCTGAACCAAGCTTGGCCAATCCACCCAGGAGCCCAGTAAGTTTAGGGAAAGAGTGAAAGGTGAAGGCATTCCCAGTAGGGGGCACTGTGGGACAATGGGTGGCCAGGAGACCCAGTGCTTAGAATAGTCTGGGAGGCAGGAACCTTGGAGTTGAGTCTTTGTCCCCTACATAAGATGTCCTTGGGAGTGACTTCCTGCCCTTTTCAGAGCCTGGGTTTACTCTTTAGACAGGTAAACTGCCAGAAAGGGCTGCAATAAACCAAAGCTGCTCTCGACCCACTTCCAGACTATTGCACAAGATAGTTCTCCCACCCAGAACATTTTTCTCTCCCTCTCTACTCCCATTCCCTTTTCAGTCTCAGCTTAGACCAGCGCCTCCCCCAGGAAGCCTTCCAAGACTACACCCCACCCCAGGCCCTGAACGTCCCCCATTAGAATACCGATTACTCGGTGCTGCGACTGCCTGGGAGCGTCGTGCTTAATGCGCACAGTGTTTAATAGCCCTCGTGCACCCCCACAACCGTGTTAGAGTAGCTCTCCGCTGCCTGGCGGCCCCTGGCCCTCGTTTACATTCCCCCACCAGGCTGCCTGGTGCCGGCCTGCGCGGGGCCTGGCGACAGGCCCGGTGTAAACATTTACACAGAGCGCTGAAAGCCGGGCTTGACGCGGGTCAGCGCCTGGGCTCGGCCGCGGGGTGCCCAGCGCCCTCATGCGGGCACCTCTGTGCGCAGAAGGCTCGCCCAAGCGCAGGGCATTTATTTGCATTTCATTTGCGTGTGATTTGCGTAGGCCCAGCGGTACGTGATTACGCAGTGCTCTCCCCAGTCTCACAGATGCACCAGCGCAGGACCTACACCCACCAGACAGTAACAGTGGTATTTATTAGGTGCCTGCTTGATACCAGACCCCATGCAGAGCCCAGGAGAGAGGCACTATTATCTCCATTTTATAGCTGAGGAAACTGAGGCACAAAAAAGATAGGAAGGAACTTGTTCAAGGGCATTTGGCTAGAAAAGGACCTGAGATTTCACCGCGGGTTCTTTAACACCAGGCACATCACATGGGCTGGGCTGGGCTGGGCTGGGCCGGGCTGTCCTCAGGAGCAAACGCTGTTGAGTCACCCCACGGACTTGCCACTATTTGGTATCACAATTCTTATTATTGTTGGTGGTGGTTAGAGAAGGAGCTCCCAGGCAGTGGGGCATGTAAAAAGACCCTGGGCCAGCCTGGATATCTGAGGGCACAGCACTTGCAAAGGCCTGGGGGCAGGACCAGGCCTGGCTTGTTGAGGGAACAGGGAGGCAGCCCCTGTGACTGGAGCAGAGTGAGGGAGGGGAGGTGACAGGACAGGTCATGTTGGCGGGGGGGGGGGCTTGTGGGCTGCAGGGAGAATATTTCATTCTCAAGGTTGTGCAGCAAGCAGAGGTCAGCCCATTTGTCAGGTGCCCAAAACCACTCCCTTTATTCTTTTTTAAAAGTTTTTATTTATTGATTTAAGAGAGAGAAGAACGTTGATTTGTTGGTCTATTTGTTTATGCATTCATTGGTCAATTACTGACCAAGGATGGAACCCATAACCTTGGCATATCTGGATGACAGTAACCAACTGAGCTACCCGGCCAGGGCACCCGCTTTATTCTTTTAAAACTTTTAAAAAATCCTCACCCAAGGATATGTTTTTATTGATTTTAGAGAGGAAGAGAGAGAGAGAGAGAGAGAAACAACCAGGTGGGAGAGAAACATCGATTGGTTGCCTCCCACACACGCCCCAACCAGGGACCGAACCCACAACCCAGGCATGTGCCCCAACTAGGAAGTGAACCAGCGACCTTTCACTTTGAGGGATGACGCCCAACCAACTGAGCCACACCAGTCAGGGCAGCCCCCTTTATTCTTAATGAGCACCTACTATATGCCAGATCCTATTCTACAAACAATGCATATTAAGTCTTTTCAACCTCACAAGAATCTTTATCTCCATTTCACAGATGGGGAAACTGAGGCCTAGAGTAGTAATGTGACTTACCCAAGGTCACAGAGCTGAGATTGGAACTCTGGTGGCCTCAACCCCTAATAGGGGGAGATGGCAGGAAAACCCACCCAGACTCAAGACCACAGGTGAGCACAGCTTTCTCTTGACCCCAATCCCCTGCTTGCTCTCACATCCAAGTCTTGGAGTAGTGTGCCTCAGGATTCCTGTTGGAACAAGGCCCCTGCACAGCACCAGGCTGTGGTCCTTTGTCTCTCCTAAGGGCTTACAAGGGGGCTGAAAGGGTGGGTGAGACAAGAGCCAAGAGATGGCCAGGCCAGAGGAGTTACCGCCCCCTCCCCCATGGCCTTGA
Organism: Furipterus horrens; assembly: GCF_987537825.1. Taxonomy (NCBI): domain Eukaryota; kingdom Metazoa; phylum Chordata; class Mammalia; order Chiroptera; family Furipteridae; genus Furipterus; species Furipterus horrens. The sequence continues at coordinate 40,709,877 of NW_028327180.1, read as the reverse complement.
AGCAGTTGACCCCACCAGAACTCTGATGGGGGACAGGAAAGCAGGGGGGTTGACAGTGGAGGGGGCCTAGCAAGTCAGCTGATAAGCATCTGTTAACAATGGGTCTTTCTGTAAGGGGGTCACCCAACTGGTTTGTCCCTGGCACGGACCTGACCCTGAGAGGGTGACGTGGGTGTGGCGGAGGGCACAGGGAGGGGTCAGGTATGCTGGTATAATGGAGGCCTCTAGGCTTGGGGAGGTGGGCGCCCTCCCAGCACATTGGGGGCTTACACTCATTCTCACCCAGCATTCTTATTCTTGCACGCACTGCGTCCCACTCACACATGGGTGTTCTCACACTCTCTCAGTGTCCCATTTACACACTCAGTGTTTTCATACTCACAATCATGCATTTGGACATTTTCGCATACATTGAAACTCTCACATTCAAAAGCTTGAACACCATCATACACACATGAGGGATTTCTCACACATCCAAATATGATCATACTCACACACGAGGGTGTTTTCACACTCCTGCTCAAACGTTATCACATACTTGGATGTTTTCATCCTTAATCTTTGAACATTACACATACCTGTGCATACAACCACACATTTGTGTTTTCACACTCACATACTCAAACATGATGCACACTTGAGCATTACTACACTCACACACTAACATTTCACACTAACACAGCTGGACATTTAGACTCATGCATTATGACATTTGCACGCTACAATGTGCACATGCTCATGTTTCACACTCATGCACTTTCACACTTGGGCAACTTACATTACACTCAAACATGATCACACTTAAATTGTACCATGCTCACAGAGTAGTGTGACTCTGCATTCTGGCCACATGCTCATGCACACAGGGGCACACATGTACACACCCTCAGTGCTGTTGGGTTCTCGCTGCTAAGATACCAGAGGAGCAGTGAACAGCACCCACACGGTGGGCTGCGAGTGAGGCACATGGAAGTGGAGGAAGCAGGATGACCCAGGAGAGAATTGCTCTGCCCTGACCACTGGCACCAAGCCAAGGTTCACACCTGCCGGCATCTCAGGTGCCACCCACACTGCCCAGATGGGGACTGGCTGGTTCCCTTCCAAGCCCTCAGACAATGTCCAGATCCTGGAGAGTCCTCACTGTTGGGAAAGGGAGCAACCTTCCTACTTAGGGGCCAGGCCAGTATGAACTGCAGCAAGAGGGATCGAGGCTAGACCTCCATCTCTAGCTAAAGGATACAGTATCCGCACGGTGGGGGTGGGGCAGGAGGGGTATCTGAGACTCAGAGAGGAGCAGCAATGAGTAGCCCAAAGTCACTCAAAAAGGCTGGTCCTTCCAATCATCCAAGGAGCAGACAGTCAGGGTGAAGGTGTGTGGGTGTTCCTGGCAGCCTCCTTGGTGGTGCCAAGAAATGCTGCTCATTATCCTGGTGTCCAGGCAACGCCCTGGGGCTCCACCTTTCCTAAAAGCTTCCCAGGGACATCCCCCAGGCATACCTGTTCCCAGAGTTAACTGCCTCTGTCCTGCAGAGCTTCTGACCTCAGGGAGGCACCTGCTTCATGTTTGTGTCCAGGGACAGGAAGGACGAGAAATGACCCCTCCCTCAATCCACCCATTTAGTCTGGGGGAGGCCTGGAATTGGGGCCTGTCCCCATTGGGCAAACTCCTACTCATCCTTCAAAGCCCTAGTTCTTAAAGCCCCTCCTCCAGGAAGACTTCCCTGATCCTCATCTTGGCATCCTTGTCACAGGTCCTTCCCTCCTGCCCAGCCCTGCAGCACAGTGTCTTATCCACATGTGTCTTTTCTGGAGCAGGGGTTTATGGAGGGGCAGCCTGGGCTGGGTTATCGCAATAATTCCGTTCACAGAGGCATGACCTGGCTGCAGCTCCTCACTCTCCACACTTTCGGTGCCTCCCTCCACATGCACTCTTCTCCTTCCTTCCTCCTCACTCCTGGACACATCCCTGGTCCTCCCATAACTTAATTTCACTATCTTCAGAAAGTGTCTGAAGAGGGCCACCCAGCACCATGGGAATGCAAAAAAAACCTGAGAGAGCTTCATGGGGTGGCTAGTGGGGCTGTCATCACTGCCCACAGGCAGAGCGAGCCAGGCTGTGAAGCTACGTGGGCAGACATGGGGGTACCCTGCACACTCAAGGAGGGGCGTGCATCTATGAACACTACAGTATGTGGGCTCCAGACAGCTGAGTTTGGATCCCTGCTCCGCCTCTTCCTGGCTGGGTAACATGCTCCTCCCCCTCTCTGAGCCTCAAGTTTCCCCATCTGTACATTGGACTGCCCAGGAACCATCCCTCATTTGGAAGGCCATTCAATTAATTCAATGAGTTCTGCAGACCTGGCCGATGGCAACAGCTGGGCCTGGCCCTCAGACACTCACGCTTGCAGGCCTGTACCTCTGCTTCCCTCATCAGCACTGACAGCTCCAGAACTGGCAGCTGGGCCTGTTCTTAGGAGAGCGCTGCGTGTTTCCTCTCCCCCAGATGGCCCCTGGGGGTCCGTTGATGGGGAAACTGAGGTCCCATGATTGGTGGGACTTGGGGCTCTCTCAAGGCAAGACTCAATGGTTCTGCAAAACAAGAAACAAATTCTGCAGCCCACAAAAATGTGTCCCCTCCTGTGGAGGGCCCCAGGGCCCAGCCCCACCCATGGTGGTGATGGGGAGGCCAGGGCAGCCTTGAGCTGGCAACACACATCTGCGGGTAAACCAGGAACATCTGGCTAGCACAGCTGGTTCTGATGCTGCATCTGCAGGGGCTGGAGGCCAGCCTGTGGGACAGCCTCATGGCGGGCACAGTCGCAGACACTCCCAGCAGACCAGACCTTTCCAGGCCTGGCCAGAGGTGGAGACATAGCCTCTCTTCTTCTTCCTCCAACCTATGAGCTGCCTGCTGCCCGACTGCTAGCACATCACTGGCCCCTGCTACTCTGAGAATCAAGTGTGAGCCTGAGCTTGTCTTAAGGGGTCTGGGTTTGTCTTGGCCAAAGTGCAGCTGAGGAGTGGACAGACAGAGAGAGTGACTTCTGGGGAGGACTGTACTGGTTGCTTCGTGATATAACAGTAGTAAAATAATAGTAGCTAACAGTAACCCTAGCAAACAACACTGCTGGTATAAGCAATTTACATGTAATGACTCATAGCACAGTATGGACTATTTTATTCCCATTTTGTAGATGGGAAAACAAAGGTCCAAAGAGGTGAAGTGACTTGCTCATGTCAAACAAAGTGTAAGTCGCCAGCCTGGGATTTGAACTCAAGGGGTTGGGCAAATTCCTACTCATCTCTCAAAGCCCCAGCCCCAACACCCTCTCCTCCACATTCTTAACCACTGTACCACATGGGCTCTCTAACAACAACAATAACATTTAACACCTGGCAATGTTGGCTATTCCATTTATTTAATGCCAAGCACTGTGCTAAGGGCTTTCCACGTGTTAATTCTCCCCACAGTCCCTGGAAAATGTTATTATTACTAGCTCCGTTTTCCATAAAGAGTAACTGAGGCTTGGAGAGGTAGAGTGACTTGTTCAAGTAAGTGGCTGAGCTGAGGTTGAACTTGGGTCTGACTCCAGACTTGTTCTATCAATGGCCCCACAACCTTTGGGCTCTGGGTAACAGGGGTAATGATGAAGGGAAGAGACACAGTGAGGGTGTGATGGGCTCTGCTGTTTGGGGGGAAAATGGGGCTGAGTTTCAGGGAAGTAAGAGTTTCCCTCAAAGACACACAGCAGAGCAGAATCAGCAAGTGAATAAAGGGCCAGAGATGGCAGAGAGCCCAGATCGCCAGGCTGGGCTCTGCCCCTAACACTTATTGAGCCCCTACTGTGTGCTGGGCCAGGCAGGGAACTCTGGATGTCCAAGGCCAACCTGAGCCCCACCCTCACCAACTCACTGTCCAATCAAGGCAGTAGATTATAAATAAGAATTAAATATGGTAATTTAGATGTTGACAGTGCAACAAAAACAAAACAATAAAATGAGGTAAAGCAATAGTGACTAGGAGCTGCTTTGAAGCTGAGTGAGTGGTCAAGGGGTGCTTCTCAGAGGAGCCAGCATTTGAGCTAGGACCAAGTGAAGATCTGAGGAGAGCATTCCAGGAGGAGGCAACTGCAGGAGCAAAGACTGTGAGGCAGAACTGTACCTATTCAAGGTGACCAGTGTGATTGGAGCAACAGAGCCAGGGAAAGTGAGAGGACGGGAGGTGGGAGAGGTCACAGGGGCCCTGTGATCTCCCTGCAGGGTCAGTTCTCCATTCTGCATCAGTGCCTGGAGCCCTCTTCCTGCACCTGCTGCACATTCTGAGGGGGCTAGGCTAGGGAGTGTGGGAGTGTGTGTGCGTGTGTGTGTCTGTCTGTATGTGTGTGTCACAGAGCCAAAATTTTTCAGACCCATGGACCCACCATTTCTAGCCCAGTCTTATGTGGTTGGCCCATAAGATTCTCACCTTGACCGCAACAGGCTGGTCTTGGGCTGGCCCTGTAGGCATCTGGGGCGGGCAGGAGGGGGCTCCCTGGGGTGGAATAACAGGATCAGCCTAATGAGGCCTGGCACAGTGCACAGCTAAGCGGCTGGTGTGGGGCCCAGCAGGTGGTGTGAGGGATGTGGGTCCTCTGAGAGTGGCCAGGACATCACACAAAGCCGGTTAATGGACAGAAAGGGAAATTGAGGCACAGACACCAGACACATCTCAGACCCTAACACTAGTTTCCTGGGAACCAGGGCACCTGAGTCAGTTCTTCCATCTCCCTGAGTAAAAATGTTGCCTCAGGTCCCTGACACACTGAGCTATTTAGGCACGAATGGTGTCCTCTCTCTGGGCCTCACTTTCCAGCAGGCACCCCTCCACTAATTTCTTCCTGCCCTGGGCCCCTCTACCCCACCTTGGGAGACCAGGAAATATACATTTGCAGAGGAATCCCACAACCCCTCAGCAAAGATGGCTGGGCCCACTGACACCATATGTGTTAAAGACCCACTCTTCTCTCCTCTGTACTTCCAGCCCCCACCTCCAGTAATATGCCCTTGAATGCCCCAGCCCTCTGCTCCCTCTACCAACCTTTCAGAACAGTCTCTCCTTCCCACACTCACCCCAGCACCCTGGATCTGCCACAGCTAGCCAGCCTATTCTTTCTTGCATCTAGATCTCTGCCTGTGCCACCTGGAATGCCCTTTGTTTTCCCACTTAGAAAGCTCCCAGCCAGTGTGGCTCAATTGGTTGGAGCGTCATCCCATACACCAAAATGTTGTGGATTCAATTCCTGGTCAGAGCACATAGCTAGGTTGTGGGTTTGATCCCCAGTCAGGGTGCTTATGGGAGGCAACTGATCATGTTTCTCTCTCACACTGATGATGTCTCTCTCTCTCTCTCTCTCTCTCTCTCTCTCTCAAAGCAATAAACATATTCTCTGGTGAGGATTTAAAAAAAAGAAAGAAAACTCCTACTCATCCTTCACAGCCCCAGCTCCAATGCTCCTCCTCCATCCTACTCTAAGATAGAGCCTCTGTTCCTCACTCTGGGCTACACCTTTGGTCTAAATCTGTTGCCCTTGGAGGACAAGACTCAGGAGCCCTGACAGCAAAGAGTCAGCCATACCATTGCTGACCAACAAACATTTGTTGTAACAATCTTTTTATTGTGTCTTTGTGCCTGGTTACAGACTGTTTTGTTCCTTCTCCTGCCCTAGACTCTTTATATCCTCTGCTCCTTCCCTGAAAACTGAGGCCTGAAACTTGAGGGACAAGCACTGATGGTGGAATTTCAGACACTGCTCCCAGCTGCAGAGGGGGGATGTTTGGTTTTCTTCCCTGCACCCCCTAGAATCAGCTCTTTGCAGTTTGCTGTGGGTAGGCTGGTAGGCCCAGGAGTGGCTTCGAAATCCCGATCCTCAGGAGTCCTGGGATGAAGGGAGTTGGGAGGGGTGTCCAAAGGGCCCCAAGGCAAGGGGCTGAGGGTGGGGAGAATCTGGCAAAGGCAGGAGTCTTCCCTCCACTGACATCCGCCTAGACCAGTCACGCCCCATTGGGGCTTCCTCAGCCTGGGGCACTTGAAGACAGACAAAGAGTGTCATGGAACACAGAGAGAAGGATGTTGGGTAGGGAGAGGCAGGAGAGAGGAAAATCAGGGGTCCAACCTCCTGTGCCCCCTTCCAGGGCCCTGGCCCTGCTCCCCAAATCTGGACTGGTGGCCCAGCCTCGCAGGTAATCATAGGTTCCCTAAGTAGGGGCCAGTGGCACCACGATACATGCCGGTGCTTCCTAGGGTGGGGGCAGTGGTGACGGCGACCTTTGGGAGGGGCCATTTTCCCCTTCAACCCCACATTAAATCTGCCCACCGTCTGCAGCCCCCTAGGTTTGATGAACCCTAATTCTCACATCACTACTCCTGGGAGAATTTTGAGACTATCCTGAGTAAGATAATGTTTCTTTTAAAAAGCAAGAAAGAGGCATAGCCCCTTCTCTTTCAGGTCCGGTTTTTGCCCTTAAGACCACCCCTCCAAAAGGTGTTCGCGCCCTCTTGTGGCTGAACAAGCGGCTCCAGGAGCCAAGAGAGCCGGGCCCTTACCGGAGGACACCGTGTCCCCGGCGGCGGCGGCGGCGCGCAGGGAACGCGGCTGGAACGCGCCACTGACAGATGTTTACTTCTGCGTGCAGCTGGGCCGCGACGGCAGCCCCCCGCCCAGGGTCTGCGGGATCCGGGTGTCCTCCACGACCCCTCGTAAACCAAAAGGCAGAAGGGGTGTCTGGGGTTCGCCCTCCTAGAGGTTGGGGGAGGATTTTGGCTGCCCCCGCTCCCTCTCCTCTTCAGACGCACACATGGGCGCCCGCCCCGTCGGACAGGGATACCTCCGCCCCCCGCCAGGCCCAGACTTGGAGAGGCGTTTAAAGTCGCCCTCCCCACCTCGCCCTCCGCCAAGCGCCAACCTGTTGCCCCTTGACCCCACCCTCATACATCCGCCGGTTCTCGGCTTCTGCAGGGAAGGTACTGGTCTACCCCGAGTCCCTAGAAGCTCCCCATACCCCTATACATAGGGCCGGTCCTCCCCTCACCTCGGTCTCTTGTGAGCCCCTCACTTGCCCCTGCTTACCTGCTGGGGCGCCGGACTACCGGTCAGTGGCAGCCGCGCCTGCCGCCCGCGCCGGCCCCAGCCCCTGCCCCTACCTCCCCGACCGCCATTCGGGCCGCCTGGGCCCGCGGCACCTGGGGGGGCCCGGGCCTGAGCGGGCGGCCGCGGAGGGGGCGCGGCAGGGGCCGGCCCATGGGGCACCCCCGGGCTCGATCAGCCGCGGGTTGCGGCCATCCCGGTCCGGCGGGGGCTGGGGCTGGGGGATGCCCTGGACGGCTTGAAGCTCGAAGGGCGTGGGGAGCCCACGGACGGCGTGGGCGACCTCGGGGCGCAGCGCGGAGCTCCGGGACGGCAGAGACCGGGGTCTGGGCGCTCTGAGCCGCTCCAAGGCGCGCTCTCCCGCCGCCTCCGCCGCGGACCGCTTGGCCTGCGCTGGGCCGGAGGCGGGGCTGGGGGCGGGGCCAGGGGCGGTGGCTCGGGTTTCCCGGGACAGTAGCAGCCCTCGCCCCGCCTCCACCCGATGGGGCCCGAGGAGCGCAGGTGGCAGGGGTCCCGGGACACAGCGCCCCCCTAGACGGCGATCTCCCCGGGCCCCGGAGAGCTCTGCAGCGCTCCTGTGGGAAAGCGGATTCCAAGGCACCTTTTCCCCAAGGGCCCTTCCTGGGATAAGAGCCACAGAGCCCCGACGCCAGTACCCGCGGTTCTCAGTCCTCCCTCCCGCAACTACACGAGGCTTTACTGTCAGATTCCAGAGTCCTTCCTGGCCCCCTTTCAGAAAGCAAGGCCCTAAGAAGTCTCCTCACCAAGGAAGTCCCTGAAGGGGACCCTCAGATCAGCGCCCCTTCAATGAGCTATTTCCCATTCCTCACTCCAGTGACACCAACAGTGCATCTTCGGTAAATCCGGGGCTTCAAGACGCCCCCCAGGTCCCCCTCGGAACTATTAAGAGTCGCAGTATTCCCCCCACCCCAGTAAGGATTGTAGGGTTCCCTAGTCCCGTCCCAGGTCCTCTTTCTAGAAAGCTAAAAGCCTCCCCTGAGAAAGCCGTTCCAGAGAACTGAGATCCAATGTTTTCCCCTAAGACGGTGATACCCTAAGACTGACGACCGCTGTCCACAGAGCCCCCATCAAGCGGCAGTTCCCTCCAATCTTGCCTCGGAGTCCTGCGGGAGATCCCTTTCCCTTTCCCACGCATGGCTCCCAACGGCGCCCTTCTGGGCACCAAGACCCAGCGCTGTTCCCCAACAACCAGTGAGCCCAATCTCACCGGGTTCCCTCCCCGACGGCTCCGCGTTCCCATAGCGCCCTCTGGCGGCCTCAGATGACTAGAGGAAGGGAATGGAGGGGCAGGGTGGGTGGGTCTGGCACCGCTGTGGCTCCACCCCTCCACCCCAGGCCTAGTTAAGAAACACCTCCGTAGAGCCCGGCCCTCGGCTCCCGCACTCAAGCTCCACCCCGCACCCTCCAGGCCTGCGCTTGTGTTCTTGAGGCCTGGTGCTCAGGTTTCCACTCCCGCAGTCTGATTTCTTAGGGCCTCCTCACTCTGGCCCAGGCCGCCTGCATTCTCTCATTCCAGCATCTTGGGGTTATGAGCATTAGCCTCTCATAGAACCCCACTCCCCATCCCCAACATACACATACCCATGGGGCCTATAAGACTGGTGCTGCTGCGCCATGTACAGGGTGATGGTGGCCACTCGGGCACCCTCACACTGTTGTACACAAGGTCATGAGAGTTTGGGCTGGCTGGGTGTGCGCACAATGCGTCACATGGCGCGGTGTACGTGCAAGCGAGATGTAGGTGGGAATGTGACTTCGGAGGGTTGAGAGTGAGCGTGGGTCAGAGTAGTAGTGGCGCCGTTCCTGCCCGGTCCCAGTCCAGGATGGACTGTGTGTGTGGCTTTGGGCCGGTACTTTGCTCCGTGCCTCAGTTGCCCCATCTGTATTATCAGCAGATTCTCATAGGGTTGTAGAAAGGACTCGTGCCAGGTGCGTGGTGAACAACGTCCAAGTGTCCTTCATTACTGGTGTTGCCAAGTGCTCACTCCCAGAGACACCTGCACCCTTAGAAGGGAAGGGCATGGCACCACTGGCCACACAGATATTCCCCAGACCTTTGTTCCAGGCAGGGCCATACCCACCGCCATGCCCGTTCTCACACGTAAGTGCCATCCTCACACACAGCAGTCACAACCACCTACATCTTCCCCCGTAGACATGCTCACACCCATACAGATATTCTCGCTTTGCTCCCATTTGAACACACACACACAGACATGCACTGCTCCAACACGCACACACACACAGTTCCCCACTGAGACACAAACCCACGTGATATTCACTCACTCACCATCAGCCCACTGGCCTTCCAAGCAGCTGCCCAGGTCAAAGTAGGGCTGCTGGTGCACATGCATGCACACTTGGCACATTGTTACACAACTCCCATGTTGCCTGGCTCTGCCACACATGCTAGCACACACACAGAGCTCACACAAAAGACCATAACACACACCATCCTGAGCACAGATCGCCTACACCACAGCCACACATGCAGAGGAATCGTGGAGACACTGTCGCGTGTACACACACACCAGTCTGGAGGGACAGCTTCCCTCCACACACAAAGCCCTGCCAGGAACCCACCCCCACTGCTCAAGCCACATTAAGCTGTCACCAGCTGCACCGGGGCCGCCTCCTGCTCACCCCACACTGCCTGTGTCCCCTTCCCCCTATGGTTGGAGGCCTTGGGGGAGGGGACATTCACATGTGCCCACCATGTGGACGCTCATAAAACGGTTGCCCTGGCAACAGCAACTTGAAAGACTTGGTTCTTCCTCTAGGGTGGGTAGGACAGAAGATAAGAGGTGGGGACACCAGGATCCATGCCCACCTTCTACCATGGGCGTGTGTGCCACACTCAGGTATATACATACTGATACAAACACATGTGGTGGAAACCCCATCACTCTCACATCCCAGAGACCTGGCCCTGCTCAGGCCAGCTGCCCATGTGGTCACATGAGACACAGGTGTGACACTTTCACACACCAGTGTGTCACTTCATACAACCCAGCACCCCAGCCACTTTTTATCACCAAGTCGCACACTTTTTTGGTGACACAGAAACCCTGTCACACTGGCTGACTCACACTGCAGCCAGGAACTGGTATGCACGAGGGCACCTCTGCCCTCCAGCCCTCAACCCCCTCGAAGGAGTTGTCTGGGCCTGGCTGCCCAGGAGGCCAAGTGGACTCAGAGGCTAGTTCTATGTTCAGGAAACATGGGTATTTACAATGCTTTATTTTTAAACCTTCCTTGGCCCACACTGGGGCCCCTGCAAGGCAGTGGGTGGAACTGAAAATGCAGTCCATGGATCTGGACTGTGGTCTCCCCAGGGCACAGATATGCAGAAACTGAGGCCCCCTATGGCAGGTTTGAGCCTGCTGGCCCCAGGGTCAAGGCTGAGGCAGGGTGAAACAGTGCAGGGGAAGCTGGAACCTAGGCTCTTTCACCTGCCTGTGGTGTTTTGTCCAGGAATTAGTTTTGTTCCTCCTGGGATGTCTCCCCCAGGTAACTCCAGGCAACACCTCCCCCTCCCAGTCTGTTTTGTGCCCACTTGGTAGTTTTGAAACTCAAGGATCAGAGATGTCAAGATGCTGGTCCAGGGTCACACAGTAAGGAAGAGGCTCAAACCTGGGGTTGGATGACTAGAACATTCAGTCACTTCCCCGAGCCACTCCTCCACCCCTGTCGCCCAGGGCTGGCCCCTTGCCTTCCCTGGGCAGTCACTTCTCCCAAGGGGAGTGTTTTGTTCAAGAGTGGAGGTCCATGTGGAGGTTGTGGGAGGCTGGCAGCCACTGGCCAAGACTTGGACTTGGCTGGTAGAGAAGTTTCCATCTTAGCATCAGGAGCTGGTCCAGGCCCTATGAGCCCAGGATTGCACTTCAGGACCCCCAGGGACCAGCGCTATGAGGGTGGGGGTGGCCCAGCGTCCTCTGTGTCCTCTATCCCTCCAGCTATTCTTCGCCAAAGCATTGGCCATTTTCACACACTAAACATTACCCCATCCCTCAATGTGCCAGTGACCTGCCCTCCTGGGCCTTAGTTTCTACATCTGTGAAATGGCTCCCATGTTTGTTTTGTGCCCAGCACAGGCCCAGTGGTGGGTAGTATTGCTCTCCAAGAGGCTCCCCAAAACTAGGCTTCAGAGCTCTTGATGTGACAAAGTCATCCTTACCCTGAGCTAGATGATGCTGAGTGGGGAGAAAGGCCTTAGCACACTGACAAGAGACAGAGCTTGACAGGCACACCCAGCTGGGGTCAAAGCAAGGGTCCCTGAGGCCAGAGGAGGCACCAGACAGCCTCAGCCAAGATGAGGTCTTTGAAGTTGGCTGGTTCCAGGGGAGGATGGGGAAAGCAGGAATGGTGGCTGTCCCCACAGGGGCCATTTACAGCCACAGGTCACAAGCCAAGGGTTCTACCCTTGGAGGCTCTGGGTCAGCAAGGTGGGAAAGCCATCAGGGTGACAGGAGGGTGCTGGGTGGGAGCCAGGCCCCAAGTTGTGTGGTCACCTATAGGGCAGCGCTGGAATGAGGACCTTCCTAGGCTCACAGAGGCACAGAGCCTCCCCCACAAAAGTCACAAATGTGTACACACAGACACACCCCAAAGTCATTCATACTCAGCAGTGACAGCTGCAAAACACACACAGACACACAAATGCAAAATCCACAAACGTGCATAATCACACATTCACACACACACAAAAGCCACAAATGTGTAGTCACACACATACAAGACACAAGACATACAAAAGACACACATGCTTAGAAGCACATAAACATGCTCACAGACACACACAGAGAAATCCCCTGAAGTCATTCGTACTCATAGTTACAGCTGTGAATGTGTGCACACCATCACCCTCAACCCCACACACTCATGCACACACGCAGCAGCCCAGCCACTGGGGTTCAGCAACCCTGCATCACATCCACCCTGGCACCCAGCTCTCGGTTGCGCGCCTGCCTTGCTGTCTCACATCCTTGGCCCTGAGCTGCCCTAATCCCGGTCTCATGTCCTGAAGCCAGAAGATAAGAGGCAGCTGCAGCCCCAGATAAAGAAGGTGCAAAATCCAGGGGGGGCAAGAGGGCTGGCAGCAGTGGGCACCAAGCCCGGCTGCACCTGCCTTGTGCTGCCAGCCCCATCCGGCCTGGCTGAGAGGAATGAGAGGCACTGAGAGAGAGCAAAAAGGAGACGGAGGAGAGGGATGGGGGCAGGGACAGAGATGCAGAGAGAGACACACAGAGAAGAAGGGAAATGTGAAGAGAGATGAGACAAATATGGAGGGAAAGAGAAATGCAGAGAAAAAGAAGAAACAACAGACAGAGGGACACACAGACAAAATGCAAAAAGAAAAAAAAGGCTCCCTGAGGAAATGGAGGTGAGGACCAAAGTGTGAGTGTAATGAGCAAGGTGACTAGGACCAGAGAATAGACTTCCTGAAAGAGGGAAGAGCATATGCAAAGACTAGGAAGACTGGCTCCTGGGGAGTCTGAAATGAACTTGGAGATTGAGTATAGGGAATGAGGAGGTAATAAGGGATGAAGCTGGGGAAGGCGGCAGAGGCTGGGTCATACAGGAACTTGGGGGCTATGGTCCAGGGCTGGGACAATAGGGAGCCATGGAAGGCTTGGGAGCAGGGGAGGTCCATGGTCATATGTGTTTTAGAAAGAGCTGTGGGAAGCTGCGCTGTTGGGGGCAGGATGAAAAGACGCTGAGGCCTGGAAGGCAGGGTGATAGGAGAGGAGACTGGCTGGAGATTCTAGAGGGAAAGTGGGCAGGAAACTGTAGGAGAGGGAGGAGGGGAGGCAGATGCCCTGGTGTCTGGCTCAGGATGGCGTGGGTGGCAGTCCCTGAGCAGGGACCACTGCAGCCTGCAGATTCAGGTAGAGGTGGAATAAATTCCTGTTCCTTCCACACAAGGTCAGAGAGAGAGTGAGTTAAAGCATGAAAAGGGGACACAGTAAGTGTTCAATAACAGTTTAGCTACTGGTGAAAAGTAATATACTGTTAAAATAATAAAATAAATAATAATGAGCAATTATTATGCCATTATTATTAATGGTCAGTCCACAGCCTCCCTCCTACAGGAAGCCTAACTGGCCCTACACAGAGCAGGTAGGCCATCTCAGGGAAGAGCCAGGGAACCCTGGGAAAGCCCTCCTTGGAGGCTGAGGCCCAGAGATGGGTGGCGATTCCTGAGGTTCCCCGCTGTGGGCCTCAGTTTCCCCACATCTGTCCAATTGTCTCCCCAGACTGGTCGTTGAGTGCCCGTGGGAGGACAGGGGAGACTACTGGTGGAACCTTGGACGGCAGTGGGACGGACACCGCAGGAGGAAGGAGAAGTAAGCTCCTGTCCCTGGAAGTGGGTAAGGGGGTGCTGGGCAAGCAGCCTCCCAAGGACTGCAACAGTTTCTTCAGTTTTCGATTCCGATTCCACTGTTTTATTCCCAGATTGTCCTATAGAGGGCAGCCGAGGCCAGAGGTGGAAGACGAACTTGCTCCCCCGCCCACTTCCATTTTCTCCCAGGTCTTTGAAAAGCCAGTTCCAAGCCTGTTGTGGCCTCAGGCAAATCCTTTTCCTCCTAGGCCCTCAATTTCCTCATTTGTTACGCAAGGAGCACAGTTCCAGCGTCACGTCCCTCTCCTAAGAAAGTTTAATCGAGTTAAGCAGTGAAATGCAAGGGAACCGAAGGGGCTGGTTGTTCCCACCTGGCACTCTGTTCACGTAATTCAGGGCAAATAACAGTAATGAAGTAATAAGAACTGTAGTCGTTAACATTTATTGATTGTTCTTTATTAAATTCCTACCTTCTAAAAGAGATATTTTTATCAGCCCCATTTTTCTGATGAGGAGATGGAGGCACAGAGAAATTAAACAACTAAGTTCCCAGCGGTAAGTAGAAGGGCTGGGATTCGAACCTGGCAGGCTGAGTCCAGAGCCCTGAGGTCTCTGCTGATCAAGCTTCTTCCAGAAACTGGGAGCTTTAGATGAAGTACAACAGGGTACAGTGGAGACTGTCACAAATAGTGAATACATTCTGCTCTCCTTGGCTGACAGCTCTCCCACTTTCCTCGGAGTAAAAGCCCAAGCCCTCCCAGCAACCCGCAAGGCCCTGCACGATCCCTCCCTGACCTCACCTCCTCCCTATCTCCACTTCCCTCACTCTGTTCCAGCCACTCACAGGGTTCGCTGTTTCTCCAACGCACCAGGCTTAGTCCTACCTCAAGGCCTTTGCACTGGCTGTTCCCTCCACCTGGAACACTTAAAAAAAAAAAAAAACCCAGCAGGAAAACAAAACACTTCTGTAGGCTAATTGCTGTCCTCGGAAGATCCGTTTGTGAGCCGCTCGAGAGTCACCGAAAATTCCCAACTCCCTCCCACAGAGGTCTCAGTAGTAAACGGGACCCGAGGCCCCGCCCCCACTCAGGCTCCGCCCCCGTTACGACGACGTACGTACAATGGCGTCACTAGGAGCTACCTATGCATGTGCACTTCCGCAGTACGAACGGCGAGGATACACGCGCGACCCGGAAGGTTTTCTCACTACATTCGAAAGCGGGAGTGAGGGGGGTCGATGGCGGAGGGTGCGGCGGAGGCCCCAGCGCAGAGTGGTGGCGGCGGCGACTTAGGAGCCGCGGGCGCGCTGGAACGGGGAGTCGCGCCCATTAAATCTCGGTGAGTCTCCAGGACAGGGAGAAAAGTTCACGGAGCCTTCCCGGCATCCGTAGGACGCCTCGAGCGGTGCATGCCGGGAGATCCCAGGGAGGGAAGCTCGCAGGCTTCTTCAGTCTGGGCTATTCCTCAGGAGCGATACCTGAGATAGCGCACGTTCGGGGCTATCTCACACACACTGAGAACACCACGGGGCATGCTAGTATGGGAGGGGTTTGAGGCGAGGGCCACAATGCAAGCTGGGGACCGTAGTCCCAGTGTATGTCGGGAATAGCGCGTGTGCGCTTCTAGGCAGCCGCAGTTGCATAGGCTGGGATTTGTGTCCGAAGCGATTACCGCAGGGCAGGCTGGGACTTGTAGGGCTGAAAGGTGTGCTGGGAAATGTGGTGGCTGTGGTCCCCGTTGTGAGGCATGCTGGGACGTGTAGTTTATTTTAGCCTAACGTGGCCGGGGGTGTTCATGCCAGATGCCTGTAATTTGGCTTAACACTCCCGGCAGTGGGGACCCAAAGACAAAATACGCCCTTCCCGTGGATTTGAGATGCGCCCAGGTTGGCAAATGTACAGTTCAAAGTAGTGAGCCCCCCATCAGCAGAAGCATGTAAACAGAGGCAGGTGTTCTCAGTCCCTTTCCCCAGTGTTCATTGAGTGGAGTTCAGGGGAGGGATTCCGTCTACAAGCCTTCCTTTTCATTCTTTCCATGCTGACAGATACCTCACCACCAAGCAACAGTTCCATGAATTCCTGGAAGCCGGAAAGCAGAAACCAAGCCAGGAAATCGAGGCAGGGAACTCTTATGACTGTGATCTGGCTGAACCTGAGGGCAAGCGGATCCGACTGGAGGATGGGCAGCTGGGAAAGGGCCCCACGGAGGAAGCAGCTGAGCTCAGCGAGCATCCTCAGGCTCAAAAGAGAGCCCGGGGCCAGAACAAAGGCCGGCCTCATATGAAACCCACCCACTATGATAAGAACAGGCTCTGCCCTTCCCTGGTGCAGGTTAGTATCATTATCACCACAAAGTCCCAGAAGCCTTCAGTCTGAACCTCTTTGTCCCCCATTCAATCTTCATGATGTTTTTATGTAAACAGCATTATTTTTCCCATTCTCCAGATGAAGAAACCTAGGCAGTGAGGTTACTGACTTGCACAAGGAGTTCAGGGGAGGGATTCATAGCCTGGCTGCCCCAGCCTCTCCCTGTCCTCCCTCATTGCCCCCCTGTTTCCCTGCAGGAATCAGCTGCTAAGTGTTTTTTTGGTGATCGCTGTCGCTTTCTACACGACGTGAACAGCTACCTGGAGACCAAGCCAGCTGACCTGGGCCCTCACTGTGTACTATTCGAGACTTATGGCAGGTGCCCCTATGGTGTGACCTGCCGTTTTGCCGGAGCCCATCTGGGGCCTGAGGGCCAGAACCTGGTGCAGGAGGAGGTGATCCAGGCCCCTCCTGTTCGAAATGGCTTGGACAAAGCTCTGCAGCAGCAACTGCGAAAGCGCAAGATCCGCTTTGAGCGCGCCGAGCAGGCCCTGTGCCAGCTAGGCAAGGGTCACCTGTCAGGCCCCACACCTTGTGCCACTGTCCCCATAGGGACAGTGAGTGCCCCAGGGCAGGACAACTGTGATGCCCAGCAGGCCCCCCTAGGGCCCAGCACCGGTACCCCTCCCGGCAGCCCTGTGCAGACCTGCGGGCCCCTGACGGATGAGGACATAGTCAGGCTGCGGTCTTGTGAGAAGAGGCGGGTATGGGTCACAGCCTTCCTGCCGAGGACGCTAGTGGTGTGGGGAACAAAAAGAGCTGGACACACACTCCAATCCCCAGAGAGTTAGGGATGAGGCAGTTGGAGACAATGGGAAAGGCTTCCTTGAAGAGGGGACATTGGGACTGGGTTTTGATGGTTGACTAGAAGCTCTCCAGGAGAAAACATGGAGAAAAGAGTATTTCTCATAGATTGGTTGATACATTCAGAGGTCAAGAGGTAAAAGGGTGCTAGGTGGGTGGGGCAGGGCAAGACATGTTCTAGACTATAGCGAGAAGGGAGGCCTCAAAATCCAGGTTGTAGGGGAGAGCCCCACTGTGTGTTTTCTTTCTTCCAGTTTGACATCAGTGGCAAACTCTACCTGGCCCCCCTCACCACGGTAGGACCCATGTGGGGTGGCAGCATGGTTACCCTGACAGTGCCCAGGTCGGCCTTTGGGTACACTAGCAGTGTGGAGGCAGATGCCTGGGGCACCCCTCACTTGTTTATGTCCTCCACCACCCCCAGTGTGGGAACCTGCCCTTCCGGCGAATCTGTAAGCGCTTTGGGGCTGATGTGACGTGTGGGGAGATGGCCGTCTGCACCAACCTGCTGCAGGGCCAGACGTCCGAATGGGCCCTGCTCAAACGTCACCAGTGTGAGGACATCTTTGGTATCCAGGTTTGTGCTACCCTGAGGGAGGGAGGAAGAGAGAGAGGAGGGGCTTTCAATTGCCCAGATTTGGAGCAAGGTTCAGGGTCGGCTCACCTGGATCCTAGGCCTGGCTCCGTCACCTCACAGACCCTCTCGCCTCAGCCATGGGCCAGGGTTGCGAGCCTGATGCACCTCTAAGGACTGATGGCCTTGGCATGGGGCCAGGCAGGGACGGTCCAGATAGGCCCCTCACCCCCTCTGCTCTGCCACCTGCCACAGCTGGAGGGTGCCTTCCCTGACACTATGACCAAGTGTGCCGAGCTACTGAACCGCACCATCGAGGTGGATTTCGTGGACATCAATGTTGGCTGCCCCATTGACCTTGTGTACAAGAAGGTAGTGGCCACTCACCCCTCGATCCGCAAGGTGGGAAGAGTGTGGATGGGGGCGGAGGCCTGGGACCCAGCTTTGCTCTTGCTTGAGGCACTGGGAACCTGTGTGGCCCCTGTGCCTCAGTTCCCTCGTTTGCACAGCAGGGGCAGCAGGGATGTCAGGCCCAGTGTGGGTCCTGTCCTCCCTTGCTCCAGCTGCTTGTCTTTACCAGGGTGGAGGCTGTGCTCTCATGAACCGCTCTGCCAAGTTCCAGCAGATCGTTCATGGCATGAACCAGGTATGCTCCAAGATGTCCCCACCTTTTCTTCTCTCGACCCTGGGCGCTGCTGACCACATCCATCCTCGCAGGTGCTGGATGTGCCGCTGACAGTGAAGATACGCACGGGCATCCAGGAGCGTGTGAACTTGGCACACCAGCTGCTGCCCAAGTTGCGGGACTGGGGGGCAGCCCTGGTCACGGTGGGTCTCTGGGTACAGTGGGCATCAGGGGTATTCCAGCAGCCCTCTCTAATGTCTCTTCCCCTCCTTCCTTTTCATCTTGGCTCTCCGTCCACCTCCGTCTCTGTCTCTTTGTCTGCCTGTCTCAGCCTGGGTCTCTCTGGGCTCTCTCTGTCTCTGTCTCTGTCTTTCTGTCTCTGATGCTCCACCTCCCTGGACCTTCTCTCCCTCCCCATGTGGCCACTTCTTCTCTAGCTCCACGGCCGCTCTCGGGAACAGCGCTACACCAAGCTGGCCGACTGGCAGTACATCAAGCAGTGTGTGACGGCAGCCAGCCCTATGCCCCTGTTTGGTGGGTTCCCTGCCACTCGGACTTACATGCTTTGTCATCAAAGGCCAGACACCCGGGCCCACCCTCTTACATGAGACCCCTCCCTGCCTTAAGTGGGGGGCCAGTGGGTTGGTAAGAACTTGCCAAGAGCTGGCTTTTCTGCCTGCATGTAGCTCCCTGAAGTCCCTGTCTCTGTTCCTCAGGAAATGGGGACATCTTATCATATGAGGATGCTAACTATGCCATGCAGACTGGTGTCGCTGGAATCATGATTGCTCGGTGAGTGTGCCCACTACCTAGGGGGGAAAGAGAGCTATCTAGAGCTGCCCTTGAGACCTGGCCTGCATCTCCGGGAGGGTGAGGCTGGGTCTGAACTTTGTCGCTCTAGTCATAGCACTCCAACCTAACTGCTTCATTCCCTAGTTCCCTTTGTCCCTAGCAGGTGTCTCTATGCAGAGATGGTGGGGCTACAGCTGACAGGCACAGGAAAGTCTGGAAATTTCTGCAGCTGTGGGTGTGGGGTTGAGAATTAGAACTCTTGAGGGTTCAGAGGTTGTCCGAGCACAGCTGGCAGGTCTGGGACTATGGGGGGTTGGGGCCTCTGACCACTTCCTACCCCACAGTGGTGCCCTGCTCAAGCCATGGCTGTTCACGGAGATCAAGGAGCAGCGACACTGGGACATTTCGTCATCTGAGCGCCTGGACATCCTGCGGGACTTCACACACTATGGCTTGGAACACTGGGGCTCAGACACACAAGGCGTGGAGAAGACCCGCCGCTTTCTCCTGGAATGGCTGTCCTTCCTGTGCAGGTGGGCATGGAGCAGCTAAGGTGGGGATGTTGGTGGTATGAGGCCAGCCTGGTCCAACCATGACTCCACCTGCCTGCAGGTATGTGCCCGTGGGTCTGCTGGAGCGGCTCCCACAGAGGATCAATGAGCGGCCCCCCTACTACCTGGGCCGCAACTATCTGGAGACACTCATGGCCAGCCAGAAGGCAGCCGACTGGATCCACATTAGGTGCCTGGGAACAAAGGAGCTGGGGGTGGAGGACATGCTGGGGTAGGGGTGGCCCAGGTCCCAGGCCTTACCCTTCCTTCTGCCTGCCCTCCTCACAGTGAGATGCTGCTGGGACCTGTGCCGCCCAATTTTGTCTTCGTGCCAAAACACAAGGCCAATGCCTACAAGTAGCTGCAGGGGTAGAAGGGGACATTGGAGGGTCCCCTTAGAGTGTGAGAAGACAATAAACTTTATTCTTTTAAAACTCAGGCCTTTCTGTGACCTTTAGGTGGCCCCTTCCCACTCTCGGGAGCTCTTCCTGGACATCTGCCTGTCCCTGTCCCTGGCAGCTCCCTTCCTCCTTCCTTACTCATTCACTAAGTAAAGCTGCCCCCATGGGGCCAGCTCCATGCTGGCCACAGCTGGTGCTGAGAGGCCTTGACCACAAAGAAGCCACTGGGGATTATGGGAAGGGAAGAGGGGGTGCTTGGCCTGTGGGGGTGTGGATCAGGGCAGGCTACCTGGAGGAAGGGGCCTGAGAGCTATCAGATGGGCATTGTTGATAATGGCAGAAGGCAGCACACTAGGCTCAGGGTTTGCCTCACATTATGTGACACATATCTCTGGCTGCTTTGGTTTTTCCTTCTGTCCCTGTCCACCCTCCCCCACCTCTAATACCCGGAATCCTGACCAGTTGGGAGGACTACAGGCTGGAACCTGCTGCCGGGAGTAACCAGGCAAACAGAATTCTGCGTGACTTTTGAGCCTGTTTCCAGGTGAAGTGCCTGAGCTCCCACCTGCCACCCTCCTGGCCTGCCTGGGCTGCACTCCTGCCTTCCCATGCAGCACCCCAAACCCTTCTACACTACTGCAGTTCCCCAAGAAGGTTTCAGCCCCTGGGGCCTGGACGCCACTGAGGGGCTGGGCAGCCAGCCCACTCCTGCCTGCACAGAGCTGCTTCCCGCTGTGGGTATGAGTCTGGTAGTGGTGGAGATGGGGCACCTGACTGGGTGGGGGACCTTGGCTCTGCCCAGCAGCTTCAGGACCCCACCTACCTGCATGGCCTTGTTCACAGGTTCCTCCAACCTGTTTCATTCCCCAGACTTGGAGAAAGAGGTGTTTCCGACCCCTCCAGCAGGTACCAGGCTCCTTCCAACCCTTGATTAGGCCCTGGGAGTGGGGTGGAGTGGTCAGGGCCATCTTGCCTGTTCCTCAGTGGCTCCCCAAAGGCAAGGTTCATGTCTCTGTTTCCCAAAGGTGCGCCCAGACCAAGGTCTGTGTACCCCATCTAGACGAGACCCTGAAGACAAGGCCTGTGGCTCTTGTTCCACAATGGGTCCCCCAAACCCAGACTTAACGTCCGTAGGTCCCCAGAGTTTGGGTCATGCTTCCCCTACCATCCCACACTGCCTCCCCCAGATAGGTGGGTCCTAGCCCTGCCCCTCTCAGGGCCGCGCCTCCTGGGCCCGCAGGTTTCCAGATGGCACCCTGCGGCTGCTTCTTTGACCCCCGCATTTACCGAATCGAGTGGGCCACCACGGATTTCAGCCAGTCGTCCCTGTACAAGCTGGCAGCAGTGGGGGGTGGGGTGCCGGCTGGGGGTTCTGCCTCATCAGGCACCTACCTCCTAGAGCCCCAGCACTACCTCAAGGCCCTGGTACCGCCTCCGCCATACCCCCATTTCCAGCCAGCGCCTGGGGGTCCCCAGTACCTCATGTCCTACTTCCCACCTGAGGTGCCCAGGCCCGAGGCCCTGGGCTTCATAGGGGAAGGGGGAACCCCCGCCTTCGTGGAGCTACCCCCATCCCTGCTCAAGGAAGGCCTGGTGCCCCTGCCACCGCCAGTGCCCGCCAAGGAAAACAAGATGCCCTCTCTTCCCATCACACTGCCCGCTGAGGCCGCTCTGCCCCCTGGGGCCTATGGCCACCTCAAGGGTCATCTGAGCCAGTTCCATAGGCCTGGGGAGCCCCTGGCCTTTCCTGCCACGGAGCTGCAGGGCAACAGCACCGGGCTGGGCCTGCTGTACCCATCAGGCCCTGGGGACCCCAAAGTGGCTGAAACAGAGGCAGCTCCACTGGGGGCGGGCAAGGCTAGGTCCCCCGAGACTGCCAGGGCCTTTGTGCTGCCTGAGAAGGTGCTGCTGGAAGATGCCATGAAGCTCTTCGACTGCCTGCCAGGGGGCACCGAACCTGAGAGGTCTCTGCACAAGGCCCCTGGGCCAGCCCTGCCTGACAGCGGGGGTGGGGGGGACGACCCCTCCAGTGACATCCGTTCGCTGCACCTGCCAGACGAGTTGCTGTCCTACGACTACAGTGTGCCTGAGATCCTGGACACTGTGTCCAATGTGGACTGCTTTTTCAACTTCAAGGCACTAGACGAGGAGCCGCCACCCTGCCCAGGGCCCCCTGCCACCACCACTGCAGCCCCTGCGCTTCGGGCCAAGCCCCCCAGCAAGAGAAAGTCCAGTGCCTCAGCCACCAAAAAGGGGAGGCAAGGGGGCAAGAGTAAACAGGCTGTGGGCCTGTCCGGCACCCCCTCCCCGGCACCCAGGCAGGACATGGAAGCCGCCCCCCATTAAAGCAGATTTAACCTCTCCACCCAGTGTCTGCTCAGTGGCAGTGGGGGGCAGTAGGCAAGGGGCAGACGTGGAGGACTCTCCCCTTACCTGCTCAACCGTCCAGTGGGCCCTGAACCATGCGGGGAGGCCCCTCAGGAGCCCAGTCTCCTGGGTGCCAGACTCCCAGACTGAGCTGAGGAGCCCTTGACTCTGGAGGATTCTGAATCCCTCATGTCCTGGCTCTGGAAAATCAGAGCTGGCAAGGAAGGGCGGCTTTTGGGAGGTAGGAAGACACCACCCAGAGTCCTGCACTGTAAGGATTTTTCACCTCCATGTTTGGTGGGGAAAGTCAAGGCTGCCCAGAGAAAGGCAGGAGTTTGCCTGGAGGGAGACACACAGCAAACAGGGTGGACCATGGGAGTGGCCCCCAGCTCCCCTCTTTCATCCCCTTGAAGTCATAGCTGGTGAAAGTAGGTAGAGATCATTGAGGGGTTTGCAGCTGGGCTCTGCCTTAGCCCACCTGCCAGGGGTGGGTGAGAGGCACGGGGGGAGCACGTGGTGCATGGGAGGGACCCAATACTGGTTCAGGCAGACATGCTGGATGGAGGTGAAGGCACCTGGTGACCTGAGAGTTGGGGGCTGGGCAAGGAGGTGGGAGGCGGTGCCCACTTGGCACACAGGTGACCCAAAAGGCCTAATCATCATGGGGACAAGCATAGTGCACCTGAAACCCTGGTGATGGCCAGAGACCATGGTGGGCAAGTCTGTCCCAGGAAGGGTGTTTAGTCAGTCCCGGAACGCCGAGTCCCCCATTGGGCCCAACACATGGGTTCTGTAGCCTAAGTAGCAGGCACAGGAGGGCCTAGAGTTTGGATGTCCATGTATTTGTACACGTGTTAGGATTTATAAGCACAGATATGGAACAGTCTGTCTTCTACAGATTCCCTCGCTTTGCCCCAGATCTTAACCTTCTGTAACAGAACACATTGCTGTCTTATCATTTCCTGAGGCCCGCCTGTCACTCCACTGTGTGCATATGCTGGTCTGTTTCACCCACTCCTTTTTTTTTTTTTTTTCCCTCACCTGAGGACATTTTTTCATTGCTTTTAGAGAGAGGTAGGGGGAGGAAGAAAGTAAGAGAGAAACATTGATGTGAGAAAGAAACATCAACTGGTTGCCTTATCCCACATGCCCCAACTGGGAATTGAACCCATGACCTTTTGGTCTATGGGACAACGCTCTAACCAACTGAGCCACCTGGCCAGGGCTCACCCTCTCCTATTGATTAGTGTGTGGGCCAGCCCCCTTCTAACTGTCACAGACGAAGGAGATGCTGTCATTCAGAGGAACTCTGACATGAGCATATCAAGGGAGGCAGAGCAGTGAAGGTAGGTGTCGGGGAAAAGACCACTCATAGTTAATGCTCAGGCCCCTGCTTGTTTTACATACACTTTATTTTGTGACAACTCAGCCTCTCTGGTGCACACTCAGTGCCTTCATCGGAAACATGCACAATACTTCCTACATCTCCCGTACAGACTGACCCAGAACCCTTTGAACCTGTGGCCCTGCTCTGTGTGTAGTAGTTGGGGGATCATGTAGGCCAGCCACACGGAGAGCAGGATGGTCAGTATGGACAGGATCATGAAGGCCTCTGATGGGATGAAGGGCAGAGGGAAGGCCCCATACACATAGATGCTGAAGGTGGTCTCCAGGTGACAGTAGCTGCAAGGGGTGGGTAGGGAGAGGTCATGGGGCACTGCCTTCACCCAGCAAACATGTCCAAACTGAGATCAGAGCCCTCAGCTGGTGACCCAGGACACCGAGTTCAATTTATATCTACTTCAACTTTTATCCATTCTGAGTCTGCCTTCCTCTTGTGTATTTTGGCAGCAGGCATCTCCCCACCACCAGGTGTGCCCCCTCCCTGCCCAGGTTCCATCACAGTGTGGAAGCATGGGGACAGGAAAACAGCACCTGTGAGGCTGACAACGTGCAGGAGTCTAGCAGATGAACAGTAAGGGTGTCCCCAGGGGTGGGGGATAGGAGAACTCACTGAGGGCTCTGCTGGAAATAGGGTACGGGAAGAGGAGGTGACAAGTGTCCTCTCTCTCCTCTGGATGTCCCCACCTCTGTGCTTTCACCCAGGGTCATCTCAGAGCCAGTCTCTCTGGTCCAGAGTCTGGGGCTTCTAGGGAAGACAGTCTTCATGTGCTTTGCGGGGTGGAGTTTGTACCTGTCTTGAGGGGATAGATTAGGGGGGAGAGGATGGCCCCCCATAATCTGCCTCCCAGTGGGAGATTTTGATGATCTAGAAAAGCACACTGGATGTGACTTAGGAGCTTCTCAGCCTTCATAGGTGGTATTTAGCAACCAGCTCTGGGGTGGTGGTAGAGGAGATCTGATTGGTAGTGTGTGCCAATTTCCCTGGTGTAAATACTCCCACCATGGCCAATTTTAAGTCAACTGGCTTGCAGAATCTCTGAATATTTCCAAGTCGGCTCCTTCCCACTAGCAGACATGGCATGAGAAGGCGACTCTGGTCCTCAGGGCAAGGTCCATGGCTGCTGGTCACCACTGCTCCCCCAGCACCCAGCATGGGCTCTGAAGAGGATTTATTTAGTGAGCGAACAGATGTCATTCATGACTTAAAATGTCTTCTCAGGGACTGTCTGGGCTATTGGGTGAATGCTGGTTTATGCAAGACCTGCCAAGGTGAGGCGGGAAGGTGGGTCCCACGCACATGCACAATGTGCCCCAGGAAAGTCAGCCATTCTCAGAGACCTGGACACAGGGTGATTGCCCTCGCCCACTCACCTGTAGTATGGATCCACGACAGAAATGAAAAATACATAGATTCCATTCCTTTGGTTGAAAACGACCTTGTTTGTTGTTCGGCCTCCCAAGATCTGATACGGGGCCTTCGGCCATTTCAAGGGAGTGTCGTTGTTGGGGTCGTGGCAGCTCACATAGTTCTGAGGAGGACAAGGGTGAGCCCACTGGCCTGGTGGCTGGGGAAAGCCACGCCAGCACCCAGATGCCCTGCACCGTGAGCACAGCCCCACCTGGTCATCAGACACTCATGGTTTGGGTCAGAGCCCTGTGCTCGCTGGGTGACCCGGTTCCTGGTCCCCATGGAGGAGGCTGTGGACATTGCTCAGCTTCCACCCCTGCCTCTTCCTTCCCGGTGCTTGTGCAGCATTGGGAATGCACGTGACACAGAAATGAGTTGTACGCTTTCAAATGGTCAGTTGTGTCATGTGAGTTTCACATTCATTAAAAAAGAAAAACAAGTAAAACCAATGACAGCCACAAAATAGATGATAAAACTCACACAACAGAAGGGGTTTTAAAAAAAACAGAAGCCAAGAATCTGCAGACAGGAAGGGGCTCAGGTGCAGTGTTAGCGTCCCCTGTTGGCAGCATGCTGCATCGCACCGTGTTTCTGCCTTCGGAGTTGAGGGGCTCAGTTGATGGAAACTATTCATGTGCATCAGAGGCTCCCAAGAGCACTAATGCAGTTTCTTTCTTTTACTGACATCACGCCCTTCTGTGTCAGTGGTGAACAAATCAATGCTCCTGATAGAAATGCTTGCTGAGCAGAACAGATTGTGAATTTAATCAGTCCCTTAGTAATGGGCATTTGGATGGTTCTAGAAAATTATCAGCAATGAGCACAGCTCTGAATGTTTGGCCAGTGCCCTTGGGAGAGATTCCCAAGTAATTTACACATCTTACATTGTCAGATGTAGCCCCAGGGCTCGCAGTGCCAGTGTGCTCCCATCCCCGACACCCATGCTGTGGAATGAATGTTGGTATCCCCCCAAAATTCATATGCTGGAACCTAACCCCTAAGGGGATGGTATTAGGAGGTGGTGACTTTGAGAGGTGATTAGATCATAAAGATATGCCCTTGTGAAAGGGACTCCAGGGCATTCCCTCGACCCTTCAGCCATGTGAGAACACAGCAACATGATAATCATTTATGAGCCGGGAGGCAGACTCTCACTGGGTCTCAGTACCTGGATCTTGGACTTCAAGCCTCCAGGATGGTGAGAAATAAATGTCTGCTGTTTATAAGCCCCCAGTATTTAGTATTCTGTGACAGTGCGCCAGACGGACCGAGGTAATCCCCAACTGGGTGCAATCTGTTGTCACCATCTGACTGGTGACCTGTTTGGGAAATAACTGAGGAGTAGCTACTACCTCTCGGTCCCAGGCGAAGGGCTCCTTGTCACCAGCGTTCTCCCTGATGGTGGTCCAGTTCTGTGGCTGGGACTGGCAGAGCGCAGTTGCAGCTGTCAGGGAGTATGTGTATGTGAACAGCCCATTCACCTCCAGCAAGACATACTCTGCCTCCATCACCTCCTGGAACTTTCCTTCCCGCCACCTAGGACACACACACAAGGAGTGGCTGTGGGAGGCTGGCCCAGGGAGACAGAGAGACAATTCTGGGGGCAGTGCGAGCAGCAGAGCAATGTGGAGCTCCCCCCACCCCAGCTGACACCTCATGGATGATCAACACATGGACACACAGCAGTGGCAGGTGGGGCCAGAGCAGGGAGAAGAAGCGGAGCACAGCAGGCATTGAGAATTTTCCATGGGGAGGACATAAAAAGCACCTCTGAGAAGGGAACAAATAGGCAGAGACTGGAAGAAACTGATCTGGTGTCCTATAACCAAATAATGTCACTTGTAAAGAAACTGATAAATTAATTAATAAGCAACTAAACCAATAAGTAACACCCTTCACACCAGTCCTCTGATATTTTTCTGATGAGCAACTGCAAGCATGCAAAAGGTATACATTTAGGGCTGGTAATTAGGGTTGTTCTAAATCATTGTTTTGATGCACATTCTATTATCTCCTGCCAGCTTGAGCTTACACACCTCCTATGATGGGACCCTTTCCTATCCTCCACATGGTGCTCTGAATTAGGAGACTGGCCATTTGACCATGGGTTCAGTCCTGCACACCTGGCCCGTGATCTCACCTGGGCACAGACATGAGGTCAAGTGGAACTAAGACGTGATGTTCTAGCAAAGCCAAATGTTTACAGGTATAAGACCACTTCTGCCACCCTTTAGTCAGTCAGCAACCATGGAGTCAGATGAGAGGCCAGGCACTGAGCTGAGCCACTGGTCCATAGGTGATATTTAAATTAATTTCTATTAAACAAAATGGGAAGCCAGTTCCTCAGGCCACATTTCCAGTGCTCAGTGCCACATGTGGCTCCTGGCTGCCCAGTGGCTGTCCCAGAATTACGGAACATTTCCACCACCACAGAAAGTTCTGGGCAGTGCAGGTCTGGGCCTACAATGGGGTCAAGGGGGCGTGGTCCAGCCCCTGAGGGCCTATGCTGAAGTGGCCCCACTGATCATGAACTACCCACAAAATTATAGAAATTACACTTAGATGTGTCCCCCCAAATTCTGATGTTGGATCCCTAACCCCCCCATGACTGTATCTGGAGGTAGGCCCTGATCCCATAGGAAGAGGAGGCTCCCGAGCTCACTGGATCTGTCTGCAGGCCAGGGTGGGAGTCTTGTGGGAAACCAGCCCTGCTCATGCCTTGACCTTGGACTTCAGACCTCCAGGACTGTGAGACAGTCCCATCTGTTGTGTCAGCCCCCTCCCTCACAGTCCCTGGCGTGTTGTAATGGCCGCCCACACTAAGAAAGGGGACAAGGGGGTGCTGTCTAAGCTGAGCGCTAAGGAAGGAAAAGGCAAGAATGGTGCTGCAGAGAGAGGGCACAGCGTGGGCCAAGAGCCGGAGTGAGGTGGGGGTGGGGAGGAAAGCCACAGAGGGCCCGGGGTGGAGAGAGATGGGGTGGAGAGGGTGGAGCGGAAGAGGGCGCATTACCCGAGGGTGATGGCAGCACTTGACGGACAGGGCTGGCAGCCTGAGAGCAGGGAACATGGCCCACCTGCCACCTTCCCAACCCCAGGGGGAGCTTACAGTTCCACCACGGGCTTCCACGGAGTGTCGTAGTAGACGAGGAGGGGACAGCCCAGCTTCTCATAAGGGTAGTGCACCACCAGGTCCTTGGTGGCCCTTTGCCCCCCGAAGTTGGGGTCATAGGCTTCCCTAAGCAGAGAGGGGGCAACACGTAAGGTCCTACCAGGGAGCCCCAATGTCCCCCACTCCCACACCAGCCAGGCTCAGCTGCTTCCAGTGGTGGGGTGTCTGAGGTGGGGGTTCAGAGCTATGGTCAAAGTGACCCTGGCTCCTGGGACCCCCTGTGATGGTTCACTTTATGGGACCACTTGGCTGTGCCACATAGTACCTGGTTGTGTGGTCAGACATTATTCTGGATGTTTCCATGAGGGTGTTTTGGGGATGAAATGAGCATTTAAATTAGTGGACTCTGAATACAGTGCCCTCCCTAATGTAGGGGCAGTGAAGGCCTAAGAGAAAGAATGTATGACCTCTCTTTCTCTCTGTCACTGTTCTCTGTCTTTCTCACTCTGTTTCTGTCTCTCTGCCTCTTTTTGTCTGTCTCGCTCTCTTGCTCTGTTTCTCTGTGTCTGTCTCTGTCCCTCTAGCTGTTTCTCTCCCTTTCTCTCTGTCTCATCTATCACTGTCCCCGTCCCTCTGTCTCTGTCTCTCTCACATACATCCTGTCACTTCCCTTTCCCTGGAGACCCCTGGCCCACACACTCCTTTGTGCCCCATGAGGTCTGCCCACCGCCACACTAGTCAGCAAGCCTAGCAGCCCCGGTTTTGGCCTCGGCTGTGGTCCTGGAAGGTGACTGACTTTTGGCTTGTATTCAAAGTGGCCATGCCTTCCCACAGTGGGTGGGGGGAGGACATGCACCAGCATGGGAGGGGCTCCCTGTGCCTGGTACCAACAAGGGCCGAGCCCCATCCCATGCCCACTTGGTGGCACGAGGGACCACAGCACTGCACAGAGGTCCACCATTGGTTGCCACCCCGCCTGCCTTGGTTCCTAGTTTCCGGCCAACTCTGCTAGCTCAGGTGAGCAGGTGGCTGGGCTCCATGAGCCAGAAGCAGGCTGGGGAGGGTCTGTAAGATGGGAGGTGGTCACAGGAGGGAGGGGTGAACGAAAGTCTCTGGCTCACTTCTCAATGACGTAGCTGTAGTTGTCCTGAAGGGCCACTGGGTCGAGGACGCCTTTGTAACAGGCTGAGATTTTGCTGCAGGCAACACAAGGTGGTGAGAAGCTGCTGACCCCACACAGGACTGAAGCAGGACGAACTCTCCCCTTTGACATACATGTCCCATTATTTTGATATTTGAGCCCATCCTTACTTTCTGGTTCTCCGAGATGCTGCAGGCTTATCTTGCATCTTCTCTGCCTAGCCTGGAATTACTCATTTCTCCAAGGAGCCCTAATGCCTCCTATTAGAGGCAAGATTGCTGTGCTGGGTACCCTGACTTCTCAAACTATCATTTCCTTGTTTTTCCATGTACTCTGCCATCTGAGCATGCATCGTTAAGCTATATAGTTGGTTTTTGCCTGATTTTGGCTTCTTTTTTTTTTTTAATTAATTAATTTGTTTATTTATTTTTAGAGAGAGGGGAAAGGAGAAAGAGAGGGAGAGAAACATCACTGTGTGGTTGCCTCTCACTCGCGCCCCCAACTGGGGACCTGACGTGCAACCTAGTCTTGTGCCCTGACTGGGAATCGAACCAGCGACACTTGGCTCGCAGGCCGATGCTCAATCCACTGAGCCACAGCAGCCAGGTGATTTCGACTTCTTAAGACTAGACTCACACTACGTGTGTTCTCTTGTGCCTTTCATTTCACCTCCGCGTTTGTGCAATCCATCCAGCTAATTCTGCCTCATTTGTTTTCATTGTTATGTTATTCCATTGTTATCAAAAACCATACCTAGTCTACTTACCCATCCTCGAGTCAATGGACATTTCAGTTGGGGTACTTCCAGTTTGGCACTATTAAGAATTATGTTGTAGCCCTGGCTGGTGTGGCTCAGTGGATTAAGCGCTGGCTTGCGAACTGAAAGGTTGCTAGTTCGGTTCCCAGTCAGGGCACATGCCTGGGTTGCAGGCCAGGTCCCCAGTTGGGGTGTGCAAGAAGCAATGAATTGACATTTCTCTCGCACATCAATGTTTCTCTCCCTCTCTTTCTCCCTCCCTTCCCCTCTCTCTAAAAATAAATAAATAAAATATATTTTTTTAAAAGAATAATGTTGCAGAGAACATTCTGAAACCTATGCCAGTGCAAGCGCCAGATGTATGAGTGGAAGTGCTAGATTGATGGATATGCTTTCCAAAGCAGCTGAAACTCGTGTACGCCCACCGGCATTGCCTGTGAGTTCCAGAAGCTACTGGGGGCCCCTTTCCTTCCCAGGACTTGTCACTGGCCAGGCTTTGTTAGCTCCACCACGCTGGTGGGTGAATAAGGGTCTCTAGTACAAGCTTGCATTTTCATTTCCCTATTAAGTGAGGTTGACCACTTTTTTAGCATTTTGTCCCGTGTTTATCAACCTTTTTTTCTTTTTTGGATGCACCTGTTCAAACCCTTTGTCCATTTTGGTCTGTTCATTTCGCTCTCTTTTTAAAATTGATTTGTAGGAATTCTTTATAAATTCTGGATACAAGTTGTTTGCTGGTTACACATGCAGCAAATGTCTTCCCCCTCCCTATGGCGAAAGGTTTTTCAGTATTGTTTTAACATCCTTTCCTGTACATATGTTTTACATACACAATTAATTGATTCAATAAAGTGTTTCCATTCGGGGGGAGGGGGGAAGTCGGGTAAAATTATCACCTGAGCGTGCGATGGCCTCACTCAGGGAGCACTGACGTTGGCTCCTGCCGGTCCCGGAGCCCCCGAAAGCTGCAGAGTTCCCTGCATGGTGCCTCACGGGCAGCCCAACATCGGCACATGGGAGTATTTACATGTGAGGTTTGACAATGATGCCAGTTATGGCTCCTGCTCTACCCAGACCCTGCCTGAAGGGTAAAGGATGGTAATTTGGCCTATATTCAGACTTTTCTTTTTTGTTTTTCTTGGATTCTCATGGCCTCACTCCCTGGGGTAACAGATACTAGAGGCAGTTTCCAAATTTTTTAGTAAGCAATTAAAACCAAAAACCCTGAATAATTTCAATTAAAGTTAGGAAGTAAGAGATTAGAAGGAAGAACTAGGATGAGCAAAATGATTAGGGAGGAGGGAAAGATGTGACCATCACCCAATTGTTGGAGGAGAGGTCACCAGCATGCCAGAAGCTCAAATTTGTCCTAATAGTATAAATTATTGACCCGTTTATTATGAAAATGGTAAACAGACACAGAAGTACACAGGACAGCACCACCTAGCTTCAGCAATTGTGAAGCCATGGGGACCAGTCTCACTCCATCCCTACACCCCATTGCCCCCCCACCCCCTGATATCAACCACACACTTACTTCTGAATAACGATCTTTTTCTTCAGGTCACAACCAACTGAAATGAGCGCTGTCTGTGGAGAAACAAGACAAGATGCTGGCCGGGTCAGTGAGGGTCACCAGTAGCCCTGCTGCCGTGGGGAGGCCGCTGGGGACACCCTTGCACCCAGGAGGGACTGCAAACGGTGCACCTGGATCCTGATGAGGTAACCCGCCCCCTGGGACTCACTGTGGCTGTGCCTGGCCCCAAGAACCTGCCCAAGCAATGGGACACAGCTGAGGTCCACCCCCCAACACACACATACACAATCTACTTCTTATCAGTTTCACAGAGACCAGAACCCAGTTTATACAGAGTGTTAGGGAAGGGAGGGAGGGAGGGAGGGAGGGAGGAAGGAATCAATGAACAAATAGGAAGGAGAAAAGAGAAAGAGCAATTTGGGGTTAGCCTGACGGCCTGAGGGACATGCTTCTCAAACTGGGGTGTGGTGGCGCCCTCAGAGATATACACCACAGGACAGGGAGACTTGGTTGTTTGAAAAAGCAGCCTTATATCAAGACAAACGTGGATTTACCATAGAACAGCATGCAAGATTTGTATCAATTTTTTAGAAATTGTGGTAAATAGACATAACACAAAATTTACCATCTTAAACATTTTATTTATGTATTTATTTATTTAACCATTTTAAAGTATACACAGTTCAGTGGCATTAGGTACATTCTCATAGGTGTGCAGCCATCCCCACCCTCCCTCTCCAGAACTTTCTCATCTTCCCAAACTGAAACTCTGTCCCCATTAGACTTCCCATTCCCTCCCCAGCCCCTGGCTCCCACCATCTCCTTTCTGTCTCTCTGGATCTGACTCTTCTAGGGACTTCCTATGTGTTTGGCTTATTTCGGTTATTTCGCAGAGCACACTGTCCTAGGGGCTCATGCATGCTGTAATGTGCCCATATCAATTTTTCAAAGCAGCCAGAAATCCTCAAAGAAAAGTCCTGCTCTCTGACAGCTCCCAGCCCCTGAACCCTCTCCAGGAGGGTCCCTCACTTCCTCTGCCCTCAGGGTTGTTTTGCTGGAGCAGCCAGGAATTCCTGACTTAGAGGATCAGACCAAAGCCAAGGATGCGTTCTCCCTCTGCCGTAGGCAGCTAGAGAGGCATGAGAAGGGCAGGAACTGCAGGCCTGGTGCAGAAGGTCAGCAGGACTGAGAGCCTCGGGTGCCTGGCAACAAGCAGAACTACGAGTCCTTGCACCACCACTCCCGTCAGCCTTAACCCCTGGAGATGACACCTAGGCCTCAGCTGTGTTTCAGCTCCATGGCGGAGCGGAGTGAGCCCATGGCTGACATCAGGGGGAGCTACAATGAGTGCTGACCCCTTCCCCTTGCACTGACTGATCAGTGGAGACAGTGACTCTAAGGAGACACCCTGGAAAGCTGATGAATATTCTACTGAGATCCTCCCCTGAGGCCTTAGATAAAAGCCCTCAGGATGCTGCCTGGCTCTCCATGGTGTGTGCCCACACCTTTCCCTGCCCCCTTCTTTCCCCAGGGCTTGCTCGCTCTGTCTCTGTCTCTGTCTCTCTCTGTCTGTCAGTCTCTCCTAAGCTCCAAGGGTCCTTCTTGTGTTGTCACTTGTTTCCTGAGCCCATTTCTTCAACAGCTCAATTCTACCTCTGTGACTTTCTAAATAAATTTTCTCTTACAGTCTGAGTCTTGTCTCTGAAGTCCTCTCTTAGCCAGAACTCAAGAACTGAGATTGCTGAACTGAGGTTAGCACCTGGTGCCATTTACCTGCCACTAACACCTCCACCCCCAGAGAAGGGAGGCAAGACACCTGGGTGGAATGGAGGGTGGAGCCCAGGAAGCCAGCTGGCACCATTGTGCTGCCAAAAGGCAAGGGGATGCCTACATCTGCTCCCATGAGGCCTTCGGGCATCAGCCCAGTCAACGCCCCCTTTCTCTGTCACCTGCCCTCGAACAGCTACCGGGGGTGGAGGCCAGATCCGTCAGCAGTGCTAGGCCACCTGACCAATGGGAGGCCATTGTCTACCAGGCTTGGGGGTTCTGTGATGGGATGTTAGTGTGGCCTCACAAAAAACCACTTTTCTCTCTGGTGTGTTCAGAGGTGGCTATGGCCCCAACGGCCATCCAGTGGACAGTACCCAGCACCCAACCTCGCCTGGGAACCAGGTTGGCCAGGAACAAACCTCGGAGAGGAAGACAGTCCAACCCAAGGAGGGCGCCCTCACCCACTGTGGTAACTACATTTTCTTGGTTTTGTAAGCTTGATGCTCTCGCACCTGGGGCCTTGCTGGCAAGACTACCCCTCCCAGGGCTGGCCAATTCATACAGACAGCAAACTCGCCCAAGAACACAGTCCTCCAATGCAGACCAACCAATCCAGAATCCACATTTTTTTCTCTTAGGAGCACCAAGGAGTGCTGTCACCTGAGTCGGCCAGGGGCTGACTATAGATGACCAACAAAGACCTGGATTAATATACTTGTTCTGGGATGGTGAGTCGTGAGTGGCAGCCCTGGGGGATGATAAGGAGGAGGGGCAGTGACCCAGCACTGGCAGAAGGATCACCTGCATTTCCATATCCTGAATGGGGGATTGGCCAGCTCCTTAGGGAGAAGTCAACCAGGCCTACTGCCATTATTCTTAACACTAATGACAAAGAATATGGGACAGCAAAAGTTTAGGACATACCAGTGGCTTGAGGTCCACACATGAAATCTCCTTGTTGGCTATGTCCAGAGTGACGGTGGAGATTGTGGGTTTCTTTATGCTGTAAGGCAACGGGAGAGTTTGTTACTGCACACTGGCTTTGCAGTAGAGACCATTGCCAACCCGTCCATCCTTTCCTTTATCTAGCTATCATCCATCCACTCGTCCATCCATCCACCCATTCTGAAATGCCAGAATATTGACTGAGAATCCCTACTCACATATGGCAGTCCCATCTTCCCCTGAGTTTCTACCTCTTTTTAAATCAAAAAGGTTATTTATTTATTCATGTATTGTTTAATTGTATTTTTTTCCCATTACCATTTATGCCCCTATACCTTCTTCTACCTCCACCCCCTGCCACAGTCACTGAACTATTGTCCTTGCCCATGAGTTCTTTCTCTTATTTTTTAAAATGTTTTTCCTTTTTCTTTTTCTAAAAGATTTTACTTACTTTTTAGAGAGAGGGGAAGGGAGAGAGAAAGAGAGGAAGAGAAACATCATGTGTGAGAGAAACATCGATTGGTTGCGTCTTGCATGCCCCCAATTGGGGACCTGGCCCACAACCCAGGTATGTGCCCCGACTGGGAATCAAACCTGCAACCTTTTGGTTTGCAGGCCGGCACTCAGTCCACTGAGCCACACCAGCCAGGTCTCTCTCTCTTTTTTTGCTTGATTCCGCCACACCCCCAGCCCTGCCCCAGAGTTGTCAACCTGCTCTCTATCTATGAGTCTTTCTTCTTAAATCAGTTTGGTTAATTTATATATAATAACTTATTGAAAAGAACACCTGACATTAAATTTAAATTTTTTTTTTTTTTTTTTTTTTTTTTTTTAGGTTTTTACACCAGGTTTATTGAGGGAAGGGAGGGAAGGGGATTAGAGGTAAGAGGGAAACTCCCAGTCCACCTGGAGGGCCTGTAAGAGCAAGGGAAAGGGGAGAGGAGACATAGGGGAGGGGGAAACAATGCGGAGCAGAGATCCCAGTTGCCCAGAAGGGCCCATAGGAATTGTCTCCCTTGACATTCAATTTTATTATCACCTATAATGTTTTCTCATCCTTTAATAGCTTCTGTATCCATACTTTTATCTCAATTTTCTCTTCCTATTGTTCATCTTAACTCTGTCTTTTCTCCATCGGAATTGTAGGATTTTATTTATTATACCAGTCTTCTGAAGAACCAGCTTTATGTTTCACCTTGACTTCATGTTGTCTTTTTGCCCTCTATGTAACACATTTCAGGTTGTAGCGTTGTTAGTCCCTTCTCATAATTTCTTTTTGTTGCTACCCTGGTTCTTTAAGTTAAATATTTAGTTCACTTATCTTTAGCCAATATCTTTTCCTAATGATAAAAGTGCTTGGGGTATAAGCTTTCCTCTGAGTATATTTTAGCTGTATTTCATGAATTCTTTGATTGAGGAGTTATTTGTAAGGGTGCTTCTTAATTTCTAAGTAAAGGGGATTTTGGTATTGTTGCTTTTTCATTTTTTTGGTTGTTGAATTCTAGTTCTGTTGGATTAAGATCTGAGGGTATAATTTGAAAATTTCCACTAGGAGAACTGATTTTTTATAGCCAAGTACATAAATAACTAAGTAGCTTTTAAATAAGTTTATAATAACTTTACCATAAGTACAAGAGAGAGGAATATAATCCTATATTAATAGCATACAGAATTCTCTTTCAAATATTTTGTTTATATTTTTCAGCTTTTTTGAGGTATAGCTGACAAATAAAATGGTAAGATATTTAAAGTGTAGACTGTGATGATTTGTTTGATATATGTACACACTATGAAAGTTAATTGGGGAGGAGGGACACTTTGTAAAGTATATGGTTGTCTAACCACTATGCTGTACACCTACAACTAAATAATATTGAATGTAGGGGAGGAAGAGAAGGGAGATAAGTAAGGGAAGGGTTTAGTCAAGGAACGTGTATAAATGACTCATGGACATGGACAATGGGGAGGGGTATGACTGTGGGAGAGGGGGTGGGCTGGGTGGGGGGAGCACTGGGGAAAAAATGGGACAACTGTAATTGAAAAACCAAAAAATAAAATAAAATAAAATAAAATAAATTGAATGTAAACTGTAATTGAAAAATAAAATTTTTAAAATCAAAAAGAAGAAAGTTAATCAACACATCCATCACCTCATGCATTATTATTATAATTTTTGTGAGAACATTTAATTTACTCTCTTGACAAATTCAATTATATAATATGGTGTTACAAAGTTCTACATATAGAATTAAAACATACTTGTTGTTGAAATATATCCTCTAGTGATGCCCCTCAGGTGGAATTACAGAGTATTTGTCCTGTGACTGGCTTCTTTCACTGAGCATACTGTCCTCAAGTTTCATCCACGTTGTAGCAGGTGTCAGAATTTCCTTCCTTTTTGAGGCTGAATAATATTCCATTGTTTCTACCTTTTGGCCATTGAGAATAATGCTGCTGTGAATGTGGGGGTGCATATATCTCTTTGGAACCCTGTTTTCATTCCTTTGGGTATGTACCTAAAGTAGGGTTGCTGGATCATGTGGTAATTCTATGTTTAATTTTTGTGGAACAACCTTTTGTAAGGTGTTTTAATTATTGCTTTTTTTAATTTAATTTTTTGGGTTGACATTAGTTACTAAAATTATATAGGTTTCAGGTGTACAAATGTATAACACATCACCTGTGTATTATACTGCGTGTTCACCACCTCAAGTCCAGTCTCTTTCCATCACCATCTACTCTCCTATTTTTAATAATTCTCACCTTACCAGGGAGTCTCAAGCTTGGCCTTGCTTTCCCAGGTCCTGCTAAAGGAACCCTGTGGACAGCCCGGGGCCACCTGCCACGGTCCAGGTGGTGACATACCTGGAGATGAAGCTGCGGTCAGCTCTGCCCCAGTGGTGCTGCTGATTCAGCGAGATGTTCTGTGGAACGAGAGAGAAACCAGCTGCCACAATGGGACAGCCCGCATCAGTCCCCAGATTGGGATTCAGGGGGAGATGGGGGAGGATGGGGGATGTTGGGAGGAGGAGACTGGAAACCACCTGGGCCTCTCCTGGTTCTAATTCAACCACTCATGAAAGGCTTCTGGAAGCTCATGGAAATGGCCACCCCGAGCTCCTCCGTTCCCTTGCTGCCTTTGTCCTCGACCCTCTGGGACGTATAGCTTTGTTCCCCTTCTTTTCTGGGAAGTGACAGGTACTGGTCCAAAGAATCTGTTGCAGCTATAACTCATGCCTTGTTCTGCAGGATCCGCACACTTGATCTTGGGCTTCTGGGCTCAAATCCAGGTTCTGGGGTGTGACCGTGAGGCCTGGCTCAGCCCTGTGGATCCCTCAGACCCATATATGTAAGCGCCTCACGGTCCTCCATTCTGATACCTCAGTTTACCCAGTTAATACAGATTTCCTGTCTTCCCTGGGGTTGGGTTAGATTTCCTGTCATATACTCTGCACCTCTCCCATGTGACACCTTAATGTTGTCACTGATGTGGGTGATTGCTGTCTGACTGGGTTGGGGAAAAGCTGGGGATATGTTTCCTCAAAATTCTGCAGCACTTAATGTAGGTGCACACAAGGAGAGGGGAGGAGGAAGGAGGGACAGGCACAGGGAGTGACCATAGGCGCTGGACTTGGTGGGGCTGGCCAGCCAAGGCTGTGCCCTTCACCTCATTGATTCTGATTTGGGGCGTGGGCATGGCTCACCAGTCTCTGCTTGGTGTTCCCTTCATAGGTGTAGCCGTCTTCATAGAGGAGGGCCTGCAGCCCCAAAGAGTGGGGATTGCTCACCACCACCTGGGGGTTGGGCAGGAGAGGCATTAGGAATGCCACTGGGGTGATATCTGCAGGTGACGGCCATGCACCTTCAGAGTAAAAACAGAGCTTGCTGCGCAAATGCACCTGCCAGTACTATCCCCAAAGATCTCCCCACCCCCGCCCTTGCCTCATGCACAACCCCTTACTGTGGCCTCTAAGCCACATTCTACAGACAGCCTGGAGCTGCTGACCTGCTGGTGTGAGGAGAGGACTTTGGATGAGAGCTGGATCCAGCCTGGTGTCCCCTCACTGGCCCTGGTCCTGGCTGGCTGGACTTCCCCCATATCCTTACACTAATCTACCCCCCATTTTCAGGCTTGGACATCTGGGTTCCAGGCCCAGGGGCACCTGCTATTTCTCAGGCACCCTTGCTGCATGAGGGAAGCCTGTGAGTCAAGGCTGTAGGAAGAAAAGGAACTTGTGGGCAGCTCAGAAAGGTAGGGAATGAGGTGCAGAGACAGCGCGAAAAGAGGGTAAACCCATGGCTCCATCTGCCCAGACACGTAGAGGCTAGGAGAGGAGGAAGACAGAAACCATTTCTGTGGCCATCAAGGGTGAATGTCTCTCCACGGAGGACACCAGGGACTTTCCAGGGTCTGGGAAAAATGGGCACAGGGCAAAAGGCCAAGAATGCTGGGGACATCATGTATCAGAAGCACTGGTCCAACAGATAAGGAGATGTCCTTACGAGTGGGATTGGTGAAGAACCCGGCCTGGGTATCATCAAGGCAGTCAACTCCAATTTGCTGTTCATATCAATTATATACATTTTGTTTTCAAATTCTCCTTGCAGAAGTTCTACCTAGTTAGAAATGCAAAATTAAAAAAAAATTTTTTTTAAATTAAATCAAGCCCAGGCTGGTGTTGCTCAGGGGATTGAGTGCTGGTCTGTGAACTGAAAGGTCACAGGTTCGATTCCCAGTCAGGGCACATGCCTGGGTTGTGGGCTGGGTCCCGTTAGCATTGCATGAGAGGCAACCAATTGATTTATTTCTCACACATCGATGTTTCTCTCCCTCTCTTTCTCTCTCTCTGACCCTCTCTCTAAAAATAAATAAATAAAATCTTTAAAAAATTTAAATCAAGCCTCTGTTTCCAAAAAAGAAAAGGGAAAGTACGTAGGAGGTGGTCATCCCCCTGAGGGATGGAACCTTCTAGTGCCATGGGTGCAGCAGCCTGGTCTTTCACTGGTGCCTCTTCCCCACTAGGGCCTGCACCCTCACAAGGCCTTCAAGGTCCCCTCCTCTCTTCAGAAGTATTATACCTCCTGCCTGGCCTTTGTGGTAATTGCATTTCTCCTTATGTTTCTAGAGTTATCACCAGGTGTATTTCCCTAGATGATATATCTTGGTCTGGCCTGCCTCCGGACAGTGTTATGTCTTTTAAGTCTCTTTCCACCCACGGCTTCCCCCTCTGTCCTCAGCCTGCAGTACTGTGGACCTGCAGACATCCCAAAGGCTGGATGTTCCAGGCCTAGTCGGGCACAGTCCTCTGTGCTTTGATTTTGGCAGACTGGTGACTGTACCCATCAGCTTTGGGTTGGGTTATGTTGTGTTGGCAAGACAACAGGTGATTGATCTCACACTGATGGCACATAATGGCTGGCTCTCTCTCTCTTTTTTAAAGACTTTATTTAGTTATTTTTAGAGGGAGGGGAAAGGAGGAAGAAAGAGAGGGAGAGAAACATCAATGTGTGGTTGCCTCTCATGCACCCCCAACTGGCAAACTGACCCACAACACAGGCATGTGCCCTGACAGGAAATTGAACTGGTGACCCTCTGCTTCTCAGGCTGGCGCTCAATCCACTGAGCCACACCAGCCAGGGTTGTCTCTTTTTTGATGTAGGTGGCTGTTAATTTGCTGGGGTTTCCATGTGATGCTATCTTAGCATTTTTTTTTCATATATTCACCAGAATAAATTTGTCAGGAGACTGTTTCTCTCTTCTATTTCCTGACCCAGGAGAACAACATAAAGAAAAGGCAGGATAAATGCCTGTGTTTTGGCTTTTATTTCCTCAGTTTTCAAGACAGTGAGTGAGTTTGCTGCCATATTCAGAAGGTGACCAGTAAGTTGCTTCCTGGAGAAGTGGTGGATTCCAGGTTTGGGGTGGAAAAAGGACAAGATGCACTTGAACATCTTGTCACAGCCCCATGACTTGTCACTGTTGATGCCGATCCTGATCTCCTAGTTAAAACCGTGTCTGCCAGCTTTCTACACTATAAAGCTGCAGCTTCCCTTTCCAGACTGTTCTTTCATTAACAAGTCACCAGGGACAGACCACACGAAGGCAGGGGGGTTAGGCCCAACCTCCTGGAGAGGGCTGTAGCTAGATTATTTGGAATTCTTCTGTAAGGGAATATGTTTTCTCTCCTTTTACTTATTCTGCCATCTCTTTACATCCATATGTACTTGTGTATATTTATTTTATATTTTGGCTTATTATCCCATATTG
Organism: Furipterus horrens; assembly: GCF_987537825.1. Taxonomy (NCBI): domain Eukaryota; kingdom Metazoa; phylum Chordata; class Mammalia; order Chiroptera; family Furipteridae; genus Furipterus; species Furipterus horrens. Next base: position 40,669,570 of record NW_028327180.1, on the reverse strand, counting down.
TGCTGTTTATTTTTGTTGTTCAAGTTGTTCCAGCTTTCATCCATGGATTTTTGTGGTGCTATATTTTTTTGGTGGAAAGAAAGCCTTACTATTTCTCTCTTTCTGTCTCTCTCCTCTCCCCTTGTGCATAAGAACAGCAATTCTCAGATATGTGATTTCAAGGATCCACAAGAAAATCACACTAGCTAGGGATTGACATTTTATTGTGGGAAGTAAATAAAACTACTACCATCCATTAGCACCATCGTCTCATAAAAGGGTATTTTAATAAATCAATAAACTCGGCATATAGCATAGTTGCTTTTATTTTTTCTCATTTCACTCAATGCCATGTGTTCAAATGCCATCTAGAAGTGGACACTCTAAAATCTTAGCCCCTGAGAAGGGGAGAGGCCCCACAGGTTTGCAACACTGAGGCAGCCTGTGCTTTGCTGAGAACAGGACTGAACTGGTATTTTTAAAAGATTTTATTTATTTATTTTTAGAGAGAGGGAACAGGAGGTTGCCTCTTATATGTGCCCCAACCTGGGACTGAACCCACACACAGGCATATGCCCTGACAAGGAATCGAACTGGCCACCCGTAGCTCTGTGGGATAACACCCAACCAACTGAGCCATGCCAGTCAGTGCAGTACTGAACTAATTTAATGCATTTTAGAGGTCTGCAAGATGGGATGAGCTTGCTGGACAAGACAGGCTCTCACATGGCATTTCCTTGGGTATGGAAATTGGGGCAGTCACTATAAAAAACAGTAGGGTGGGTCCTCAAAAAAATTAAACATGGAACCACCATATAGCCTGGAAACCCCCCTTCTGGGAATTTATCTAAGGAAATTAAATCACTGTCTTGAAGGGATATATGGACCCCCGTGTTCACTGCAGTACTATTCCCAGTAACCAAGCTATGGAAACAAACTGTGTCCATCAGTGAATGAATGGATAATGAAGATGTGCTGTGTATCTATTTCTACCTATATCCACAATAAAATATTATTCAGCTTTAAAGAAAAGGAAAGCCTGCCATGTGTGACAACATGGATAGACCTTGAGGGTATTATGCTGAGTGAAATAAATCAGAGAAAGACAAATACAGTATGACCTTACTTATACTCATATGTGGAATCTGAGAAAGCTGAACTCATAGAACCAGAGAACAGATTGGTGGTTGCCATAGGCAGGGGCTGGGGGTGGGTGAAATGGGTGAAGGGGGTCAAAAGGTACAAACTTCCAGTTATAAGACACTGGGGATGTAATGCACAGCACAGTGACCACAGTTAATGATAGTTATTGCATATCTGAAAGTTGCAAAAATTCTCGGCACAATAAAAAGTTTCTAACTATGTGTGGTGATGGGTGTTAACTAGACGTATTGTGGAGAGCATCTAACAATATAAACATATATCAAATCATTATGTTATGGATTTGAAATTAATACAATGTTATATGTCAATAATATCTCATTAAAACTGGGAAAACCTTTAAAAATAAAAAATAAAAATAGACTTCCTGCCAAGATGGAGGCCTAGAAAGACAGGTCACATCTCCCTTCACAATTAAGAAGGAATAAAACTACCTCAAAACTAGAGACAACCAGAAGTTCCAGAAAATCAAGCTGCATGGAAGTCCAACAAACAAAGATATAAAGAAGAAATACTCATCCAGACAAGTAGGAGGGGCAGAGCCGTGGCAGAGAGGATGCGGTATGGTGGTGGCAGCAGCGGCAGCAGCGGCGGCAGCGGCAGGTCAGCAGAAAGCGCAGTTACACATTTTGAAAAGTAGGGAGGGACATCTGGGGAGCACTCCCAGCACGAGACCAGACGGCACAGCTCATAGTTCCAGTGCCAGGGAAAATGAAGCCTCATTGTTCCTGACTGTAAAAACCAGTGGGGGTTGGGGAAGAGGCAGGAACTGCCAGTTTCTCTGTAGAGTCTGCTTGTTTAAAGGGCCCCCACGGCCCTAGAACATCTGCAAACCCACCCACTCTGCCAGGGCAACAGCTAGAGAGGCACCAGTCCCATATGGAAGTGGGAGAAGTGCCTGGAAAAGGGGCGAGTGCTGAGCAAGTAGCATTGTTCCTTCTCAGACCACTCCCCCCCACACAGTGCCACAACATGATGAAACAGGTCACTCTGTACTGACAAATACCTAAGGCTCCACCCCTTGCAACATAACAGGTGCGACAGTTCTACCTAAAACACAGAGGCAAACAAACACAGGAGCCTGTCAAGATGAGGACATAGAGAAGTATGGCCCAAAATAGGGAACAGATCAAGGTTCCAGTGGTAGAACTAAGCGATGAGGAGATAGTCAGCCTAACAAAAGAGGAGATAGCCAACCTAACAGACACAGAGTTCGAAACACTGGTGATAAAGATGCTCACAGACTTGACAGATATGCTTAAGTATGGCAGATGCATAAGGGAAGAAGTCAAGGCTATGCTAAGTGAAACAAAGAAAAATCCACACAAAACCAATGGTGAAGGGAAGGAAACTGGGGTTCAAATCAATGATTTGAAATATAAGGAAGATAAAAACAGTCAACCAGTACAGAATGAGAAACAAGAATTGAAAAAAAAAATGAGGAGAGGCTTAGGAACCTCTGGGACAACTTTAAACGTGCCAACATCTGAATCACAGGGGTGCCAGAAGGAGAAGAGGGAGAGCAAGAAATCAAAAGCTTATGTGAAAATATAATAAAAGAAAACTCTCCAAATTTGGTGAAGGAAATAGACATAGAAATCCAGGAAGCACAGAGAGTCCCAAACAAGCTAGACCCAAAGACGACCACACCAAGACACATCATAATTAAAATTCCCAAGGTTCAGGATAAAGAGAGAATCTTAAAAGCAGCAAGAGAAAAGCAGAGAGTTACCCACAAAGGGTTGCCTATAAGACTATCAGCTGATTTCTCAAAGGAAACTTTGCAGGCAAGAAGGGACTGGCAAGAAGTAGTCAATGTGATGGAAAGCAAGGACCTATGACCAAGATTACTCTATCCAGAAAAGCTATCATTTAGAATGGAAGGGCAGATAAAGTGCTTCCCAGACAACGTAAAGCTAAAGGAGTCCATCATCACCAAGCCATTATTATATGAAATGTCAAAGGGACTTATTTAAGAAAAAGAAGATCAACACTATGAACATTAAAATGACAACAAACTCACAACTATCAACAACTGAATCTAAAAAATAAAAACAAAATCCAACGAAGCAAACCAGAATAGAATCATAGGTATGGGGATCATTTGGAGGGTTATCAGCTGGGGCAGGGGGGAAGGGGGAGAAATGGGGAAATGGTGCAGAGATTAAGAAGCATAATTGGTTGGTACAAAATAGACAGGAAAGGGTGAAGCCAAAGAACTTATATATATGACCCATGGACATGAACTAAGGGGGGTAGGATTGCTGGAGGGAAGGGGGGGTACTGGGCAGAGGGGAGCAAAGGGAAAAGAAATGGGACCACTGTAGCAACATAATCAATAAAATATACTTAAAAAAATAAAGTTAGGAAAAACTTTTCTGTACTTCTTCTGACCATGTGATTGCCAGGGTCTGGGGGAGATGGATTCTGGAGGAGCCTAGAGAAGACATTTTACTCTATCTGTCCAGCAGCTGCTCCCCCTTCCTGAGTGTATCCACAGTTTTCTTTGGTAAATCACTTTTTGCACGTCCTGGGACATGTGGCCTGGTGGGTGAATTGACTAGACCATTTCTGGGAGAGGGTTCTGATTGGCTCACCCCCAGGCATGTGATTGGTCCAGGAATGGGTGTGTCACCCTCTCTGAGTCAAGGAGATGTGGGAGATATGCTGGGATTTCTCTTGGCTTCTGCAGGGCTCTGATGAGACCCTCTCTCTTGCCTGGGATATAGTGTAAGGATGCCAGGTCTTCAGGGTTGGCTGCCAACTTGTTGCCATGATATTAAAAGCCTTGGGCTTCCCAGAGGCATCCAGACGAAAATTCAGAATGAAGCATGAAATACCGGCAGCGGAGAGATGGAAGGAAGCTGGCTCCTAGTGGCATGATTTCAGTTACTAGATCAAGCCTCACCTGAAGTCTTCCCCTTTGGTCCTAGAATCAACTATTGCCTTTCTGGTTTAAGCCCATTTGATTTGGATTTTCCATTACTTGCAGAACAATAAATCCAAATTGATATGTGCATATTTCTATATTTCTTTGATTTCCCCCTACCTAATCAGTCTGCTTGGCTGGGGTCAAGGGTGATCCCCATGGCTTGGTGGACAGCTTGAGCCCAACCGAATCTCCCTCTCTGGAGGGAAGTTTCTGTGGAGCCATGATTTCATTTTACTACCCGTGGTCCTGATAACCATATCACTTACTTTTTAATCTTCTGAACAATTTTGAGGGTTGGTTGACTTTCTTATTACAGAGCATCTACTAAAAGTGAAATATATTTCTGTTTGAAAGAACAAACAGGAAATTGTACAAGATGCGGGTGCCAGCTTTTGGGGCATTGGTGGCTGGTTCCCAGACTTTGTTGTTTATGTGAAATTCAAATTTAACTGGGCTTTCTATATTTTATCAGGCAATCAACCCTACTTAAAGCACTACATGTGGTTCCCAGCCACAGATGCCCAACTTTGGGTCTCTGGTATTTGTCTTTTTAATAAAAGTGTCTTGAGCATGGAGCTAAACAGTTAAGATCACTTACTTTGCAGACATCAACTTGGAGTTGGGGGTCCATGAGAATTGCCTGGATATTCACGGAGCACTTTTGGAAATCAAAAGCTGGGAAATACAAATCGTGAAGTGGGGTCAGGATTTCAAGCATCCCCAGGTCAGTGAACATCAGGGCTGCCTCCTGAGACCAGACGTTTTGGTGTGCAAACTGAAAAAAAAAAAAAAAAAAAGTGATTTCTGAAATCAGGTCATTCTAATTATTTTCTGAGGATATAAATTGTGTCTTAGGATTCAAGTTTAAAAAGGTAGACCAAACAAAGAAACAAACAGCAAAGTCATAGGTACACTTTGTTGAGATACCTGCTCATTAAGTTTCATTCATCCCTGGGTGTTTAAATTAATAATAGAAACTGTGTTTCCTATCATAGAACTCCTTGGAGAATCAGAAAAGCTACAGAACCTCTCCCCAGAAAACACTGTTCTTCAGAACATCAGGGTTAAGGTTTCAAAGAGACAGTGATTCTTAATTCCATTGTTGGCAGCTTTTGGGAAATATGGTGGCTGTAGATCTAACAGGAAAAACACTGAAATAGCAGTCAGCACAGCTGAGGGACTTTTCTGGCTCTGTTGCTAATGAGTTATGGGGCCTTGAGAGAGGAACTTGAACTTTAGTTTTCTCCCTGTAAAAGCTGGATGATATTGACATCTTCACAGGGTTGTTGTGAGAATGAAATAACATTAGATAAGCATCATGTATAAGATAATATGAGATAGTCCCAGCATCACCACTCCCTGCTGCTGTAACCTTAACAGTGACTTTACCACTCCATGCCTCAGTCTGTCCATCTGTCCAATGGGGACAATATAGGGGTCTACTTCTTCTTCTTCTTCTTTTTTTTTTGACCAGCAAAGCAAGGCGTTTATTCACGAATCTGCAGAGTTGGGCGCACCACTGGCCAGGAGCATGTGTGCTAGGTGTCTACTTCTTAAGACAATGGTCAAGGTTAAATAAAGTAGCAATAAGAAGATGGTTAGACCAGCATCTACCATATTCTAAGTGCTCAGTAAGTTTTAGCTGCCATTGCTGTTATTTTAATAACTATTAAAATTACTTTTGCTCCCTGGCTGGTGTGGTTCACTGGATTGAGTGCTGGTCAGTGAACCAAAGGGTCACCGGTTTGATTCCCAGTCAGGGCACATGCCTGGGTTTAGGGCCGGGTGACCGGCTTGGGGCATGCAAGAGGCAACCACACATTGATGTTTCTCTCCCTCTCTTTCTCCGTCCCTTCCCCTCTCTGTAAGAAAATAAATAAAATATTTGGAAAAAATTACTTTTGCTACTAAAATTATTAAATGTTAATATCAATTAAAATTATTGTTATTACTATTGCTATTAATAATGTTGTTACTCTTTTAATATCTAGAGAAATTTCTAGCCTTTAGAAACAGTGCTGGAAGTTTGAGAACAAGACTGTTATTCCTTATAAACCCAGCAATAACTCTACCTTTGATATACCTACTTTGATCAGGAAATTTGTCAGGATTCCCAAGCTGCCATAATATAAATTATTCTCCCGAGTTAAAACTGCCACTTCGTTTTCATCTAGAAAAAAAAAAGGCAGAACGAAAATTGAAATGAGGGTTGTTTTACTGGACAAAAATATTAAAAATATAGCGTTTTTTAAAAAAATTACCCTCAATTCTATCATCTAGACTCGGGGTCAGCAAACTTCTTCTGTAAAGGACCAGATGGCAAATGTTTTCTGCTTTTCTGGTCATGTCATGTCTGTTAAAAGTGTTCAACTCTGTGAAAGCAGCTCTGGACAACTTATAAATGAGTGGGCATGACGGTGTTCCAATAAAACTTTATTTACAAAAACAAGCTGTGGGCCAGATTTGGCTTATGGGCCAGAGGCTACTGAGCCCTGACATATGTAAGCACTGTTAACATCTTAATAAACATCTTTTATGGTAGTTTTATATACATGGGATTATCTTCTGGAACCTTTCAAGCTGCTTTGTAACTTAATTTTTTCTTTCCTTTTGTGTATATGAATGTGGTTGGCTGGTGGATGTTATGGTGCCAGATGAACTATAACTTACTTAACCAGTCCTCCACCGATGGATGTTAGGGCTGTTTCTGATAATTTGCATATACAAAGTTCCAAGGAATACCAGACACCATTAGGAAAGGGGGCAAAAGGATCCAATGAATGTTTTTAGTCTTTTTTTAAAAAAGAAACCGAGGAAATTTTCAGAAGAAGCGAGGCTTAAGCTGAGCCTTGGAAAAGCATCTGATGTAGAAAGTGAGGTGTGTTTACAGGGCAACGAATGGACTATTGTTGCTGATTGTTTTGCAAAATGAGCCCCATTGACATTAGGGGCTGGATGTTTGTGCTGGGGGCTGCCCTGTGAATTGTATGATGTTGGGCAAAGAGCACCCCCTGAGTCATGAGTTGTGACAACCATACGTTGCCCAGTGTCCCCAGATTGAGAACCATGGGTTTCGGTGGACAAAGCGATCCCTCAGGGCAGTGGGGGCAAGTTGATGAGATACAAGATACATGGATGTAAGTGTCACTCTTGCGAATTTGAACTTTATTCTTTAGAAAATAAGAAAGCATTAAAGATTCCAGACATGCGAGGTGATGTGTACTCAATGGTTTAAAAAAAGAAGGAACGGGAGGACAAGACATTGATTGGGAGAAAATATTTGCAAAGCCTATTTCTGATAAGGGATTTGGATCTAGAATACATAAAGAAGTCTTATAATTTAACAATAAAAAGACAAACAGCCCAATTAAAAAATGGGCCAAGGACCTAATAAATATTTTAACTAAAAAGTTACCCCCAGGTTAGGCACGCACTGGCAGCCACACTGTGGATGGTGATGCCGGCTTCAGAAATGGAAGAATACAAGGTGTGCTGTCCTTCTTGCACCTGGACAGGGTTGACGAGCTGACCTACAAGACAACAGGGCAGAATCACGAGACCTGGGCATGGTTGGAAGGGGGTGTCCACTGCTGAAATGCCACCCGCCCCACCCCTTGGTTTGTGACTCAAATGATAAAGATTCAAGGAAAATATAACTGAGATGCACTATTGTAAAACGTCCTTCAGAATATGCTTAGGTTTAAAGAAGCTTTCTCACCATCTGGAGGCTTGAACACCATGGAATGCCTTTTACCATACAGGTAACATGTATAAGGAATAAGGCAGAGTTTTCTTGCCCTGGCTGGGTAGCTCAGTTGGATAGAGCATCGTCCCTATACCCCCACAGTTGTGGGTTTGATCCCTGACATACAAGAATCAACCAATAAGTGAAATAACAAAATCGATGTTTCTCTCTCTTTCTCCCTTCCTCTCTCTCTAAAACAAACAAACAAACAATCAAACAAACAGCTTTCTTTCTGAAATGGGCTTTCAAAATAGGCAGGACAGGTTTAAGCCCTTTCCTCTTTCTTTCTTCCTTCCTTCCTTCCTTTTTCTTCCTTCTTTCCTTCCTTCCTTCCTTCCTTCCTTCCTTCCTTCCTTCCTTCCTTCCTTCCTTCCTTCCTTCGTTCCTTTCTTTCTTTCTTAGATTTGATGTATTTACTTTTTAGAGAGAGGGGAAGGGAGGGAGAAAGAAAGCGAGAGAAACAATAATTTGTGGTTGCCTCTCGCATGTCCCCAACTGAGGACCTGGCCTGCAACCCAGGCATGTGCCCTGCTGTGAATAGAACCAGCGACCTTTTGGTTTGTGGAATGACACCCAACCCTCTGAGCCACATCAGTTTGCCGAGACCTCTTCTTGCACTGCAGGGAACATGGTGTTCAGGTAGCCTGACTGGCGCTGGGTGTAGCTGGCTGTGATTGCAGGTGCCCTTGCAGCCACACCTGTGCTTAGAGGTTCCTGACAGCACCTCTTCCAGGGAGGGCTGCCTTTTGCTCCTCTGCTTGTGCCTGCTGGTGGAGTAGGGCTCACATAGCCTGGGCACTACCAGTGTTCCTTGGCTAGTTCAGCTGCAGGTGCTGTGCCACTTCCAGATTTTTCTCTCTTGAGGGAATCTCAAGTGAGTCGTCCTGATCCACCTCCTGGAATCCTAGCCTCAGGCCCAAAACAAGATCTGCAGTTCTTGGACAAAGCCTTGGATCCTATGTTCTCGGCATCTGGTGACTTTGAGAACCCGTCTACATGCCCCTGAACATCCCAAAAGGCAGGGAATGGGTTGGGGGCAGGGGATGCAGTTAGGATGGCGAAGTGAAAAGGGGTTCCTTGTTGTCCACTCAAGTCAGGGGAGAAAAATAACGATGACATGTGCTTTTCCTGCCTGGAGGGGGACACCAAGTAGCAGCCCTGACTGAGCCTGGGCCTTGCTCACCTGCATTTCGGGAAACTAACAGGCTCTTCTCAAACCAGAAGATCAGAATACCTTTCTGGCCTGGGTTGATGAGGATGTCAAGGGTCCCATTGTAGTCAAAGGGCAGCCCAAAACTTCGGTTCAGGGGGTAATCTGAGTACCCAAACTTGGCCTAAGAGAGAAAGACTACTGAATCTCGTGATAAAAGACATTACCAATTTATAGATTACAGGGCGACAGACAGCTGTACGTCCACATACCTTGGTATTCAAACTTTCTTATTATCTGGTTCAGTGGCTCTCAGATTGGGATGATTTTGTCCCCCCCCCCCCCCACCAGGGACACCAGGCATGTCTGTGGTGGTCACAGTGGGGGTGCTCCTGGCATAATGGGTGGGGCCAGGGCTGCTGCTCAATATCCCACAGTGCCCAGGACAGTTTCTTATGATGAAGAACCAAAAATGTCTACAGTGCCGAGACTGAGGTGCCCTGCTAGCCCTCGTTCTCTGCCAGGCCCGTGTTGGCGCCCTTGTTCCTGAATTATTACTTGAGTTGACTTCTGTCTTCCATCCCACCTGTGCGCACACCCCAGCCTCTTCTCCTAGCAACCTTTTTCATGGAGCCACTGCGCTCGCACCTTGCAACCCCCTCAGAGCCGGCTCCAGCATCAAGTCTAAATTGTTCTGCGTGGTTGTCAAAATTCTCTCTATCTGCTCTTTATGAAGGACTCCTGACAGCAGTGTGCAAGGATGAATTTTAAAAAACACGGTCACTGTTTCATAAGTGAGTGCCACCAAGTCAGCGGCATCGTCTCCCTGGAAGATGCACCTTGGAGAGGAGGGAGAGACTACTGGCTGGTTTTCTAAGCACCTCCTGGGGAGAGAACTAAGCGCTCAGGGTGAGGATGGACTATGCATGGGCTGGTGAACTTGACTAGTCCTGCTCCCCACCCCGCCCCCGTCCTGGACACTGGCGAGGCCCATCTGCATGAGGTGCCTAAGAGACAGTGAGTGAGTTCTCATCCCCCAGCTCACCCCATTGTGTTGTCAACTGGCTGGCCTTGGTCCCAGATATTAGAACTGCCCAGGTGAGCTGCCCTGTCGCACAGCCAATTAAGGCAACAAGGCAAACATGAAAGAGTTCAGCCTTTAATTGCTTACTGCAGTGGGGTCGAGGAGAGAACAGGTCAGAAGAAACAGCAGCCCTCTGTCCCACGGAAGGTCATGCCAGGGGAGGGTCTGCTGGATCAGCACAGGTGAGGGACTCCTCTGTGGAGGGAGCCCTCACAAAAGGCTCCTGCACTCTTATGCACTGGGGAGCCAGGGGAGGGTGGGGAGGCTCGGGCTGGGAGCAGAAAGGTACTGCGTTCTGAGTCCCAGTGGAGAAAAATGTCAGCCAGTTTTCTCCTTCTCTCTCCACAGGGAGGCCCCCGAAGAGGACTTAAGCAGAAGACTGAAGGTAGACACCTAGGAGCGAAGGCTGCCCACCGGGCCTGGGACGATTGCAGGTCCTTCAGAGCCTGCAAAGCATCTTGACTCATCCTGCCCCAAGTCTGGAGTGGGGAAAGCAGCGTCCCCCCTGGACATCTGCCCAGTAAAGCTTTCCTGCTTGGCTGTGGCCAGCCTGAAAAAATCACGGCAACAGACTGTAACCAGGGTTGGACTCCTCAGACACTAAATTCTTGGGATTTCCAGAGTAGTGGGAGCATCTCCGTAATTCAGCTAGCCCGGCAGTTTATGCTAATGAGGGGACTCTGGGTGGGGACTGGACCTATCACGTGTTAGAGGGTGGGGCTTTTCGCCACCAAATATCAACCCAAGCTCCGGAAGCTTCCTGGTGGTGGGTCACCCCCAAGCTTCGGAGCTGCACACCCCGCTCACAGTTTTTGCAATACCACGTCCTGACTGTACGTAATCTCTTTCCTATTTCATATTTTTTCTTCAAATGCAGGTTAGATGGACTGACTCTTCTTAGTCTTATTCTAAATGACATCTGTGAGGGCACAGGTTTTATATACTGATTTTCTGAATACCCATGAAAATTGTTTTTAAAAAGTTTGACGTGAAGTATTTAAAATGATCTTGTGCGCCATCAGTGACATGCACCACATCTTGTTGGTTATCCCTGGTGCTCCTAGCACTGCTTACATACTGCTAAGTGCATGACTGAGGGAGCAAACAAGGGGACAGTGGGAGAGAGAGTGGGTGGGCCCATGGGTATCTCGATGAAAGGCAGGTAGATGGGTGGGTGGGTAAATTAACTGATAAGTAGGTAAATGGATGGATGGATGGATGGATGGGTGGTGGGTGGGTGGATGGATGGATGGATGGATGGGTGGGTGGATTAGTGGTTGAATGGACTGTTAGGTGGATGGATACATGGATGCATAGGTAAATGAAAAGCTACATAGATTTCAGATGTGAAAATCCAAGTGTGTGAGTTAAAAAAAATTTTTTTTTATTCAAGTGTGTGAGTTTTAATCAAAACTTGGCTTGGGGCAAAGGTCATTTAAGTCATTCTTCCCAGTCCAAGTGACTCACCTTCCCTTTATCAACGAGAAGCAGCCCAACCTGTGACAAAGAGTGAAAGTAGAAGATCCCACCCAAAGACCCGGCTAGTTCTGCCTGTAAAACAAAAAAGTTGCATATGAATAAATTGTAAACATATGTTTAATTCTATATTTAATTTTAGATTTACCCAATAAGCTAAAATGAAGGAAACTCTTTTTTAAAAATTATGATCTATTTTTCCTCTATAGAAATGTAGCATCTAGGGCAGAACCTTGACTGAAGACAGCTTTGTTTTGGGGTGTTGGAGACAGTGGTATGACCCAGACAGCTAGGTGCACGCCTAAGTCCCTCATTTCTGCCTAGGTTGCTCATTCCTGACTTTTGGCTGGTCAGCTGAATGCCCAGCAGCCAAGCTGGAGCACAAGGCCAAGCTGACATCTTTCAGTTAAGAAAGAGACCACTATCTTAATTAAGCCTCTGTGGTTTTTTGTTTGTTTGTTTTTTGCGGGGGGCAGTTCTATAATATACAGTGCTATGGACTGAATTTTGCTCCCCCCAAATAAAGTAATCAAAGCCCTAAGCTCCTGCCTTAGTTCATTCAGGCTGCTATGACAAAACCCCACAGATGGGGTGGTGTATTAACAATAGAAATTTATTTCTCACCGTTCTGGAGGCTGGAAGTCCAAGACCAAGGTGCCAACATGGTCAAGTGAGGGCCCTCTTATGGGTCACAGACTCCTCAGTGTCCTCGCAAGGCAAAAGTGGCCTCTTTTATAAGGGCACTAATCCCATTCATGAGGGTTCTACCCTTATGATTCAAGCATCTCTCAAAGGTCCCACCATCAACAATAACCACACACACACACACACACACACACACACACACACACATTCACAGAAAGAAAAATAAAACTCTTGTATTAATAATTGGTATTGAAGTGATGGGACATCAAAGAGAAGAATAAACATTGCTCTAGGACTTTACCTCTTCTCCTGGGGAGTGGTTAGTACATTTTTTGTTGTACATAGGATGATGGTATTGGATGAAATTATGACCTTGTTAGTGTCTTTATTTGGTGACTCAGTTTGAAGGAAATGCATATGGGTATCAGATTGACAAGAGTGGACTTGTGATGGTTAATTCTTTGTGTCCATTTGGCTGGACTAAGAGATGCCCAGAGAGCTGGTAAGACATTATTTCTGGATGTGTCCATGAGGGTGTGTAGACCCAGTAAAGGAGATCCACTCTTATAAATGTGGGTAGGCATCATCCAATCCATTGGGGGCCCAAATAGAATGAAAAGGTGGAAGAAGGGCAAATCCACTCTCTCTCTTTGATCTCGGATGTCCTGCCCTTGGACATCAAAGCTCCTGGTTTTCCAGCCTTTGGATTCTGGGACTTAGAGCAGCCTCTGTGTCCTTCTAAGTGTAATTTCTAATGAAAACCTGTGGCTGGTTAGGTTCTAGGCTTCATTGAGCCTCCTGGGAAGGGCTGAAAAACCAGATCTGAGGCAAGATCAGAGCTTGAGTATGGAGTAGACTCTGTCTGCCTTCCTTTAGACATACTTCCACAAGTGTTTGGGTGTGAAGCCATTCTCTGAGTCAGAATAAAATGTCCTCATTGTCTTAGCTATACAACATTCTGTCCACTTTAGATGTTGGAATCCCAGCTCTGCCAGGCTGCGTGCTTGGCAAAGGCTCTGAGCTTCTCTGAGCCTTCATCCCTGTATGAGTTTCGTAGGGCTGCCACCCCCTCCCACATATGGGGGGGGGCGGCTTCAAATAACAGAAATGGATTGTCACAGTTATGGAAGCCAGAGTCTGAAATCAAAGTGTTGGCAGGGCTGGTTCCTCCTGTGAGGCAGACCCATGCCATACCCTCTCCTCTAGCTTGTGGTGGTTGCCAGTAGTCCTCGGCATTCCTTGGCTTACAGCTGCATCCATCTCTTCAGAGTCAGCCTCTGCCTTCAAACAGTTTTTTTTTTTCTGTGAGCATCTCTCTGTGTTTTCACCTCTTCTTATAAGGATCCCAGTCATTGGATTGAGGATGCAACCTAATCCATTATGACCCCATCTTGAGTTAACAAATGACATCTGCAAAAACCCTATTTCCAAGTGAGATTATATTCTGAGGTTCTGGGTGGACATAAATTTGGGGGGCACATTCGACCCAGTACTGTTCCCATCTGTAAAATGGGGGTGATGGCCCTGTGTCTCAGTTAGTTGGAGCATCATCTTGTAACTGAAAGGTTGTGGGTTCAATTTCCAGTCAGGGCACATGTCTAGGTTGTGGGTTCGATCCCTAGCCCTGGTGTATATGGGAGGCAACCAATCGATGTTTTTCTCTCTTCCTTCCTCTCTCCCTTCCTCTCTCTCTAAAATGTCCTTGGGTGAGGATAAAAACATATTTTTAAAAAATGGGGGTGATGATGGTACTGATCTTTGGATGGGCATGGGGTTAAGTATCCTAATTAATGTGCAATCTTTACTATGGCACCAGTTTTTGTAAGCACTCCCTGAATGTGCTCTCATTTAAAAACTTTTGGCCCCTTTCCTAACTTCCTAATTTCCCTTGCCAGCTCCTTTGACCTGGCACTTTCCCTATCCTTCTTAGAGAGAAACACCCTGGTTCATCAACTGAGCACTAATTATTCCAACCACACACAAGATATATATCTTTTTTTTGTTCACTTTCTTACCCAAATGAACATACCTGTCTTTCATGGGCATACTTCTGAAATCTGTATCCCCAGGTATTTGAGAAATATATATTGGTCTGAGATATCTGATCTCCATGTAAATAGGCAAAAATGGAATTACTTATATCCTGGAAAACACACACACATACAGAACAGTCTTCTTAAAAGATTTGAGGGATGGGGAGATGCAGTTGAAGGTCACTAAGTTGCAACCAGTAGATAAATAAGTCCTGTAGATCAAATGTACTATGGAGTGATCATAGACAACAATACTGTATTGTAAACTTCAAAGTTGCTAAAAAACTAGATCTTCAAGTTTCCCACCACAGAAAAATGGTAATGATTTGACAAGATGGAGGTACCCTACAGTGGTCATCATGTTACAATAATGATTGTATCAAATCATCACAGAATACACCTTCAGCTTAGACAACATTATGTCAATTGTATCTCAATAAACAGAGGAGACTGATGCCAAGAGTTAAACTCCTGGGCATTTATTCCAGAGAAACAAAAACTTATGTCCACACAAAAACCTGTACATAAGTAAGTGGTCATAGCAGCGTTTTGTTGTTGTTGTTGTTGTTTTGCAATAGCCAAAAAGTGGAGGTGACCAAATTCTGGGACATTCATGGAATATTACTTGGCAACAAAAAGGAACAGACTAGAGATATACACAACAAAGTGGATGAGTCTCCAGAGAATTTAGCTGGGAAAAGCTAATCCTTAAAGGTTCCATGTTGTAGGATTCTATTTATATAACATTCCTGAAGTGATACAATGACAGAGATGGAGAACAGATTAGTGGTTCTCAGGGGTTAGGGGTGGGATGGGGTCAGGGAGGTATGGAGCTTTGGAGTGATGGAACAATCTAGTATTTCAATGGCAGTAGCGGTTCTGCAAAGTGACAGTGTGATAAAATGAGAGAACCTTACACACATTGTATCTATGTCAATACTGGTTTTAGTACGATACTATAGTTACGTAAGATGTAACCACTGGGGGAAACTGGGTGAAGGGTACATGGGACTCTGTATGATTTTTTCTCAACTTCCTGTATAGTCTATAATGATTTCAAAATGAGTTTTTTAAAAAGGAAGGTAGATAAATATATTCATAGTGTGCCAGCCAGTTGATCTGAAAGTAGCTCCAGGGCCCCTCCTGTGTCTCAGATTGTCTTCTGAGTCCTGGGGAACCGCCATTGCCCAAGGCCATGGGCCCAGCTCCCAAGGCTTAGCCTGTCCTTATTGCCATCTGTGCTCAGAGCAGAGTAAAAAAAGTGACACAGTGTACTCACCAAGCAAAAGGGATGTTCATTATAGCAACAGTTGTCACCAGAAATATGTGAAACAGGGTGTTTTATGCCTGAAAGGAAAAGATCATTTGATTTTATTTTAAATGCAGAACCTTTGGCTTGAAAGGAAACAGGTGACAACCAGTGTTGGCGGGAATGTGAAGCGAGTAGAACCGCTGTGCACTGCTGGGAATGGAAATGTGCAGGTGTGGCAAACGGCGTGGATGTGCCTCAGAGAACTGAGAATAGAATGACCATATCAAGACTACAGAAGAAATAAGCAACTTTAACATAGATGATGAAGAAAGACCTGGACATTGTTAAAGGTTTTGCTTACTTTGGGTCAGTCAC
Organism: Furipterus horrens; assembly: GCF_987537825.1. NCBI lineage: Eukaryota > Metazoa > Chordata > Mammalia > Chiroptera > Furipteridae > Furipterus > Furipterus horrens. Next base: position 40,653,738 of record NW_028327180.1, on the reverse strand, counting down.
CAATTCCAATGGAGACTGTAGCCAAGAAGCCAGAAGGGCAGCAACGGAAGCATTAAGAAAGGTCACCAAGAGCAGAGCTGTGTCATTAGAGACCAAGATCTCTAGGATTATCCACATGCTGGTATTCCCAGTTACTATGTATAGATGCGAAAGTTGGACAGTGAAGGAGGCTGATAGGAAAAGGTCGATTCATTTGAAATGTGGTGCTGGAGGACAGTTCCACAGATGCTCTAAACTGCCAGAGAAACAAACAGGTGAGTCCTAGAGCAAATTAAGCCTGAAATGGCACTGGAGGCAAAAATGACAAAAATAAAACAGCCCTACTTCAGGCACATCATGAGAAGGCAGAGCTCTTTGGAAAAGATAATAATGCTGGGAAAAATAAAAAGCAGCAGGAAAAGAGGAAGACCAAACATGAGATGGATGGACTCCATAAAAGGAGCCGCAGACATGAGTCCACAGGAGCTGAGCAGGGCTGCAAGGACAGCACGTTGTGGGCGTTGTCAGAACATGGAGGTGGCTAGAATGCACACCTGGACTCTTGGTGTTTGCTAATCAACCTGGCCCTGGACTTAGCCGTCCCCAAAGGATATGCCGATGGACTGAACCCACGTCCAGAGGAAATGGTAATGGACCTAGCCTGATGTGTTAACTAACCTGGTGTGGGAGGGAGAAAAGCAATGAGAGGTAAATGACCTACTGAATATGTTGATAAGCAAGCTCACCCTCACCAAAATGTGTGGTTGACAAGTATAAAAAAGGTGCCTGCAGAAGTGTGGGTGGGCCTCCTACGAGCCCAGGAGGAGGACTGGGAGTCCCCAGTCCCCATTCCCTGTTCCCTGTTCCCCTTCTCCTCCCAGCCCTTGAGTTGGTCTGGGAGCTGCCTCTCCTCCACCCCCTTCCCCTTTTTCCCTTGATAAACCCACTGCCTGATCCCACAGTGGTCTCTGGGTGATTTCTCAGAGCAAGGCTGCCCTGACTGACGTCACTCCTTCTGAGGGTCACCAGGAGTCAGAGCCAACTCAATTCCCCTCCTGGGGTATAACCCCCCACCCCAAATTGAAAATTAAAAGAAGGAACTCAGGAAGATATTTGTACACACATGTTCCAACAGTGTTATTCACAATAGCTAAAACACAGAAGCAACCCAAGTGTCCATTGGCAGAGACTGGATAAACAAAAGGTGGTCTATCCATACCATGGAATATTGTTGAGCCTTAATAATGAAGGAACCCTGGCTGGCGTGGCGCAGTGGATTGAGCACCGGTCTGCAAACCAAAGGGTCACTGGTTTGATTCCCAGTAAGGGTACACGCCTGGGTTGCTGGCTGGGTCCCCAGTTGGGGATAAGCAAGAGGTGACCACACATCAATGTTTCTCTCCCTCTTTTTCTACCTCCCTTCCCCTCTCTCTAAAAATAAACAAAATCTTTTTTCTAAAAAGGAAGGAAACTTGGACACTTGCTACATGTATGAGCCTTGAGTGAAATAAGCCAGGGCTCATAGAGTTAGGAAGTAGCATGGTGGGTGCCAGGGGCTGGGGGAGGGTGGGGAATTAGCTTTTTGGATGCCATTACAGAAATTGATGGAGAAAAGAGGAAGGATGGAGCCTAGATTGATTTACATTACAAGGAGCTGTAATGGTCACTCAGTAAGTTAAACATGGAGTTTCCATCTGACCCAGTAGTTCTACTCCTAGGTATCTACCCAAGAGAAATGAAAACATATCCGCACAAAAACTCATACATAAATGTTCCCAGCAGTACTATTCACAATGGCCAAAAAGAGGAAGCAACCTGAACACCCACCAGCTGATGAGCAAATAGACGAACGTGGTCCATACCCACAGTGGAACATCACTCAGCCATGAGAAGAACTGAAGTGCTGACACTCACGACAACATGGACAGGTTTGAAACACATCATGCTGAGTGAAAGAAGCTAGACACCAACAGCCACATATCGTACAATTCTTTCATATGAAGTGTCCAGAACAAGCAAACCCATAGAGATAAAAAGTGTATCAGTTGTCAGGGGCTGGGGGAGGGGGATGGAGAGTGACCCCTTAACAGGAACCAGGTGTCTTTTTGGAATGATGAGAATTTTCTGGAACTTGATTGTGGTGATGGTTGTACAACATTGTGAATGTACTAAATGACACCGAATTGTACACTTAAAAATGGTTAAAATGGTTAGTTTTGTGTGAATTTTATGACCCCCCCCCCCCCAGGAAAAAGGGAGGTCTTGAACTGGGAGAGAGAAAATAGCTGGACTGGAGGTCAGGAGGGGAATGAAGGAAAAGCCAGTGTGTTTGGATTCTGCAGGGAGACAGACGGAGGCAGAGGGCTTTTAGGCAGCTTAGCCGTGGGTGGGAAGTTCTGTTGCGTGTCGGCCAGCTGATGTTGGGTTTGGATGGGACAAGCTGATGAGATGGTCCCAAACTGGACCTCTGGTAGCCCAGCTTTACTTGGATTATGTGCATTCTCTAGGGGCTCCTTTACATGTAGTGTCCACACCTCCACCAAGGGGTTTGGAACATTCCAGGTGTTGATTTACTCAAGTTTGGCCAATCCCCTTGTTGACAGTCAACCTGGAACACTAATGAAAAGTAAGACAGAGACCGAGTGGAGGGGTGGCCCTTCTGCTATGCTCCCCTGGCCCTCTCGGAGGGCTGTGATCTATTCGCCAGCCAGTGTTGAGTGAGCATGTGGCAGGTACCACATTGATTGTGGCAGGGTGCCATCTTGGGGGGCCCACAGTCATTCTCCAAAACTAATGCAAGGGAAGCAGAAGGACAAATTCCCAGATGGTGATCTGCCAACCCAGGGGTTCTCCACTGAGGGGATTTGTACCTCCCAGGGGGACACTGGGTGATGTCTGGAGTCATTTTTGTTGTCAGGACTTGAGGGTGGCTTCTGGCACGGAGTAGGTGGAAGTCAGGGATGCTCCTCAGCACGCCATAGTACCCAGGACAGCGCCCTCCCCCCTCCCAAGAATAATCTAGCCCTCTAGACATCAGCAGTGCCAAAGGGGAGAGACCTTGTACTGACTCCTTCCTCACCATCAGAGTACCTGTGCTCTCTCTCTGCTCTCTTCCCTTTTTCTGAAAAAAGAGAAGGTCATATCTCTTCTTTTCTAAAGAATAACATCTCCTGTCTTCATTCCTGACCCCATCTCCTTGCCTCGTAGCTCAGGGTTGTCTTCTTTCTCTCTCTTCACGAAGCAAACCTTCTCTACTCTTCCCTGACCCTAATATGAAGTACATGGGGCTGAACATCCTGTCCCCGAGTCTTGTCAGCAAGCATTTAGGAGTCATTCTTGCCCAGAGCAAGTTTTTCTGGCTTGTAACTACAATCCCCAGTGGGAACACTAGATTCCCACCCTATGGGATAGGGGTTCAAGCCAACTTCCATTTGAATTTTAAAGGACAAGGTAACATCCAGGGGTGGACATCCAAGTAGCACTATGGTTTGTTCTTCCAAAGTTAATAACTGTTTCTCTGATGTTGGCTGAAGTCAAATAAAATAAAAAACACAAAAAAGCATATACCTGTAGATGCGTTCCAGGAATCGTTTTCATAATCATAAATATAGACTTTCTGATTCACTACTAACAGCAATACTGAACCAGCAAAATGTGCTGATGTTACTTCTGGTATGCCAACCTACAAATAATGACATATGTGACTTCAGTAAGCACATCTGTTCAGATACCAATTTGGGAAGCAATACTTCTAGACATGCATCTAAGAAATGTTTGCGTGCCAGCAGGAGGTGTTCATTCCTAGATATCAGGGACCATGTAAATTGGGGTCAGCTGGACCCAAAACTGGGAGATTGAAATTGGTGTTTGAAGTCCTCAGACACCTAAATTCACCCCATCTCCTCCCTCATCAAAAATTTCTCTGAGCATAAAGGCTAAAGAGGAATTATGAATGAGGAGCATAAACGATGGGTATAACTGTTGCTTCTAAGAGAAACATTGGAGTCTTAATATATGGGAAAACCTCTTTAGCATTGGTGCTAATGGTAGAATTTTTTAAGATAGTTACTGAGAGGGTAAAGGTTTTTCTCTCTTGGTCGAGGACAATTTAGGGAGGCCCTGAAGTAGGTACATGTAACCTATCTATTCCCAACACATAACCAATTGTAGGGACACTGGCTACAATTCTGCTTTCTTTTTTCAGGAAAAAATGGTACCATTTTGGTAGTAAGGGCAGAATAGAATCAATCCTCCTTTTTACTTAGAAATTGTCCTCAGTGTCTTTAAGAGATACATTTTGTAAAATAAACCACGAACTAATAAAAACAGACTAATGTGACATTTCAAAACTATACCTTTACCGTGTGTATTGTGCAATTCAAGCATGCCTCAGATTATCCCATATAATAACTACCTGCATTGATGTAGGGATGGAAAATGGAAGGAGACTACGCTCAAAGTTATTTCTCGTGAAAAAGAGTTGTCGTCTGAAATAAATAATAAGAGTTAAATTAGGAGAATTTCACAAAAGAAAAGAAAACAAGACAATAGCAAGCACTCCAAAAATGTTCTATCCAAAAAAAATTCCTTTTTAAAAATTTCTTCTTCTTTTTTAGCAAGGAACCATTTAGGTTTGTCCTATCTATCTATCTATTGATCTAATCTATCTATAGCTATCTATTTTTACACGAGTAAATTTCTATGGCCTGGATATCTGACTTCTTGAAATAACATTATTTTCAAACTGTACCATGATATGGTTGAGATGTCCTTTCACTCTCCCGCCTTTATCATTGTGCTCGAGCTGTTCCTTGTACAATCAAGCAAGGCCCTGCCTCAGAGCTTTTGCATGTGCTGTCCCTGCTGCCTGGAATGCTGTTCTCCTTGATTGGAATAGGAAAGGACACTCCAGACAGAGGGACCAGCTGGGACAAAGGTCTCAGGAAGGGTATGCACCAAGAACATAAACAAGTTAAAACTGTAGGTTAACTTCCTAGAAATGGGATCGTTGTATCTGAGAATGTATCGAGCATTTTGACAAATTCTGCTTAACTGCCTTTCCACAGAACAGGGACGCGCTTAACCTCGTGTTCATTGGCCCTCATCCTCAGCAACACAATAGGCAAAAAGTGATAACTCATAAAAGTGATAACTTCTTGAATTTCTTATTTCAGGAAGCTGTTGGAGTCAGGCCCTCCCTGACTCCAGTGTGTTCTGGGCATCAGAATATCATTTAAATGTATTGTGTTCTAAGCTGGGGGTCTGGCAAACTTTTCCTTTAAAGAGCAAGACAGAAAATATTTTAGGGGCTGAATGGCCTCTCTCTCAACCATTCCACTCTGCCATGGACAATACACAAATGAAAGAATGTGGCTGTGTGCCAATAAAACTTTATTTATGGACACTGCAATTTGAATCTTACATAATTTTCACGTGTCCCAAATATTCTTTTTTATTATATTAATACTTTTTATTAAAGTAAAATTGGTATACAATATTATATCAGTTTCAGGTGTATACTACATAGTGATTCAACATTTATATATCTTCTGATGTGACCATCACAATAAACCTATTAAAATCTATCACTGTGCACAGTTATCATGATATTATTGGCTGTATTCCTTGTGCCTGCCGTACATCACATTCTCACGGCTTATTGATTTTATAACTGGAAGTTTATACCTCTTATTCCCCTTCACCTTTTCCACCCATCCCCCAACCCTGTCCCATCTGGCACCATCCTTTTGGTCTCTCTTTTTGTGAGTCTGCTTCTGCTTTATTTTGCTTGTTCATTTGTGTAGTTATTTTTAGATTCCACATATAGGTGAAATCATATGGTACTTTTCTTTCTCTGTCTGACTTATGTCACTTAGCATAATACCCTCTAGGGGGGTATTATGATGTTGTCCAAATGGCAAGATTTCATTTTTTATTGCTGAATGAAATAGTATTCTTTTGATTTTTTCAAGCATATAAAGATGTAAAGACCATTTTTAGCTCACTAGCCCATACAAAACTAGATCTGATGGAAATGTCTATTCCTGGACTTCCGGCCAAGATGGAGGCATAGATAAATACACTGCATCTCCCTCCACAACTAAGAAGGAATACAACTACCTCAAAATTAGAGACAAGCAGAAGTTCAAGAAGATCAAGCTACATGGAAGTCCAACAAACAAAGATACAAAGAAGAAATACTCATCCAGACAGGTAGGAGGGGCAGAGCCGTGGCAGAGAGGATGCGGTATGGTGGCGGCGGCAGCGGTGGCAGTGGCAGGCCGGCAGAAAGCACAGTCACACATTTTAAAAAGTCAGGAGGGGCACCTGGGGAGCGTTCCCAGCTCCTCACCAGACCTAACAGCTCACAGTCCCAGCACCAGGGAAAATCAAGCCTCATTGCTTTTGACTGTGCAAACCAGTGGGGGTTGGGGCGGAGGCAGAAACTGCCGGTGTCTCAGCGGAATCCGCTTATTTAAAGGGCCCCCACAGTCCTACAACACTCACAGACCCACCCACTCTGGGAATGACAGCCAGGGGAACAGCTAGAGAAGTGTCAGTCCCATACAGAAGTGGGAGAGGTGCCTGGAAAAGGGGCGAGTACTGGGCAGGCGGCATTGTTCCCTCTCGGACCCCTCCCCCACATACAGCGCCACAGTGTGGTGAACAGGTCACCCTGTATTGACGAATCCCTAAGGTGCAGCCCCTTACAACGTACCAGGAGAGACAACTCTACCTAAGACGCAGAGGCAAACAAACACAGGAGTCTGTCAAGATGAGGAGACAATTTCTGGTCAAGACGGAGGCCTAGGCTGACACACTCTGTCTCCCTCCACAACTAAAGACTATAACTACCGCAAAACCAGAAAGCTACATGGAAGTCCAATGTATGAAGTTATAAAGAAGTGGTGCTTGTCTGGACAGGTAGGAGGGGCAAAGCTGGGGCAGAGAGGTCAAGCTGCGCTGGCGGTGGCAGCTTCGGTGACCGTCATGGGATGGCGGTAAGCACAGACACCCATATTTAAGAGGAGGCGAGAAGCGCCTGGGGAGCATCCCCGACTGCAGACCAAACCCGTCAGCTTGCGATTCCAACACCAGGAAAGGCAGACCCCCATTGCCTCGGACTATGAGGGCCAGAGGGCGTGGGGACAGAGAAGGAGGCTCCCGGTCTCACAGCGGAGAGTGAACGGCAGGAATCCATGTTGGATCCTCGCCCCCACGCAAAATGCCACAGTGTGGTGAAAAGGGTCGCCCGGTAGTGAGGAGTGCACAAGGCTCCGCCCCCTATAACGTAGGAGGTGTGACAGTCCCACCCAGGAAGCAAAAAACTGCCAGGATGGCAGGGATAATGATAGAGATCCCAATCATGAAGCTGACCAGACAGCAAATATCTAATCTAACGGCTCAGCAGATAGGAAATCTTTCTGAGGCACAGTTCAGAGTTTTGGTTGTACGAATGCGTACAGACCTAACAGCAGATCTTAAACAAGACAGGGAAGGAATGAAGGCTAGCCCTGCTGAAATGAATAAAAACACATACGAAACTAGTGGTGAGGGAAAGAAAACCAGGGATCAAATCAACAAATTGGAACATAGGGAAGGAACAAACAGTCAGCCAGTGCAGAAAGAGGAAACAAAAAGTGAGCAAAATGAGGAGAGGCTCAGAAACCTATGGGACAGCTATAAGTGGGCCAACGCCAACATCTGAATCATAGGGTTGTCAGAAGGTGAAGAAGAAGAACTAGAAATTGAAAAATTATGTGAAAAAATAATGAAGCAGAACTTCTCTAACTTGGGGAAGGAAATAGACTTACAGGACCAGGAAGCATAGAGAGGTCCAAAAAAAACTGGACCCAGGGAAAAACACACCAAGAAACATTATAATCAAAATGTCAAAAATTAAGGATAAAGAGAGAATCTTAAAAGCAGCAAGGGAGAAGAAGAGAATTACGTACAAAGGAGTCCCAATAAGACTATCAGCTGATTTCTCAAAAGAAACTCTGCAGGCGAGAGGGACTGGCAAGAAATATTCAAAGTAATGAAAAGCAAAAACCTACAACCACGATTACTCTATCCAGTGAAGCTGTCATTCAGAATAGAAGGGCAGAGAAAGTGCTTCCAGGACAGAGTAAAACTGAAGGAGTTCATCAGATCCAAACCACTGTTCTATGAAATGTTCAAGGGACTTGTTTAGGAGAAAGAGGATCAAAACTATGAACATTAAAATGAAAACTGTATCACCACAACCAACAACAGAAGCTAGGGAATCGAAACAAAGGCAAACTAAGTAGGCAACGAGAGTGGAAAAAGAATTATAGGTATGGGGAACATATTGGGGGGAGGTCAGCGGGGAGGGGGAAGGGGGGAAAGGGAGGGAGATGGTACAGGAATTAAGAAGCAGAGTAGGAGGGAGTGGAGTAGACAGGAAGATGTTGAGAAGAACTATATGCACAATCAATGGGCATGGACTAAGGGGGGAGGACAAGCGGAGGGAAGGGGTCACTGGATAAAGGGTAACAAAGGGAAAAGAAATTGGGACAACTGTAACACCATAATCAATAAAGCATATTTTTAAAAAAGATGTCTATTCCTGAGCTGTCCAACATGGCAGTGCTAGTCACACTGAGCACTTGAAGTGTGGTTAGCTTGACTGTGTGGACTTTTCAGTGCATTTAGTTTTAGTTAATTAAATTTTTGTTTAATTTAAAAAATGGTAAAATACACACAACATAAAATATATATTTCACAATTTATTTTAATTGTGCTAGAATATACACAATATAAATTTGACCATTTTAACTATTTGTAAGTGTACAGCTCAATAACATTAAGTCCATTCACATTGTTGTGCAGCCATCCCCACCATCCATCTCCAAACTCTCCTCTTCCCAAACTGGCACTCTGTCCCCATTAAATGCTAACTGCCATTCCCCTCCCAGCCCCTGGAGCCCACCATCTACTTCCTGTCTCTACGAATCTGATTCCTCTAGGGACCTCCTATGAATGGGATCAGACAGTGTTTGTCCTTCTGTGTCTGGCTTATTATATTAAGTATAATGTCCTCAAGGTTCATTCATGTTGTAGCAGGTGTCATAATTTTCTTCCTTTTTAAGGCTGAATAATATTCCATGGTATGGATGAACCACATTTTGTTTATCCATTCATCAGTTGGTGGAAAATTTAAATACAAATAGTCACATGCGGCTAGTGGTTACTCCATGGCAGCTCAGCTCTGAAGGGCTGACAGAATTTGCATCTTATCATTTGAGATTCTTCTGCTATGAGGAGCAGCTATGAGTCCTCACCCTGCCCAGGGCCAGCCTTGTCCCTCTCCTCCCCACCCTCTGCCTTGGAGACCTGTCTGTGTGGTCAACACCCCCTAGACTCTGTGTTCCTTGCTGCTGAGTTCCTATAGAGACCTCTATTCTCTTCTGTTGTCTCAGCTTCTGGAGATGGTAACCTCCTCGTCTTCTCTTTCTCTCTGCCCCACAGCCTTTGGGGGCTTCTTATCCACTCCTGTGCCCTGACTTCTCTGTGACAGCCCTTCTCCTTGACCCCTCCCCCCTTGGCTTCTAGTTTTTTTGCTTCCCAATGTCTCTTTCTCTCCCATCTGTTCCATAAAGTCAATTCCCCAGAGCCTCCGACCACTGGACACATGATGCCTGGGTGTGGCTGCACCCATTTCTGCTGCCGGAACCACCACTCATGTCCACTTGACCTTCTGTTCCCATCTCCGGCTTTATCAGCATAACATCCTGAGCCACCACCCCTCTCCCTAATTTTTCCACCGGAAACTTAAGGGCCATCGATGTGAGAAAGAAACATTGATTGGTTGCTTCCCTACGTGCCCTGACCAGGGATCAAACCCGCAACCTAGGTATTTGCGCTGGCTGGGAATTGAACTTGTAACCTTTTAGGTGTGTGGGACGATGCTCCAGCCAACTAAGCTACCCAGCCAGGGCCTTGGGGGGTCATCTTAAACCACCTGCTCTCCTCTGATCCACACACCCTATGAGTGGACAAGTCCTGCCAAGTCTGCCTTCTCCTCCTTTATGTGGCTTGTCTTCTACTTATGCATTTTGTGTTGTTTTGTTTTGTTGCCTGAACTTTTGGAAATCCTTCTAAAACACAAAATCTCCCATTGCCTTTAGGATGAGGGGTGAACATCTTGGTATGGTTTACATATCTGGTTTTCTAATCTTGCATTCTGACAACTCCAAGTGCATGCCAGGCATGGCATCCATTCCTTTAAATGCTCTGTGCCAAGCCAATTCATATTTGGGTCCTCCTCCCCCAATGGTGAACTCTTATTCAACCTTCAAAACCCGGTTTGTGCATCAATTCCCCAGTAGAAACTTCCTAGGCCTCCCATGAGTGCTCATCTCTAGCATCTTTGACAGGTGGTACCACAGTATACCGTAATTAAGTACTTTCTGGTCTCTTAATTTCTCTTCCTCTGACCCCCACCCCTGCAGGCCAGCAACTAGCAACACAGGACAGACCTATCTTCCTTATGTTTGTTAACTGAATCAAAGAGGGCAAATCTAACATTTTAATAAAAGGTAACAATTCATAAAATGGTTACTTACCCTAGATACAGGGCTATGTTTTTCTTGCAAGGATGTTTTATCAAGTGTGTTTTTGTAGATGAAAAATACAGGAGGTCCTAAAGAGATAGTTACAAAATCTTAATATCAATAATAAACACCTGATGAAAGTAATGTCCTAATATGCAACATTGAAAATGTAAAGGCGAGCCCTGGCTGGTGTTAGCCAATGGACTGAGCTCTGGCCTGCAAACCAACAGGTTGCCGGTTTGATTCCTGGTACATGTCTGGATTGGGGCAACAGATCGATGTATCTCTTGCTCCTCAGTGTTTCTCTTCCTTTCTCCCTCCTTTCTCATCTCTCTAAAATAAATATAAAAATTAAAAAGAGGAAATGTAAAGGTGAGATCTGAACTAAGCCAGTGGATTGTATCAATATCATTTTCCTGTTTTGATATTATACTCTGGTTACGTCAGATGTCACTACTGGGTGAGAGGTACCTGGGACATCTCTACGCTATTTCTGCAACTTGCCATGAATCTATTATTTCAAAATAAAGAGTGAAAAATGATTCACAGACTAATTCGTATCATATATATTCCACATATGTTATTATTTATTTACAGATTGTTCATAGAATTGTAAAGCTAACAGGCTAGAAACCAGCCACTTTGAGGTTATTTAGAAATTCTGACACCTCTAATGAAATGATGCGATGTCAACAGGCTCCTTATTTTTTCTTTATGTATTTTCTTTTATTTTTTTCTTCTTTTAATTGAATTTTTTTTTTTGGCGATACTGGTTAATAAAACTATATAGGTTTCAGGTGTATAATTCTATAACACATCCTTTGTGTATTGTACTGGGGGTTCACCACTCCCATTTCTTCGTGCATTTTAGGTACACCTGGGGAGAAAGGAAGTTTTTCTATTGCACTGTGTCATGTAAAAAAAGTAACAGTTTCCATGTTATTGCAGATTTAAAATCTCCTATGGAATAGAAGAACACTGGTGATCTGAGTTCTAAACCTACTTCTATCTCCTGTTTTGTTCTGGTTACTTGATCTCTCTGTACTTTTTTAGTGAAATGGGAAAGATAAATTTCTTATTTCAAAGGGCAATGGTAAGGATTAGATAATATTCTATGCCTGACACAACACTGGCACCACAATAATACTGGAAAATATTCTTTAAAAAATTTTAAAATTTATTTTAGAGAGAGCGAGAGGAAAAGAGAGAGAGAAACATTGATTTATTGTTCCACTTATTGATGCATTCATTGATTGATTCTTGTATGTTCTCTGACCAGGGATCAAACCCCCAACCTTGGTGTATTGGGGAAATGCCCTAATCAACTGAGCTACCTGGCCAGAGCCTCTGGGAACTATTCTGATCCAGTAATTAGATAACAGTGAAGAATGAATATTAAATATGGAGCCACATACCCCTTGAGTTTGCTGTCCAACATGAAATGTCTTTCCTGTCCTCACCGTGTGACTACTAGAGATGTGACAAGAGAAACCATTTGTTAATGTTTCTTGAATATTCAGCATGACTCTTACCAGGTTGCCTCCAGGTTAACTTTTAAGTACTTGCCCTTAATGCTTTTCAGGTTATAGAAGCCCCTGGAAAGTCTAATGAAACTGGGGGTCCTCCTCTCCCTCAAACAGACATGTGGATGTGCAAAAATGGAGTTATTTTCAAGAGCTTATAAAGGCTCATTTGAAGACCCCAGATTAGGAAGATTAGGAATTCATACTTCAAGGTTTTATTTTTTTCTTTTCTTCCTTTTTTTTTTTTTTTTTTTTTTTTTTTGACAGGGGCGAGGTTGGTTTCTCAATCTTGGAGGTGCGCCAGAAACACCTGGAGGGTTTGAAAAACTGTATATCAAACAGTTTGGTTGGGCCCCAGCAGTAGACCCAGGCAATTGCAACTGCAACAAATGCCCAGGTCATGCTGTTCCTGCTAATCCAGGACCACACTTTGGGAAACAGGAGAATTAGATATAAATATGTTCAGATTTTGAGACAAATCCTCCTAGTAAATCTTGCTGGAAAGCCCTACTCCCCACCAACTAGGTATGTGTCTTTAGGTATGTGTGTCTTTAATTTTGCTGGGTCTGTTTTTACATCCATAAAATAAGGTTAAGGAATCAGTACTCCGTGAACCTTGTCATAAAGATTAAATGAAGCCATGCATCAAAGCACACATTCACTATTTCATCAGCAAATAGGACCCTGCTAAATGTGGCAGCTTTCTTCTGGCAGGAGCTCTCTGAGGACAGGAACAGGGTTTTAGTACTTGTCTACCTCCTATGGCACCTTTCATAGCCTTCACTAATATGAAATTTACTGAAATCTAATAATGTTCTCGGTATCGAGTAAGATAAACACTACACTCTCATGAGGCTAATATTTCTAGTGACAGCAACAGATAAAAAAGTTGTCAAAAGGAAAGAATAAGTTGCTGATTGATAATAAAAAGCAGCTATGAAGAAGGGGCCTTAAATAAGGAAATATGCTATTGAAGTTGGGATCTGATTAATGAGGAATACACTATGCAGAAACCTGGAAGCAAAGCATGCGCCAAGTTTCTCCCATCCCCTAAGCTAGACCCAGTTTGGAGTGTTCAAGGGATGGGGTGGCTGGAGCAGTAGTGACTCTGGGGTGGGCAGGGGCCAGATTGGTGGTTGTCAAATCCTCAGGGACACTTGGCAATACCTTGAGACATTTTTGATTGATGGTCAAGCCTGGGGAAATAGGCTCTACTGGCATCTAGTGGGTGGAGGCCAGGGATGCTGCTCAACATCCGACAGTGGACAGGAGGGCCACACCCCAGAGAATGATCAGGCCCCAAACGTCAGCACCTTACTGTTGAGAAACTCTGGGCCAGATCAAGCAAGGAAATGCTCAAGGAGCTTGGGTTTTATTCTGGGTGCCGAAGAGAACCAGGGAAGGGGAACGCTGAGGTCAAATTCGTTTATCAATAATTCCTCTGACTGCCAGGTGGGGGATAGACAGGAAGGCACAGACTGGGGAGGGGGGTGGCAGTGGAAATGGTTTGAAGGATTTGGAATCGTGCCAAGGTTTTGAAGTGGCAATGGGAGGACTTGGTGATGTACTGAAGAGGTTGGGTGAGTTGAGAGAAAGGGAAGTATCAAGTTCGATTCCTAGAAGAGTAAACGGAAGCCTCAATAAGTTTGGGGAGCGAAGAGCATCTTTCCTGGATTCCATCCTGACCTCCACCGAGATGAGCGCGTCTCCCCTACCCGACCCCTGGAAGCACCCCAAGCCCGGGAGGGCGGCCCCACCGGAATAGGGGCTGAGCTCCAGCCAACGGGAAGAGCTGCAACGTCGCTGCAGCGACTAGAATCAACACCAGCATCTGGTTAGAAGTGCCGCCGGCACCACTGCCCCTCAACCGCTCCGGGAAGGCCACAGTTTGGGCATGCGCAGACGAGAGCCCTTAGCTTCGGGGTATCAGCCACGGAGCATCAGCATGCGCACCTCGTCTCCCCGGAAGCCCGAATCCATCCAACTGGACACGCCCCGTTTTAGCGCCTGGACATGCGCATACAGACACACGCGTACGCTCGCCCAGGAATCTGAGCACGCGTTCCTCGTCTCCCCAACCGGCCCCTAGAACCTGGGCATGTGCATACGGCTGCCGGTACGCCGTCTACATCTTGAGCATGTGAACAGCTCCCGGGAAGCCCGAATCCCCAGCCTGAGCATGCGCTTGTCACTAGCATGTTCTAAGAGCCTGTGTACGTCCGAGGCTGTTCACACTTTCCCAAATCTCTACTTTCAGCAACAGCAGGCTGTTTTCCTAGTGACCTTAGAGTGTGCTCTCAGCCCTCCATGTGACCCTAAAGGGCCTTGAGCGTGCTAGTTGGTTGGCTGGAACAGGTAGATGAGGGAGCTCGAACCATGCCCCCTCTACTCTCGTGAGCCCCACCTCCCTGTTCTTCCAAGCCGCTTCCCTGTAATTCTCCTTCCCGGGCCACGCCTCCACAGGCACCCGGCACGCTCCCGACGTATCGTGCACACCGTCCAGTGAGCGGAAGTGACGCAAGCTCCGTGCGCCGCCAGGATGGCTGTAGCATGGCGGCGAGCACAGGTTGTGTGCGGCTGTGGGGAGCTGCGCGGTATTGGGCGCTGCGACGGCCGCTGCTGGCAGTCGCCGGGGGGCGGGTCCCAGGTGCGGCCGGATCGTGGTTGCCCAGAGGGCAGCGGGCCTGCGACACGTCTCCTCTTTGGGCCCTGTGGGGTCGTGGTCCCGTGGCCGCGGGCCAGTGGCGGGGGCTTGGGGAGGGCAACAGCCGGGGCAGCGGTGGAGGCTCATTCTCGGGCGGCGAGGATGCCCCAGAGGGCGGCGTGGAGGATGGCGCCGCGGGCTCTGGGGGCAGCGCTAGCGGCGGGGAAGGCCCCATCATAACGGCGCTGACGCCTATGACCATCCCGGACGTGTTCCCGCACCTGCCACTCATCGCCGTCACCCGCAACCCGGTGTTCCCGCGCTTTATCAAGATTATCGAGGTAATGAGATCGCCGGCGTTGCCTCCGTTTCCCCACCTCTGCAAAGCAGCTGGTTGGACCGAGAGTTCGTTAACACCTTCTTTGTTCGAAAGTTCTTCAGACACGAAGTTTTTCAAATGCAGGAGTTGGAATTCTTGTCTGCTCATCACTGGCTTGGTGAACAGGAGCCAAGGTTTTCCTCCTTAATGGGAGTTGAACCCAGTGAGCTTAGGACTGTCCGCTTAGAGACCTAATCCTAGAAATCTGGCTCTAAGAAGAAACAGGACAGTTTTATAAAGACTTAATATTTTTTTTGAGAGATGAGAAGAGAGGGAGAAAGACAGAGAAACGTCGATGTGTGAGAGACACATCGACTGGTTTCCTCTCCCATACCCCCAACCGGAGACCTGGCCCGCAGCCCGGGCGTGTGCTGTGATTGGGAATGGAACCCGAGACCCTTTGGTTCGCAGGCCGGCCTTTGGTTTACAGGCCGGCACTCATTCTACTGAGCCACACCAGGCAGGGCAAGAACAGAACAGTTTTGAGGCCCAGTTATTTTTCTGCGAGCATTGGTAAATGTTTTGTAATGCTCTCTCCCCAGGGTGGTCTCCCTTCTAGTTAAGAGCCCCTTTGGGATCAGGATTCATTCCTTTCTTAAACAAATATTTCTTGACCACTTTCCGTGTGCCAAGTTTGGTTCTAGCTGTTAGGGGTACAAGTAGTGAACGAGACAAGACAAAAACTCCCACCTTGGGAATTCACATTTTAGTGGGATGTGAGAAGCAATAAACAAGGTTAGTAAGTAAAATATGTGCTGGGAGGCAATAATAGAGCAAGGGAAGGATGGTAACAGAGATTGAGAAGGAAGTTGGAAGAGGAATGTTCTCAGAGGGGTGCAGCTATGGTTTTTGTCATTCAGCACAGTGTTCTTAAACTTTCCTCCATGGCGTAGGCACTGAGGATACAGCAGCAAAAAAGTCAAACTTAGTCCCTGTGCCTAAGGAACTTATGCACTAGTGGAGAGAGATAAGAATCAAAATCATTTCAGACTAAGCCCTAAAGGGAGGAGTAGGTGGGAACTAGGGTGATGTAATTGAGAGAAAGCATCGTGGAGTGCAAGGAACTTTAGTTTTTAGAGTAGGAAGGACCCAAATTCCACCCTCCCCCCTCTTTTTAAAAATGATGTGGAAACTTGAGTCCATGAGGAGAAAGTTTATCTTTTAACTGTCTAAGCAAGGTCATACAATGAGTCAGCCTCTATATTCACCCTCCAGCCTTGCCCCCTCCAGTTTCTGCTAAGTAAATTTCAAGGATGCCTTGGAAAGAGACAGGACAATACAGAGGGAAAGCAGCCAGCCAATGGGGAGGTAACAGAAGGGGCCCCCTCCACCTCCTGTTCCGCACTGCTGATTATGTTTATCTGAGCTACCCTTCCAAGGGCCTTCCTTGATGTTGAGTGGTAATTATTTGGAGGCACCAGAATAAGATCCTGTGGCTGGCTCCACTATCCCTAGCTTTGTAACTTTGGGCAGGTTGTTGCTCTGGGCCTTCATTTTCTTATCTGTGAAATGGACATACTAATAGTACTTTCTTTCTTAGAGCTATTGTGAGAGATAAAAGAGGTCCCACCTAAAGGATTTAGAATGGTGCCTGGTGCTTAGTATGCCTCAACAGTAAGCTGCTACATCTGTTGTTTTGTACATGAGACTCTTCTGATATTTCAGAAACCTGCCCTGGAGACCTCTTTCTCATCTGTAACCCCACCCCCAGCAGTCCTCTCTATCCTACCAGGCCTCTGGGGCCAGGACTGTTCACCAGGTGTGGTCCCCTCAGCCCAGCAAAGTGGCAGATGCTCTTGTCCCCAGTGCCCAAGAAGAGAATCATTCTTCTAAGAGATACTGTGTGCCCACCTGGATGTAGTCAGGAGAGTTCAGTGAGTCGCTGTGGATAGCATGAGACTGGCATGTGATACTATTTCTATTGCTGTTACCTTGTAAATAATGAGAAGGGATCCTGCCAAAAGAAGGTGAGGTCCTGAGATGCAGCATTCAGCTGTTAGCAGAGGAGAAATGAGGAAAACTTCCGTGGATCCAATAAATGTTTCTGAACTTGTTAACCAAGCTTTATTTACTCCTGACTCCTGATTTTGTAGTTGACTGCATGGACTAACTTGCTCCCGTAAGTTCTTTTCTTATCAGTGGCCTCTGAGTATAGACAAGTGACTTTTAATTTTTGTTGGGTCATGTACCCTCCTGATGGCTATCTTAGACCTTTCCCATGGGAAAAATGCATCTATAGTGTCAGGAATTCCCAGACCATAAGTTACTAGCCCCTGTTAGGGGGTGAGTTAAAACACTCGTTCTCAGAATGTGGTGCTTGGACCAGGAGCATCACCTGGGAACTTGTTTGCAACATGAATTCTCTGATGCTCTTTAGACCTGCATCAGAAACTCCAAAATTACAGAGCTAGGGATAGTGGAGCCAGCCACAGGATCTTATTCTGGTGGGGTTCAGACATTGGTTTCAAGTCCTCCAGGTAATTCTGATGCATGCTAAAGTTTGAGCGCCATTAAGTTCAGTCAGAGTCTGGTCTGGGAATTAACATAGGCTTGAAAGAAATCATTTGAGCCCTAAAGACATGTGCACCACCTACCCTCATTAACTGTTTCATTGGAGACACCATTAGTTCTCTACCTGACATTGAAATGACGTCAAGATAATGTGCTGTGATCCTGGGGGCTTCAATGATCAATAAATAGGTTAGAGATGTGCTTGGGAAATACTGTCCATGAAAATTAGAGGATCTTATGAGCCTGCAGGGTGGGCCACAGTTGAATTACACACAGTGTCAGTCTTCTGACATTGATGAAATCAGAATGGTTTAGATTTTCAGATCCAGATATTTTGTCACTGAAACAGCTCTTGAAATTGAACCTTAAATTAATTTCTTGGTTCTAGTCACTTGGCTGCTTTGAGTTTTCTTTAGGAAGTGGGGGAACTACTGAGAAATGGAGCTGCTTAACTCCATACCACTTCTATTCTCCATATACCTGTCTTTTGTTTGTTTATTATTATTTTATTGTATTTTCTCCATTACCATTTATCCTCCCTGTACCCTCTTCCATCCCTACCCCCCGCCCCACAATCATCACATTGTTGTCTGTGTCCCTGAGTTTTTTATTTTTCCCTCAATCTCTCCAACCTCCCTCTTTTGTTTGTTTTTGGTTCAGAAGTTCTTGGACCAGGTTGGTTAGTGTCCTGGATCAGATTAGCATGTCCCCAGAGAATAATAGAGGAAACGTTGGAGCTGCTGTCAAAATGTCATCTGGGAAATCAATCCTGTGTTTCACTTTGGGGTCATTGTCATGCTAGGTTAAAAATAAGAAGTTGGTTGAGCTGCTAAGAAGGAAAGTCCGTCTTGCCCAGCCATATGCCGGTGTCTTTCTAAAGAGAGATGACACGTAAGTGTTAATTTTTCCTTCGCTCATTTGCTGAAATTGTCCTGAGTGTAGCTCACCGCCAGTCCTCCCTAGAGTAGCCTTGACCTCTGACCTCTGACCTGGAAGAAATCAAGGGATTGGGACAAAAGCCAAGCATCACTTGATAGTTTGGAATGAAGGCTTAGCTTGCAGCGCTGGGCTTCATTCATTGTCAGGATGTGAGGGGATATTAACCTTGAGGACCCTTTGTGTTAAACATACACACCTGTAAGGCCACTGCAGCGCAGAGCTAAATGGGCAGATGCCACAGCTTTGGGTACGTCCACCTTGACACCAGTTAGAAATTAGTTCTACTTCCGAGTTAGAAGGGGCATCCTGAGCAGGCTCTGTCATGGGGTTGTGGAGTGAAATCAGAATTCTATCTGGGCCGCCTCGTGGCCAGCTTGGCCAGGAGCTACTCACCTGTGCACAGTCACCACTAGTGGTCCTCAGCTGACTCCAGAGATAATCTAATGGAAAAATGAGAAACAAATAATGGATATCTGGTCAGTGACGATCTTATTGTACAAAAACACACCTTTCTGACTTCCTGATATGGCTCACTGATTGTGAAAGCCTCACCTCTGTGCAGTAGCTCACAGGTGTGGTTTCCACTTCATGCTGGGCATAGCTGGGCTTACCAGCAGTGCAAGTGAGGACTCTAAACCTTCATCTCCTAGAAGTTATTTCATTTTCAAAACAATAACACAGCATTCTCAATCGCTTCTGGTTTTCCGCCTGGGCTGGTGGGGGAGTTTTTGTCTCCCTCCTAGCCTGAGACATGCCACGTGGGTCAGAGTGCCTGTGCCTATGTTCCTTGGTGTCTCTCTCCCTCAGTAATGAGTCCGACGTAGTCGAGAGCTTGGACGAGGTCTACCACACAGGGACGTTCGTCCAGATCCATGAGATGCAGGACCTTGGGGACAAGCTGCGCATGATCGTCATGGGACACAGAAGGTTCGGGGTCCCAAGCACGTGGGATGGTGGCAGGGTGGTGGTTCCAAGTGCACCCAGGTCCGAGCACCAACTTGTTTTCTCAGTCAGCCCTGTGGCCTGGTCACTAAGGTAAAGTGGCAGTGTGGGTGGTCAGTGAGAAGTCATTTCTTCAACGCACGTTATTCAAAAAGCATCACAAAAAGAAAATGGCCAGTTGCCTTATGTCTCATGTCTAGGTGTCAGCTTTTCAGTCGGGTTTGCTTTCCTTCCATGTGCTTGCATCTGCGTTTGCCTGCAGATCAGGCTGTACTGTCACTCTTAGCAATTTGTAGTGTTTTACTCAGACACATTTCCTTGTCAGTCTCTCATAAAAATCTGTCGAAAGGCTGCATACGTTTGTAAGCCCAGTTTAAGCCTTTGTACTGTCATGATTAATAAGGAAAAACCTGCAAGATCAGCCTAGTGTTGATCAATAGAGAAACTAACCAGCTTTTGGAATGTGTTCCAAGGAACAGTGTTCCTCTGAGATGCTTCGCCAGAGTCCTGTGACCAAATACATGTGAAGAACACGTCAGAGTAGAAGCTGTTAATGTGTAGTGAAGATGTAGTGAATGTTCTGAAAGTCCTCTCATTGGAGGCGCTTGACAGTGTTTGTTGAATCTAAAGTCTTTCATCGTTTTTTCTCACTGAGAAAACATTCACTACATCTTCACTACACATTAGTTACCTGTGTGACAGAGAGACAAGTGAAGGGCTGCCTTGGGCAGCACCCCTGGAGTGGGGAGGACGCCAGGGGCAAGAAAACAGGTCACAAGATGATTTAACACTGTGGTGGGTGCTTTGGAGGTGAGGGGTAAAGATGGAGAGGGTGTGCGCATGGTCTGGATTTGGCCTCTTTGAGGAGGTGCCGTTGAATCAAGATCTGAACAACATGAAGGAGCAGCTCTGGTAAGCTCCAGGGTGAAGGGGGGGCAGGAAGAGGCCCAGAGATGGGCTGTGCCAAGCTGGCAGCTCATGATTGTACCCAGAGCTGGTTATCACCACCTTATCCATCAGTTCATGGGGGACAGCAGGGCACTGGTGTGGAAATGGAATGGATGGGTCTGGTGGAGTCCAAGAGCAGAGGGGACACTGGTCTTGGGGTTCTGAGAAAGCGGCCTGGGCCCAGCCTGCACCCTTAGTTGTCAGCTGGGGGTTCTTGCCAGGGCATGGCCCCTCCCAACCTCAGTGGCTTCACTTCTGCCTCACTCCTGGCTTTAGGATTCACATCAGCAGGCAGCTCGAGGTGGAGCTGGAGGATGCTGAGGCCGAGAACAAGCAGAAACCACGCCGGAAGCCCAAGCGGAGCAAGAAGGAGGCAGAGGAGGATCTGGGTACCAGGCACCAGATGGAGGTGGTGGTGGAGCCCAACTCCGGTGCCTCCAGTGAGGTACTTATGGTGGAAGTCGAGAACGTCATCCATGAGGACTTCCAGGTCACAGAAGAAGTGAAGGTACGTCAGTGATCCTGAGCACATGTCGCTCAGTAAGGGTCTAGCCTATTGCAGCACTCACACTGTTCCAGAGTGCAAAGTATACTTTTCCTCCCAAAAGTCCTTGGGAGAAACGGGATGAGAAAGGTAAAGGATGTTACCACTGGGGCTGTTAGCTGCTCTCGAAGGAGGTAGTGGTTGAACCCGGGTCCAACCCCGGCCTGCCACTTGTGGGCAGGTGCCTTCCCCTCAAGCCTGGGGCATGTAGGAGGGGAAGCAGGCACATTCACCGGGACTCTGGGCTCTGAGGCAGGAAAGAAACAGCCTCTGACCACCTCGGCCCCCAGACCTAGGCTAACCTGCCTTCCTCATGGCGAGCCAGCTGTCGTGGTGGTGGGGGAGTATCTGTCTTTCCACCAGTCCTTCTAGACGGGGTGACCCACCCCCAGTGGGTAGGGACATAGCTAATAGCTTTGGTCTGATCCTGAGGCATTGTGTTGTGAAGGATTCTGGGGCAGCTTCTGAGCTCTGTGGGAAGGATTGCTGTGATCGGTGTTGTCTCCCTTGGGTAGTGGAAGGGGCTTGGCTGCATTTGCCACTAGTCTGTATGAGCAGTCCACAAGGTCACATGTACTTCAGAGCAGTACTGTTTGGGAGAACTTCCCATGGTGGTGGAAAATTCTGGAATTCTGCACCGTTAGCCACCTGTGGCCATTAAGCAGTTTACTTATGGATGGTGCGACTGAGAAACAAATGATTTTATTTAAATGTGAATAACTACCAGTGGCTGGGCAGCACAGCTTTAGACTTTCCTACGAGGATCTTGTAGTGGGGGAAAGACAAACATGTAGATGGTATGATGAAAAGAATTGAGGACCTTGGGAGAGACAGCGCACTCATCCTTGTTGATGCAAGTGCCACCAACCTCCAGCTGGCTATGCAGGTTCCTAAGCAGAGATCAACTCATGTAATTTAGGGATATACCCAATAACTAGAGAGCAGGTCATTATAGTGGAAAAACCTGGCTCCTGAGGCTGCTTGCTTCGTGCTCCTAGTGCCCTCATTGGAGTAAAATATGCTGGGAACTGTGACCTTCTGGAAACAAATGAGTGTAGGTTTGTGTCAAACTCCCAGATGGTCCTGCCGGGAGCAAGACCAGCCTCACAGGAGCAGGGAACGAAGGCAAGAAGGAAAGCAGTACCCATGGCGTCCATAGCAGAGAGCTCCCACCTCTAAAGGGGCCCGGGGCAAAGGTCCAGGAGGGAACGGACCGAGAGCCCTGGTAACTCACAGGCAGGTTCCAGACAAGAGAAGTCACAACCTGGGTGTTTCTGTGGCTGAGGTTGAGGAGTGTCAGTTATAAGGATAGCACTTAAAATAAAGGAATAAAGAAGTTCCCCCCATTTTTTTGCCCCAAAATGCCTCATTCAAGGTCAGAGCAGTGTAAGGAGACGGGGTTGGTTTTGGTTTTTGCTTACTTGGTCTTGTGTCCCAAGACTGGTGAATTCAGGCTCTGCTCCTGGGCCTCTGAGGCTGTCCTTGGCCAGGGCCAGGTGGGAGGGGCTCCCTGGGGCCACAGTAGGGGGCCCCCTTCCAGTCCCAGTGACATATGACATCCTTCTTGCTCGCCAGGCCCTGACCGCTGAGATTGTGAAGACCATCCGGGACATCATTGCCTTGAACCCCCTCTACAGGTTGGTGTCCCATGGCCAGCCCTTCCTGAGGCCAGAGTGGGCTCTCTGCGGTGCCTGGGTTGGCAGAAATTTTCTCAAGAGTATCCTGGTAAAAAACCTTGTGGGGGCAGGAAATCAAGGGCCTGGGTGCAGTCCTCTGCAAGTGGAGCCTTGTCCATCTTGACAAGGAGACCCTGGGGTGGGGACAGTTTACCTAGCCCAGGTTCTTTGCCCCCTTTCTGCTAACAAGGGCCTGGACTTGACACGAAAGCTTTGTTGTCAGCAGCCGAGGTGAAGGGGGGAACCTAACGAGAGGGGTTAACACGTAGCTGCTGGGAGGGGGCTTGCACCTGGACTCAGGGGCGTTAGCTCCATGACTCTTGGGCAGGGGACCCTACTGGCCCTGAAGCTGGTGAGGCCCAGATGCTATGCTGGCTCTTGGTGCTGCTAGGGACAAGGAGACTGAGGTTCAGTAGGAGTGAAGTTGTAGCTCCTACCATGGTCCTAGTGCCCCATGAAAACACTCCTCTGTCCCTTCCAGAGAGTCTGTGCTGCAGATGATGCAGGCAGGCCAGAGGGTGGTGGACAACCCCATCTACCTGAGTGACATGGGTGCTGCGCTGACTGGAGCCGAGTCCCACGAGCTGCAGGATGTTCTGGAGGAGACCAACGTGAGTGCGGCCTATCCACACATGCCCTGTGCTGGCCCTGTCTGCACTCTGGGCTGCTGCCCAGCCTGGCTAGAGTCTTCAGCTCTGTTGTGAGATCATCCCATGTCAACACATGTCCTTCAGTCCACATTTAGCTCCCTCATTCTTTTATTTATTTATTTATTTATTTATTTATTTTTAGAGGGAGAGAAACATCACTGTGTGGTTGCCTCTCACTCACACCCCCAAATGGGGACCTGATGTGCAACCTGGTTATGTGCCCTGACTGGGAATCAAACCAGTGACACTTGGTTTGCAGGCCGATGCTCAATCCACTGAGCCACACCAGCCAGGGTCCCTCATTCTTTTTAGCATCTGCATAATGCTCCATCAGGTGGTATCCATCGTTTAGTGGGTGGCATCTTTGGGCTGTCACTGTTCTTTTGCTGTAGGACAATGCCTGTACAAACATCCTGGTCCACACAACTTGTAGAGCTGCCAGAGTTTATGTGCAGAGGATGTTTCCAGAACTGGGCTTGTTGGAACAGGGGTGCATGCCTCTTTTTGCTAAGGTGTTGTGGCAATCTCTACCAGTTTGGACTCCCTCTAGCAACAGTTTGCAGAGTGCTCATCTCCCTCCAACACCCCATGCCAGCACAGATGGACACCAACTTCTTAAAGATTTTATTTCTTTATTTTTAGAGAGAGGGGAAGGGAGGGAGAAAGAGAGGGAGAGAAACATCAATGTGTGGTTGCCTGTCACGTGCCCCCAACTGGGGACCTGGCCTGCAATCCAGGCTTGTGCCCTGACTGGGAATTGAACTGGTGACCCTTTGGTTCACAGGCCGGCTCTCAATCCACTGAGCCACACCAGCCAGGATAGTTTTTGGGTTTGTTTTTTTTTAAGAGAGAGAGAAAAAAAAGGAGGGATGGGGAGAAAGAAAAAAACAAACATCCATTTATTTATTTTCAGAGGGGAAGGGAGCAAGAGAGGGAGAGAAACATCAACATGAGAAACATCAGTGGGTTTCATTTTGTACATACCTTGACGTGGGACTATACCAGTGACTTCATTTTGTGGGAAGACACCTAACCAACTTAGCCACCCTGGGCAGGGTTCATTGGTTGATTCCTGTATGTGCCCTGACCAGGATTGAACCTGCAACCTTGGCGTATTGGGATGATGTTCTAAGCAACTGAGCTACCTGGCCAGGGCTGGACACTGACTTCTGATTGTCCTCTCATGCCTTCCCTTTTTTGGCAGATTCCCAAGCGGCTGTATAAGGCCCTGTCCCTCCTCAAGAAGGAGTTTGAGCTGAGTAAGCTGCAGCAGCGCCTGGGGCGGGAGGTAAGTGGGGCAGGGGCAGCCCCGGGCTAAGAAGGCACCAGTGCTTCGAAGGTTGTGTGCACTTGGGCTGTGAAAATCATTACGTTAAAACTTAACCGAAAGAGAGGTCGATCCCCATCTGACCCCCAGGACGCCTTCAAGGAGTTCTGGTGAAAATGCTCGGAATTCGGAACCAGCCTGGGAAAGGTTGCAAAGCTATTTGCTGCAACTCAGCTGTTCGAAGCTCACCTTCCCAGTTTTGGGCAAATCCATGGACTGACTGCCTGGGTCATCAGTTACTTAAAAGTCGTGTCATTTTCCAGGTGTGACTCAATTTTCCAGTTAGGTTTTATGTTAGAAAAATTCCACATTGCATCTGGAATGGGAAAGCCTATAATATGCTATTAATACACGCCAACCTGCAAAGTAAATGCAGTGGTTCCCCAGGCAGGCGCTGGTGCTGACACAGGGCTCGGGCTGTGTCCTGCTGTCCTGTTTGTCAAAGTGTGAGAGACTCGCTGGTGTCAGGTCAAGCTCCCTCGTTCAGGGTGGGAAAAGCAAATTCTTTTATGATCATTGTTTATTTCAAGGTCCACACTCAGGGATACTTTGGTCAAAGATGGAAGGAATTGGAGGCTGTGTGCACTGGGTTTCTTATTTCTGAGTCCTGAGGCTGCAGCAGCCCCACTGGCCTGCATTAGCCTGTGGTCTGACGGCAGTTTCTCGGCCCTGCAGGTGGAAGAGAAAATCAAGCAGACACACCGTAAGTACCTCCTACAAGAGCAGCTGAAGATCATCAAGAAGGAGCTGGGCCTGGAGAAGGAGGACAAGGACGCCATTGAGGAGAAGTTCCGTGAGCGGCTGAAAGAGCTCGTGGTCCCCAAACATGTCATGGATGTTGTGGATGAGGAGCTGAGCAAGCTGGGCCTGCTAGACAACCACTCCTCAGAGTTCAAGTAAGCACTGGGGGCGGTGGTACCAGTCTCTCTATCACATCCAGCCTTCAGAAAAGCTTGGGACCTGGCACGGTCTGAGATGCCAACCCTGAAAGGCAGGAGAGTGTGGGTACTTACTGTATTAAACAGCACTTGAGGCACGTCAGTCCTTATGTCGCCCTGTGCAAGCCTGCCTTTGTCACTGCTGTTTCACCAATGAAGAAATTGGAGCTAAGAGAACTTAAGTCAGTGACCAGGGTCTCTGAGCTGGTAGTTGGGGACAGGGATTGGAACCCAGGGATATATGGCTCTAAGCTGGTGCTTCCAGTCAGTACCAGGAGTCCCTGAGCCATCACCCCGAGGCCATCCTCTTCCCCTGGCTGCTGTTTCCTAGCTTCCTTCCTGCTGCTTTGAGAGTCAGCCAGTAAGTGGGCGTGTTTTGCTAGGGACTCAGCCTTGCCCATCGGTCCTTGTCCTTGCATGTGGGCTCTGAGGATGACTGGCTGGAGTTTGGGCCGAGTTTGGGTCTGTGGGATTCTTCTGGCTCTGCCTGTGGTGTCAGACCGCAGGGACTGGGCGTCACTTCTGGGCAATGTGGGCTGGCGGCGGGTCCTGGAACGACCCCATGGAAGGGAGAACCCAAGCACCAGGCCCCGAGTTCCTGCTGGGCCAGGCCCCTTTCCTTTCTGGCTCAGGCTGTCTTGGGAGGGCTGGGTTCTTTCTGCACAAGGACCTTGGGAAATGCCTCCATTCCAGGATGCCCAGGTTTTGTTCCTCAGTGAATGAGCTTTTCATGCTGCTGTCACAGTGTTAGAAACTAAAGCCTTAGACCAACACAAGCCCTGGCTGGTTTGGCTCAGTGGATTGAGCGTCGGCCTGCGAGCTAAGTGTCGCTGGTTCGATCTTCCAGTCAGGGCACATCAGAGAAGGAAAACTCTGACTCCAAAAAACCTCCGCTGCCTTGCGGCATACCTCTTCAGGGGAAAGGCTAAGGGAGTAAACCCCGACAGAAAATCCGGAGCCGGAGTCCCTAAGGCGGTTTGACGTTGTAGTCAACACCGGCAACTCCTGCGGCGCACCTGAAGCCAAGCTGTATTGACTCCGTCTTTCCCTTGGACCCTTCAGCTGCGAAGAGAGGGGGGGTCTGCTGCATGGGCAACAGCAGACCCTCCATATCACCCTGCCCAGGCTCTGTAGCTTCAGCTTCACTGGAGAGGACACTCCAGCGTCATCGCAAGATGTCGATTCAACACGGGAGGAGACAGATACCGTGTCACTACCGAGTCGGACTGCACAGCCATTCTCGGCGGTGCAGATAGACTCTTAAGAAGCTACACCATCGTCTCTCGAGACGGATGGCTGCCGACGACGACGAGACCAACACAGACTGGTCACGTAGTCTTTCTTATAAGGACCCTTGTGAAGGGCCTCTTTAAGCCCAGGTGGCTGCTGGCCCAGGTACACAGCTCCCACCCAGCTCAGGGGTTACTCTCTTGGTAGTGCATACCTGCCACCATCTTGCCCTGAGTCAGGTAGTCTCCCCTGTTCTGATCCTTGCGCCTTCCATAACGTTGAACCCTGAGTAGTGCCCATGTTCGCTATTGCTCTAAGAAATGGGCCTGGCACTTGTGCTGGGAACCAGGCCGCTTCCCAGGTGTGGCCCATGCCAAGACGGCTTTCCAAAGTGGCCACAGCCTGCCAGCCAAGGTATACTTGTGTAGTTCACACTTTGGGCTTAAAGGGTACCAGCCACATGGATTTTTAATAGCAGGATTTTCAACAGCAGAGGTCAGGTGGCTTGCTGGGCCCCACTCACCACTCTGGTCTGTCCTGTGGCAGTGTCACCCGCAACTACCTAGACTGGCTGACGTCCATCCCGTGGGGCAAGTACAGTGACGAGAATCTGGACCTGGCCCGGGCTCAGGCAGTGCTGGAGGAGGACCACTATGGGATGGAGGACGTCAAGAAACGCATCCTGGTGAGGCCACTTGTACCCCCTCTCGTGGGCCCCAGGTGTCCTGGGCATAGGCCAGCCTAACCCTGTGCTCGGCACCACACTCCCACATCCCAAGCCCTTGGTCATTGCACCCAGAGCAGATGTTGAGAGGCATTGTCTGTAATAGCCTGAATTTACTGGTGGGTGGGTGGTAGACAGATGCCTCAGGGCCTGGGACCTGGGATTCCCCCGCCCTGTGCTCTGTGGGAGACCCAGAGGAGAACTCTGGTGAATGTGTTGGGCTGCGGGTATGGAGGGGCTCGAAGGTGAGGGGTGGAGCCCCAGCCAGAGGTGTTGGATTGGCTCAGAGATGTCAGGTACTGCCCGAGTTGGCCTGCTCTGTTTTAGGAACTCAAAGATTTACACAGGAGAGAAAGTGGGCCT
Organism: Furipterus horrens; assembly: GCF_987537825.1. NCBI lineage: Eukaryota > Metazoa > Chordata > Mammalia > Chiroptera > Furipteridae > Furipterus > Furipterus horrens. The sequence goes on along the minus strand of NW_028327180.1, from coordinate 40,625,844 downwards.
GGGTGAGGGCAGTGGGGAGTGGCCAGACTGGGAGAGAGAAGAGGCCATTGAGATCCAGGGTGTGGAAGAACAGGGCCTGTTAAGTGGGGGAGCTGACTGAAGGACATGTGCCATGGTCACCCGTAGTTGATTGTCAGGCGTCCAGGTTCTCCTGGCACCTACTTGTCCCATTGGTACCACAGGCAACTGTCCCCACTGTGGCAAATGACACTTGCAGTCAGCTTGGCCCCTCCAGGACAGACCTTGTCCCTTCTCCCAGCCCCCAGAAACCTAGAAGGTGGGAGAAGGTGGCCAGGCTCATGGCAGGCACAGCTATAGCTTTGCACAAAGGCGGCCAGTGACTGAATGTCTCATGGGAGCCTCTGCCTGTAGGAGTTCATTGCCGTCAGCCAGCTCCGAGGCTCAACCCAGGGCAAGATCCTCTGTTTCTATGGCCCCCCTGGTGTGGGCAAGACCAGCATCGCCCGTTCCATCGCCCGTGCCCTGAACCGCGAGTACTTCCGCTTCAGTGTCGGGGGCATGACCGACGTGGCTGAGATCAAGGGGCACAGGTAGGCCCGGCCTCCTTATCTGGCTCGCGCCAGCCTCCTGGATCTGTTCTACCGTTGTTAGAGCGATTTTGGTGGCAAGTAGTGAGCTCCACTTACACTGGAGGAAGTAGCTGGAAAGTTTAGGCATCGATCTAATTTCAGGCTCAGTTGAATCCAGGCACTCAAACAACATTGGATCAAAATCTCAGCCTCTTAGGGAGCAGGAAGCACCTCTCAGCAGTCTCAGCGTATGTCCCACCGTCAGCATTCCTGCCATAGTTCCAAGGCTGGCACTTGCTGTTCTGCCTGGGTCATCTGACTAGTGACTGTGAACTAGAGTGAGGGGCCGAATGTCCCCCCAATGAGAACAGGACAGCCTACACTGGTGACACCTGAGCACCTGTCTTGCTTCTTTCCTCCCTCATCAAACCCAGAGCAGGGGCCAGTATCCTCTGTGTCCGGGATCTTAAAGCCACCGGCCCTGTGCCTGGCACACATGGGACATTCAGGATATTGTGTTCTCCTGGGGCTTTCCACCACGCTGGCCTCCACAGAGGTTCCTTGAGAAGTGTAACTCCTTGAGACCCAAGGATCTGTTCTCAGTTTCCCACACGGTCCAAGATGGGGTGGGGAGTAGAGGGTGGTGCTGTCACATGCTATCCTTGGTGCTGCTGCCTCATGACTGACTTAAAGGATTTCCCAGCCTCCCTGGTACCTGGCTGCATGACCTTCCACCTGCCCCCAAAGCCCTGGCAAACTAGTGTTCAAGGAAGATTTGAGTCCATGTTAAAAGTTACATTTCTGTTGTCTCTAAAAATGTGGATACTTTTGGCCTCCCGCTGGGCAGGGCCAGGTCACCCACTTGGGTGTGGCCTCCGCTGCTCCTTGCTGTCTCAAGCCCCTAGGGAAGTGGACAGTCTCTCGACTTCCCTGGCTCAGGGCCTGGTGTGAGCTCCAGGAGGGGTCAGGGAGGGCCCACAGAGCATTGGGTATAGGGTTGTGGGGAGTCTTCCAGACTGGGTTGGTGCAGGTATCCCAGGGGGCCTGCTTTGAGGGTGGAGGGGTGCGGGGAGCTGGGGAGGTTCTTGGCTCAGCGCTGGTCTCTGAACTTGGTGATCAGGAGGATGAAGGTTGGGGAGGGACATGAGGGAAGGCAGAGGTGACCCTGGTAGCCCCTATTTGGGGACTGCTGCAGGCAAGGACCACTCCCCAGGGTGAGAAGAGGCCTTGGCTGAGTTTTTGAACAAGTGTAGGCAGTCTGTGACATTGGGGGTGGTCACTGGGGTGAGGGGCCCAGGAGGGCAGGCAGGCAGTACTGTGTGCTGACGCTGGTCTGGGATTCCAAACTAAGGACAAGGATGGGGAACTAACTGACCGCTGTTGCCATATTAAAAATTGTCAAGCCCTCCTTAGCCCACAGCCCTCTAGAGCTCCTGTCTCCCTCAGGGTAAAAGTCCAAGTCTTCCCCTCGGCCCACATGGCCCTGCAGAACTTGTCCCTGTGCCCTTGCTGCTTGCACCTTCGTCCTCTCTCAACCCTCGCTCACTCTGCTCCAGCCACACAGGCCTCCTCACTGTTTCTTCAACACTCCAGGACTGGTCCTATATCCCAGGACCTTCGTAGGGGCTGTTCTCCCTTCCTTAGAAAGTGTTCTTTCTCCAACTACCCACACAGCTTGCCTCCTTACTTCCTTTGCTCAGAGCCTCTCCCTAAGACATTTGTTATCCTCATTTTAAAGTACTGCCCCCCCACTCCAGTGTCATTCCAGATTCCTCATCCTTGCTTTTTTCTTCATAACACATACATCAGTTTTTTAACCTTATGAATTCCTCCTCTACCTGGTTTATGGTCTGCCCTTCTGGGCCTTAGCTCGGAAGCACAGGACTTGTGTCTGGTTTGTTCCCTGCAATTGCCAGGTATCTGTAGCTGAGCTGGGGCAGAGCAAGTGGATTGAAAGAAAGTGTCAACTGGCACAGGCCCTGCCCAGTGACCTTGGGGCCTGATGGGCTGTGCCTATTGTCCCTCAGTGAGATCCAGGGTCAGGGATGTTCTGCTGCCAATGTCTGGCTGCTCCTGTCCCTCTTGTTCTCTTCGGTTTCACTGGATATGAGGTGCCAACCTGGGGTGGTGGGTCCAAGTTAGACCTGGCTGTGACTCTGTCCCTTGCCCTGAATCTGAGCTGGGGGAGGAGGTTGGGGTGAGCAAGTGCTCTGCACTGGAAGTGGCCAGTATTTTTCCCCAGGGTGCATGGCACACCAAGGTCCTGGATCTCTAAGGGTGCTAGGCCTGGGAGAGCTCGTATGGCCAGCCCCGGTGGATGAGGTAGTGACTCCCAGCTGTGCCCTCTTCCCCAGACGGACATATGTGGGCGCCATGCCGGGAAAGATCATCCAGTGTCTGAAGAAGACCAAGACGGAGAACCCCCTGATCCTGATAGATGAGGTTTGTGCAGCCCCAGGAGGGCTGAGTTGTGACTGGGCTTCGCTGAACTCAGACACTGTCTGCTGGGCCTTCCTACCCCAGAGCTCCTGGCAGCCCCAACCAGGCAGAGACTGTGTTCAAAACAAAACCCATGGTCCCTGAGTCACAGTGGCCTCACTGCAGCAAGGCCATCTCATAACACTGGTACCCCTCCTGTCCTGGAGGACCCCATGTCTGCCCTCAGACATGCTATGAGACCAACCCTCCTGTCCTTGCTCAGGGCTTCCCCAGTTCTGGCTCCTTATGCCGGTAGGTTCTCAGCCCACCTGGTCGCCCTCACTGGTGAACAGGTGTAAGAAGTAAGATAAAGTGTCGACATCATTTGCCTTCTGATGCCCTTGCAGGTGGATAAGATTGGCCGTGGTTACCAGGGGGACCCCTCATCAGCTCTTCTTGAGTTGCTGGACCCTGAACAGAATGCCAACTTCCTAGACCACTACCTGGACGTGCCTGTGGACTTATCCAAGGTGCATGTCCTGCCTGGGGGCTGACCCTGGTAGGGAGAGGCAGGGTGGCCAGTCCTTCAGCACCTCACCACTGCATCCTCCAGGTATTGTTCATCTGCACGGCCAACGTCACCGAAACCATCCCGGAGCCACTGAGGGACCGGATGGAGATGATCAATGTTTCAGGCTACGTGGCCCAGGAGAAGCTTGCCATTGCAGAGGTGAGGCAAGGCCCCCCTGTCCATCCAAGCCCTAGGAAAGGGGTGCCCCTCTGCAGCTCAGGCTCAAGGAACATCTGAGTGCCCACTGAGTGCTGGCCACTTAATCGGAATTGGGAATACAGTCCACAATGACTGTTGTTAGAGCTCCAGTTCCAGGAAAAGACAGGCAGGATGAATCCATGATCTTCTGTGTGGTGTATGTAGTGTGAGGTGTGACCAAAAGACACATGAGGCCTGTTGTCAGCTGTACTGACACCAAGTGTGGGATGTTACCCACACCAGCTGGGTGTCCTACAGTTCAGTTAGACTGTGACACTGCCCGGGGTTAGCAGCCCTTACAGGATTGGGGCTCATCCCATAGAACTGCCCCAACTTCAGACACCCCTCGCAAGTCCCTGCCTCTCTTACTCTGGCTATAAATCCAGGGTTCTTACACCCCCCTGCTCAGGTTTAACCGTTTACTAGAACAGCTCACAGAACTCAGGAAAACAGTTTAGTTACTATTGACTGGTTTATCATAAAGGATACACCTTGTGAACAGCCCGAGAGGAGAGTCATGGGGCGAGGCACAGAGAGGAGTCTTTATTTCCAGTGCAGCATTTTCTTTCTGGGAATGGCTTTCTCCCCCTCCGTGCCCTTGCAGCTCTGAGATGGGCACTGAGCCCTATAGCCCTTGGGGCCCAGGGGGCAGGAGGAGACAAGGAGCTTATAGCTGCAGTGATGGCAGGTGTGCTGGACTCGCCACCCTGTCCATCCTCCATCCACAACAACTCAACTGGGTGAAGGATGGACCGACTCCGGTCTGGGTGGGGACTTCCTTCAAACCCCCAAAGGGATGACAGGAGAGACCTGAGGACTCCTGGGGCCTCCAGGGCCAACCCCAGTGTCATTCGGCTCTGTCCCCCATTTAGTGCTCAGGACTGTCTGTCCAGTGATTGTTCTACCTCAGGAGTTGTGCTGGGGTGTGTGTGACTGTGAACCTCTCACCACTCCCTGTTTGCTCAGGGCAGCAGCCACATAAGCTGACATGGATGGCCCTTGGTCTGTATGTGGGGGTGAGCCTAGGGATCAGGGAGGCCTTCCTGGAGGAAGTGGCATCTAAGGTGACATCTGAAGGGAGCATAGGAATTGGATCTGGGCAGGGATGCAGCAGGAGCAGGGGTGGCCGGCTGGGAATCTGTAGATCATTCAGCCCCCTGGCACCAGCTGGGCTCTGCTCAGATACTCTGCTACCATCCCTCCAAGACTTGTTGACTCCTTACCCATCAGGTGATACCCTCAGCCTGCCCTGATACTCTCTGCATTGGATGACACCAATCTCCTCAGGGGCCAGAGCTCTGTGAAGGCAGGCCCTGGGTCCACTTCAGTGCTGTCTTTACTAGCCAGGGATCTGTGGCTGGGTGGTGGGCCCTGGACCCTGGAGCCCAGGGGTGGGGAGGGTCCCAGGAGGTTCCTGACAGAGCTCTCCTCCCTGCCAGCGGTACCTGGTGCCTCAAGCCCGTGCCCTGTGTGGTCTGGATGAGAGCAAGGCCAAGCTGTCGTCCGAAGTGCTGACCGTCCTCATCAAGCAGTACTGCCGGGAGAGCGGTGTGCGCAACCTGCAGAAGCAGGTGGAGAAGGTGAGTCTGGAGAACATGATGTGACTGAAGTGAGCCAGACAGGACAGATGCTGTCTGATCCCACTCTTGTGAGGTCCCCAGGCGTCAGACTCACAGACAAAAGCAGAATGGTGGGTGCCAGTGGGATAGTTTTAGACGAAGTTCTAGAGATGGATGGTGGGAACAGTTGCACAACATGAGCTGCACACTTAGAAATGATTATGATAGCACCTTTTTTATGTCATGTGCATTTTATACAATTTAAAAATTGAAATGAAGAGTGGACAGAGGGGGTGAGTGGGCTGCCTGTTACCCTCTTGCCCTCGCTGCAGGTCTTAAGGAAGTCCGCCTACAAGATTGTCAGTGGTGAGGCTGAGTTGGTGGAGGTGACACCTGAGAACCTTCAGGACTTTGTGGGGAAGCCGGTGTTCACTGTGGAGCGCATGTATGATGTGACGCCACCCGGCGTGGTCATGGGGCTGGCTTGGACCGCCATGGGTGAGTGCTACACGTCCCCTCATTGGTCCTTTGGGAGAGATTTGTACCTGAGCCTTTAGCTTGTTTCTCTGAACACACCTCTGGCTGGCTGGTGGTATACAGTAAGGCCCAAGGTGGCAGGTGTACTCCATGAACCTTTATTTAGGTGATGCTTTGACAGGTTTGCATGTGGGAGAGTCCCTCACAGCATGAGACCCTAGGACACCACCCAGTAGGGGAAGGGGTTAGGGGGAATTTGTGTCCAGGTGACATTGCTCAGCCTGGAGGTTCAGGGTCTCTTATACCCCAGAGGGTGTTCTTTCAGTGGCTAGCAGGGACTGGGTGCAGCTTTATGGAGTTTGTAAAGGAAGTGGGCTCTAGATGGCAGAAGTTTGCTTACTTGAGCTATATTTAAAGCCACTGTGTCAGAATTTGGTGCTGGCAGGCTGTGCGGCGGTACATGATGTAGGGCCAGTGCACAGTGGCCGTCTTTGGTTCCCTTAGGGAGCACTGACATGTGAAAGATGAGAAGGTGCTAGGCTGAGGAGGGTTGGGTAAGGAATTTTGTGGAGCCCTGGCCAGTTAGCTCAGTTGGTTAAAGCGTCATCTCAATACCCCAGGGTTGCAGTTTCAGTCCCCATTTAAAAGAATCGACCAGTGAATACACCAAATTGATGTTTCTAAAATTATTTAATATTTAAAAAAAAAGTGTTACAGACAGAACAGTGGTACTCCCTGATCCCTGAGGTGGCCCAGCACTGGGGGGAGTGGCTACCCTGGGAATCTGAACTGTCCCAGGGCTCATGAGCCCTACATACTGGTGTCTTCCAGGAGGCTCCACACTGTTTGTCGAGACATCCCCAAGGCGGCCACGGGAGGACAGCAAGGCAGACAAAGATGGGAGCCTGGAGGTGACGGGTCAGCTGGGGGAGGTGATGAAGGAGAGTGCCCGCATCGCCTACACCTTCGCCAGGGCCTTCCTGATGCAGCGAGACCCCACCAACAAGTACCTGGTGACTTCACACATCCACTTGCATGTGCCTGAGGTGAGTCACTCCCCCAACAACTGCCCGCCTGGCAAAGGCAGCCTTGCATCAGACCTGCCCACCACCTTCCTCTCCCCACCAGGGTGCCACCCCCAAGGATGGCCCGAGTGCTGGCTGCACCATTGTCACAGCCCTGCTCTCACTGGCCATGGACAGGCCAGTGCGGCAGAACCTGGCCATGACAGGCGAGGTCTCCCTCACAGGCAAGATCCTACCAGTGGGTGGCATCAAGGAGAAGACCATTGCGGTGAGTTCTGTGCCCACCCCCCACCCATGACTGTCTGCATAGTCCAATGCTGCCATGCTGTCATGTGACAGATAAGCCACCATTCATATCATAAGGGTGATGGATGGTTTTTAGTGGGCATGGGATTTGGACCCAGAGCTGGGTGGCCCAAGCCTGTGTTGAACTGTTGTAGATGCCCCCATCCACAGTGGTTCTCAGCCTTTTTCAAGACTTGGGAGAATGTTCTATGTCTCTGCATAGAAAAGAGCCCCCATCTGAGCTTCTCCACGGGGCTCTGTAGGCTCCTTGAGGGTAGGAGTGGGTTCTTCAGCGTCCTCACTACCCACTTGGCCTGGCACTGAGAACCACGTGTCCAGAAGGCCAGAGGGGCTGGCCTCACAGGGTGCTGTGTGGGTTGGAGGGCTCTGGTAGAGGCGGGGGAATGTGTCTGCCCTTCATCCTCTGCATGTCCAGCTCCTGGTGGAGCTCCACTGCCTTCCTCAACCTCCACTGCCCTGATTACTGTGCAGGTTAGACAAGATGGTAAGACGAGAAAATTTTTAATTTGCTACATTTTCAAAGCATTGTCTTTCTCCAGCTCTCATTGCATCTTGAGGTGCCAAACCTCTAAAGGTAAATTAATAGGTACTGTGACTGATTCAGGCAAGGGGCAGGACAGAGCCATGCATGGTGTGCTGAGGGAGCTGTACTCTGCAGAAGCAGTCAGTGCAGATTCCTTGGGCCTCAGTGTCCTCATCGGTGATGTGCAGTCTGGCTCAGGGCCGCTGTGAACAGGGTCCTCACTAAGCCTGCTCCCTCCTGGAGATCAGTGGGCTCCTGCAGCCTTCCTGGACTGACCTATGGTCCCCCTGCATCCCAGGCCAAGCGCGCTGGAGTGACATGCATCATCCTGCCAGCAGAAAACAAGAAGGACTTCTACGACCTAGCTGCTTTCATCACTGAAGGCCTGGAGGTCCACTTTGTGGACCACTACCGCCAGATCTTTGACATTGCTTTCCTGGAGGAGCAGGCAGAGGCCCTGGCTGTGGAGCGGTGATGGTGGCCCAGGTGCTGCTGGTGCTTGTAGGCCACCCTGAGCTGACACTGCACTGGGGGAGGAAGGACCCATGGACCTCAATTATCGTTTAATCATGGAACCTGATGCTTATGAACTGCTTAATAATAAAGACTATTTCTAGTACTGCCCATCTATTGCTTCATTCTGTGCCTACCATCATGCCCCAACACCACTGTCCAAGGGGATGTCTTAAATAGACAACAGACCAGATGCAATGCCACCACAGGAGCCCCAAATTTCTGAACAGGTTTTTATTACACAAGAGGGGATGGGGCTCAGTCCTTCTTGGCTGCTGCCTTCCTCATGGCTGCAAGGACATTGCTCAGCTCTTCTCTCTTCCTCTTGGCACGGATGTGTGTCCCCACCTGCCAACCAAGGAGGTCCATCAACCTGGGCTCCAATTTCACCCTTGCCCCTACCACCCTCCTGGTGCTGATGTACCCACCCACCACCAACTGCCCACCTACCCTTTTCTTGATGAATTTCAGGGCTCTCTTGTCCTTAGAGACCTTGAGCAGCTCCATGGCGCGCCGTTCATAGGGGGCAAAGCCACACACCTCTCTGATCATGTCCCGCACGAACTTGGTGTGCTTGGTGAGACGCTGAGGAGTAAAGGGAGGCCAGCGGGATGAAGAGCTCCAAGGCCTGACCACTTGGGATCACATCTAGCCCTCCAGCTGGAGCATCTGGACTGTGCATCTGGAAGCAGAAATCCTCCCCATCCCCCCAAAGCCATCAACATGGCAAGTCAAGCCTGGCCCTTTACACGGACTGTTCCCTGGGCCTGGAACTCTTTCACATCAGACACTGGCTACCACCGTGGAGCTGGGCTACTTAATGAAGGGTGATGTGACGAATCATCAATTCTTAACTGTAGGTACTTGTTACCCAGGCCTGTGACTTCTTTTGTGAAAGGTTTTCAAGCAAACCCTGTCCACTCTTCTTGTGCATCTAGGTTAGGTTAACACATCTTTGAAACGCCAGAGTAATTACCCCTTGAAAGTGTGACCACCCGCGAGAGCACATAATCTTTACTATTCTGTAATCCAATCCCAGCCTTGCTTTCTCTCTTAAATTCCCTCAATTTCAAATGCATAAAAGAAATTGCAGAACTGTTAAAAAGTCTCCGGAAAAACTTTAGATCTTGCTTCCAGGCAACTGTGGGATTGGCTCAAATAAACATGAAAATTCTCTACAGCTTTGGACATTTTACGTAGAAGAAACCCATAAATCCTGACAAGCCTGAAACTCCTTAACCTGACACTCAATCACTTTCCTCTTTACATCCCAACATCGACCCAACTCCTGTTCTGTTGGGCCAACTCCTACCCGTGTCCCAAACTCGCTCCACCTGCACCAGCTTCCACCCTACGGGCGGGCGGGACGGTCCAGGTGCACGGCCCATTCGGGCGTTCACCGCTTCAGACAGCTCGACACCCCCTTTCTTCCACTCAGCCCACCACAGGGCTCCCCACTGCCTTCAGTAGCCGGGAGCCTTTGCACTGGTTGTGCCCTCCGGCCGGAAGGCCCGTCCCACCTCCCTCCCAGAATCCACCAAGTTCGTACCCCCGGAACTCACCCCACGGCGGCGGCTGTGCCTCGGCTTGCTTACGTTCTTTGTCACCTTGTGGCCCTTGTTGAGGCCCACGGCCATGGGGTAGCGGAGAGCCATGGCTGCAGACAGGGATGGGGCGAGGGGGCAGAGGTGAGCCCCAGCTCGGGCACCGCTGTCCGGTACCCCGCATCCCGGCTCCCCCGTGGTCGCTCGCTGCACCCAGGATCTCCCCGAGCAGCCCCAAGGCCCCCGTGGTCGGGATGGCGGCGGATCAACCCCGCTCTGGGACCAACTAACCTGCTCCTCTGCAATGGCTGCCGCGGCGGAAAGGCTGAAACCCCGCGGAACTCTGGGAATACCTATTCCTCGCGGGTTGCGCGGGCCAGAGAGGCATTAGCGCTGCGAGCACCCTCTGGCGGTTGGAGGAGTTGCTGCTGTTTCCCTGAGCATGCGCGTTTACCTCCGCGGACCCTAGGGAGGAGTCGGAGTTGTGGGCGTACGCTGGGCGGCGGTGCCTCCCTATTCCTGAGCGTGGGAGGTTCGAATCTCACCTCTGCTGGGTGAAATCCTACCTCAGGCGCTAGCTGACGCCAGGGACTTCACTTCTCAATACTTGAATTTCTCCATTTATAGAATGAGGACAACAGAACATATTCCAGACTGTTGGAACAAGACATAATGATATCTGGCACAAAATTTTTATAAACGGAGGTATTTTTTAAGATTAAAAAAGAAAGATTTTAGTTACTTATTTCCGGAGAGAGGGGAAGGGAGGGAGAGAGGGAGAGAAACATCAATGTGTGGTTGCCTCTTGCACTCCCCCAAATGGGGATCTGGCCCGCAACTCGAACATGTGCCCTGACTGGAATCCAACTGGCAACCCTTTGGTTCACATGCCAACATTCAATCCACGGAGCTACACCAGCCAGGGCTATTTTTAAATTAATTAATTTTTTTGAGTTTTATAATCTAGATAATTTAATTAATTTATTTTAAACGAAGGTATTTTATATGAGGCCAAGTTCTGAGTTAGGGCTGAGGAAGGCAATGCGGTATATTGCCCGCTGGTGGCATCTGGTATAATTTTATTTAACTTTAGGTAGTGCATGATGGGAACAAAAAAAATTTTTTTCTGGTTTTTATCTCAATCCTAATGTTAAGTGTGTAGTGCCTGATGCATGTTATTATTATTGGTGCACAAACCATTTAATTTGTGCAACAAATAAACCTTTAGTCCACACTTAGTATCCTCCCTTATGTCTCTGACTTCCTGGGTGAGTCCACCTCTCTCCCAGCCTCTTTCTCCCACTGTGAAACGGGGTTGAGAGTTTTAGTACACACATCCCCTCTTCCCTGCCTGCTGCCAGCAAATTGGAAGGACCAAGAAATTTGATCAATAGGTGTGCAAAGAAAAAAGGATTTTTATTATGAAAATGGAAGCTGGGTACAGCACAGAATACGTTGTCTTAGTCCTCCCCCTCCTCGCACCCCACCACTGGGTACATAGCTTTGAGGCTCTCCTTTGCTTAGGGCAAGGGTTTAGCGATGCTTCCCCAGGTTGAGTGAATGGAAAGAATAAATCAGGTGTTTCCAGGGGGGGAGACAGAGAAGGTTCCAAGGGTGGCTCAGCAGTTGCTGTGACCTGTTTGAAGTGGCCAGGGCCCTAAGGCTGACTTGCCACATCACCTCTCTGGGCCTTAGTTTCCCTATCTGGGAAATTGAAGCAAAGTGGTCACATCAACATTGATGAGCAAGAAGACTAAGGTAGTGCCTTCCAAGTCCCTGAAAAAGTACTAGTACACAGTAGCCGTTCTCACACCCAGAGATTTCATTGTTTCCAGGTGCTAGTAGTTTTTCTCCATTTTCCTTCTGTGGCTTGATGACACTATCTTCAGCCATGGCCACCCTCCCAGAGGTGTGTCCGTTAGTGTCCTGCCTTCAAGACAGCTGCATGAAGGGTTCCCCTCTGAGAAGCTGAACAGCCTCCACCTCTAGGAGCTCAGGCAGCAGCAGTGGCAGTGACATTGAGCTCCTGGCGGATGAACCAGGCTCTTGGGCGAGGCAGCCAAGCCCGAAGCAGGCAGAGCACGTGGAAGCGCCAGGGGTAGAAGACGCGGGAGGTGCGCGTGGCACTGCCGCGAATCACAGCTAAGGCTGCCTTGGGCCCCAGGGCAGACTTGGCCGTTGCGACACCCCTGTGTACAGGAGGACGTGGTGGGGAGTACAGCTGGGTGGCCCCCACACAACCCCGAGTTCACATCCCTGGCCATACCTGACACCCTCGGCAGCTGAGGCGCGATCCTGGAGGCCCAGAACACACATGGTGATGGCCACATTCACATCCTGCACGTCCAGCTCCCGCCGCAGAGAGCCGAAGAAACTGTCCAGTGCGAACTTGGCCGCTGAATAGGGGCTGGAGAAGGACGTGGGCACGCGGCCTGGGGATGAAAAACGGCAGCGGCTGAGCTGCCACACGTTGCTTCCCTAACCCGAGGAAACCTTCCTGCCCCAGGCTCTCCTGCATCAGGCCTGTGGCCTCCCACTCCCCATCCCACGTGCACGCACCGAGCAGCGAGGACACCACCACCAGGGAGCCCTTGCTGTCCGTCAGACTGGGGAGCGCCAACGAAGTCAGTTGCACGTAACTCAGGAAGTTCACCTGGAGGCGGTGACTGCGAGTGACGCAGCAGAGAACCAAGCCAAGAAGGTGGGGGCAAGGGGTGAAACCTATAAAACTAGGGGCGGGTCTGGTTAGGGATGGGCAGGCCCGCGGTCTGAGGCAGTGTCTAGGATGAAGAGCGGGAGCTCAAACCCAGGGGTGGGGCCAAGGCATAGGAAGGGTAGAGCCTAGAACCAGGAGGGGTGGGGCCTGGGGCAGGGGACCAAAGAGGAATGGGGGAGAGGGTGGATGCTGGGAAGAAAGGGCTGGAGTGCCCAATGGTGTGAGGAGCCAAAGTCGAAAGGAGGTGAAACCTACCCACCTTAGAAGTGGGAGCTGGGGATAAGAGGGGCAGAGCACCTGCATGAGCCAGCTTGTCCCCTGGGCACTGAGGGCCCGTGTGCCTGCTGGGGCAACACCGAGGTGGTTCAGCACGAGGTAGTCCAGCCCGCCTGTCCAGGAGAGGACCATCAACCAGGAGGTAGTCCTTGAGACTCCGCTCCCAGAACCAACCCCTAGTCCCACCCCTTAAACTGGCAAACTACCCAGAGCACTGACCCAACAAGCTCTACCTTAGGTAGCGCCCCCCGACCCTCCGGGTTAAATAGACCCCGCCCTGCTCCCTGGATCCTGCCAGGCTTGTACCTAATCCAACGGGCCCCCTTGGATGCAATGAGGGTTAATCCCTATTACATCCCAGAACCTTATAAATCTCCCACAGACACCTGTTACTACCATACCCCCACACCAACTGGGGTCCTGCCCCTAAGGCCTAGACCAAGGTCCCAGACTCCAGGCCCCGCCCCTCACCCAGCTTCTCCAGCGCAAACTGCACCACACGCTCCAGCACCTCCCGGGAGGCCATGTCCGCAGCGATGTAGAAGACCTTGTGAGCGCCCAGCTTCCGGCAGTTCCCTACCACCTGGGGGGCCAGAGCTGCCCGTGGGCTCCTCCACCCCAGGTGGCTCCCTCCCCTACTCTGAGCCTCTTGTTCTGTTCCCAAAGCTTTACCACGGGTTGCAAACTGGCAGCTCATAGGTGAGAATAAGAGATATTTTATTTGCTCAGTTATCAACATTTAAAACTTAGGATTTCAAATAAATCTCAAGGTTTCTGGCCACTCTTGAAATTCTGGAAGGTTTGTGTTTTAGAGCTGTACATTTCCTTGGATCATTTGGTTGCTAAGAAATGTCCACCCACCATCCTTTTGAGTTTGAGAACGCTGGCTATTGTCACAGGCTTTGGTCACTACGAATACTGCCATTTTTTGAGAAACACTCCTTGCCTTACACTCACTGTCTCACTGTATTTACCCAATGCCATGATCCACAAGAAGGTAGTCCGTTTTGCAAATGAGGAAATTAGGGCTCAGAGTTTAAGCGACTTGCCCAAGCTCACGCAGGAAGCCTGGATCTTTGCAGGGTTTCAAACCCAGGCCCCATTTTCCACCCCACTCCTGCTTCCAACATTAAACTGGAAATACGTGTCTCACCTTCTGCAGAAGAGCCTCAGTGTGAGCAGTGAGCACCAGGTGGGAGCCCAGACGGGCATAGTGATATGCCAGCTCCTCCCCGACGCCTGCACTGGCCCCTGTCAGCAGCACACGGGCTCCCTGGAGGCTAGCTGGCAGTGAGCAGGGATGGTCAGCCTAGGGGGTGCACAGTACAGCTGGCCTGATTCCTCCCTGTCCCACTCCAGGCACTCACCTGGGTTGAAGTTGTCAGCACAATAATAGGCGAAGAACAGGGCTCCCAGCCCAGTGAGGAGCAGCACCTTCATGGCCCTCCCTGGGTCTGCAGTGAGAGAGAGGGTGGCTGGCACAGGCCTGGCCCACAGCCACACCTGTTTCCCCAAATGCACCTTTATTCAAAGAAGATCTTCCTGGCCCCTGGACCTGCCCCTCTTCTCCATATCCACAGCTACCACCTGGTCCATGTCACCATACAGGTCACCTGAACCACTGTACCAATCTTTGGGGCTTTCTCCCTCCAGGAAACACCAGAAGCACATCTTGCCTACCCCTCCCTGCTGAAAATCCTCCTTGATTTATTTAGGACAAAAGCCACACTCCTTGATGGCCAAAAAACCCCTCTTGCTCACTCTGTTATTTGCCACACCAGCCTCTATGCTTTTTCTCAGAACCAGCCAGTCACCATCTGCCTCAGGACCTTTGCGCTGGTTGTTCCCTCTGCCCAAAATACTCTCTGCTAATCTAATCCAATGGTTTTCTTTCACTTCTTTCAAGTCTCACCACAAAAACTGCTTCCTTTTGGGGTGCTTCTCTGGCCTCCTCTTCTAAAGCACTTCCCTCCCTGTCCTGCCCGGTGCGGCTCAGTGGGTTGGGTGCTGGCTTGCAAAGTGAGGGTTCACTGGTTTAATTACTGGTCAGGGCGTGTGCCTGGGTTGTGGGCCAGGTCCCCAGTAGGGGGCATGCAACCGATTGATGTCTCACAGATCAGTATTTCTCTCCTCTGTCTCCCTCTCTAAAAGTAAATAAATAACATTTTTTAAAAAAGCACTTCCTTTCCTAGTCCCTCCCCTTCCCTTCCCTCTAGAACTTTTATCTCCTTCTCAGCACTTAACATCACCTGAGATCACCCTGATGATTTGTTTCATGTTCACTGTCCCTCACTTCCCCTAGACTGTCAGCCCCTCGAGGGCACGAAGGAAACAAAAACCTACTTCTGTTTTTTTTCACAGTTAGGTCTTCAGCTCTCCAAACTGTGCCAGGTGCTCAACAGATACTAGACTGACACAGGAATGTGGGAGGCAAGAGCTGGGGGAGCCCAGAAAGACCACTCTGTCTGGAGATACCCAGGAGTAATCAGAAAATCCCCATGTCTTGAGGTAATTAAGATATGACTTCAGCTGTAGGGGCGATCTACTTGTCCTAGGGAGAAGGTAAAAGAAACAGGCTGAATGCTTAGCATTTGGGGAGTCATGGGTCTCCCTGAAAAGGGCACCAGGCCTATCACATCTTGTGGTTTCTATCCCCTGGACTCGGTAGGACAAAGAGGAAAGGGGGACTTCTAGGACCCAAGAGGCTGAGAGGTGGTGAGGCTGGGGAGTCCCCATATCACCAATCTCTGGATTCAGCCTTATGTCCTTTGCTTCCACAACAAAGTTCCAGTTGCCTTCTCCCAGGCTCCCTCATCTTCACACGTTTTTCCTCCCACCCTGTCCTATCCATGCAGCCAAAGAGATCTTTGTCGAAAGAAATCTGGCGTGCCACCTCCTGCTCTAAACCCTCCGGAGGGCTCGCCACTGCCCCAGATGGAGCCCAAGCTTCTCACAGCCCACAAGGCCCAGAGGATCTGGCCTCTGCCCACCTGTCCATTCCAATCTTCCCCAACTGCTGTCTATGAATCAGTTACCAGAAAAGTTCACTTCTCACCCTTTCCCCGAGTCACACCAGCCATTCTCTTACCAAGGAACGCGCTCCCACCTTCACTTCCAGAGAAAGCGCCAGCTCAATCCTCTTCCCACCCCAGGCCTTGAACACAGCAGTCCCACAGCGGAAGGCAGCGCTGGGTGGGTGGAAGAATGGATGGATGGAAGGATGGATGGATGAAGCAGCAGGGCTGAGATGCGGAAGGAATAGGGAAATCAGATCCTCGCAGAATACACCTGCCCTCTGACCTTGCCGGGCCTCAGTTTTCCAGCTGGGCAAAGGGGAAGTGTAAACCGCTCCGCGCTCCCAAACGCTCACTCACCCACTCGGGCCTCAGTTTCTCCCGCCGTCCACTGGGGGTGGGGTCCCTGCCTGTGAGCCACGCGCACGACAGTCCGGCCTACCTTCACCGCCACGGTGGGCCAAGACCCCGACCGCGCCCCCCTCTTTAGGGCCTAAGTCACGTGACTAAGAAGAGTCCGCCTACTGGCGGGTAGGGCTCGGACCAAGACTAGGCGCCCCGGCGTTGCCGAGCAACGGCCGCCTGCCTGGCTCTCTTGCTCTAAGCCAAAGCCCTGGCTCCGCTCCCAGAAGTAAAAACCACCCACCCTTCGAACATGTTCACGTGACTTAGACCCATATCTCTCTTTCTCTCTCTCTCTCTTTCTCTCTCTACAACAATTCCGCCCTCGCGTTGCCGTGACAACTGGCTTCTAGGCACACTCTTCTTAGGCCCGGGCCCTGAATTCCCCGCGCGAGCGCGGGTGGATCTCTCGGGCTCTTACTTCTTGGGTCACCCTCAGGCCTCACTCCAGACAGCCGACTCCTTTTCATTCACGCCACCAAAGCCGGACTACATTCCCCTGGAGCCTTGGCTGCTAAGGCGAGCCGTCCACCGTCTCACGGGGCGGTGCCGACTACATTTTTCAGGCAGCTTTGTGGCGGCCCGGCCCGTAAGATCAATTACGCTTCCCAGCGTCCTTTCGTGGTGGAAACGCAATCTCTGGCTTTCTGAGCGGTGACGAGACTCCGATTCCCAGAGGCCTTTGAGGCTGACGAGGAGAAGTACACTTCCCAGGGGCCTCTGCGGCACCGCGACCGGAAGCGGCAGACGAGCTGAGTGTCCTTGCGCGCGGAGTTAGAGCGACTATGGTACCCCGAATGTGGTCGTTGATGAGGTACGTGTGGATGGCGGGCGTGGCCAGAGCCCCCCAAAAAGTCCCCTTCTGCGGACAGCCCCCTTTAGTTTGCTTACGACCTGCTCTTCCTTTCCCGTAGTGTCAGGTGCCTGATGGCCCACATGGGGAAACTGAGTTTCAAGCGGAGAGGCGATTCCCGAGGTCTTTTTGCTTTCCGACAATTGGAATACGAGATCTCTCCGAGCCTCAGTTGGCTCCTCTGTAAAGTGGGAGTGCCGCAGGCTATTTATTGGGGGTAGTGAGTGCGCGCCCAGAGCAGCGTAGGACATACAGAAAGCGACGAGACACTTAGAAAACCCTCGCGGTTTGCTTGCGGAGGGTCCCTCCCCGTCTCTTCATTGTTCCCAGCTTTCTGCGGTATCACAGTAGCGACCCACTGTCATTCTGTAGGCCTCAGTTTACCAGTTGAATGGGGCGGAGTACTCCTGCTTTGCGCACTGTAAGTGGAGTGATGTGCCTTGTAGGGGTCAGGCATACCTCTGGGCTAGCAAGGTGCTCCTTCATTCCCCTGTTAGCTGCCTGGCTTCAGGTGTGTCACTCTTTGAATTGTGGGGCTCCTTGGGGCGTCTGACTCCTCCAGCCATGAGCCTAGGTCCCTGAGGGTGTCCAGCAGTGTCTCCTGAGCTGCTGTCGTTCCCTTCCCTGCATACAGGTTTCTCATCAAGGGGAGTGTGGCTGGGGGAGTGGTCTACCTGGTGTATGACCAGGAGCTGCTGGGGCCCAGCAACAAGAGCCAGGCGGCCCTTCAGAAGGCAGAGGAGGTGGTCCCCCCTGCCATGTACCAGTTCAGCCAGTACGTGTGTGAGCAGATGGGCCTGAAAATACCCCAGGTAACCATGCCATGCTGGGAGTGAGGCTGAAGCTTGGTGGGAGTCAACTTTGGGGTGGTGTTCAGTCCCTGGTCCCTCCAGCCCTGCTTGGCGTCCTCCACAATGGGGCATGTGCTGCTCTCCCTGCCTCTGGGGGTTGGGGCTGCCAGGCCATTACCCTTTCACCAGCCCCTTCTCCTCTGTCTCTTCCCAGCTCCCAGCCCCTCCAAAGTTTAACTTTCACATCCGAGAGTCCTGGAATTCAGGTAGGCCCTGGTCCCTCTGCTTGGAGGGTGGCCCCAGGTACCCCAGTCTAGCATCCCCAAACCTGCTTCTGGCCATTCCTTTCCATCACTCCCCTTACTGCTGTTTGTGCCTCTCCTGCATTGAAAAGAAAAGGGGTGGAGGTTCCAGGGAAGTGGGAGCAAGATGGAGCCTCTTTTTGAGAGTTTGGGGCACATCTGAATACATCAGTCAGGTGGCCTCAGACAAGGTGAGGCCCTGCTCCTCCTCTGCCTCAGTTTCCCTGTGTGGAATTGACAGAGCTGGAAGTAGCACCTCTAAAAGCATAGCTGAGTTGGGTGTCCCTGGGGGTTGGGCTAAACCCTTTAGCTGTAGGTGGGGAGCCTCACCAGGTACTGGGCCCTCCCTCCCTTCCCACAGGCATTATTACTGTGATGTCGGCCTTGTCGGTGGCCCCTTCCAAGGCCCGTGAATACACCAAGGAGGGCTGGGAATACCTGAAGGAACGAATCAAGTAGCCTGTCAGAGGAGGCTGCCTTCCCTGTTCAGGAGCAGGTGCAGGGGTGCCCCGGACCTCAAGCCTCCAGAGTGGAACTCCACTCCAAGGGCAGCTCCTGGCCTTACTGGCCCAATAAAGGACTTCAGAAGTGTTCCCCGACCTGTGTGCTGGCCCCAGGGATGTGGGGTGGCCCAGCTGACCCTCAGAGCATGTGGGCCTGGGCTTCTGGCTCCTTAGGGCCTGATTTTGGTTCATACTTTTTCTGCCTGGTTCCTGCCTGCTGGGGCACTCAATCTGTATGGGAAGTGGGAGCAGACAGTTGGCAGTGCTCAGGGCCCCGGGAAAGGGTTGAGAAAGAGCTGAAGGCCAACCCGGGCTGGGGGTCCTTGGTCTTGGAGGGCTGAGCCCAGGGTAGGAAGTCTGGGATCCAGGACTCAGTGGAATGGGAAAAATTTCTCTCCTGTGCTATCTACACACCCAACCTTGCCTGGTCTGTATTCTTATTCCACCCACTCCCCATAATCTGGCATTTCTGGGGAGCACAGGCCTGGAGGTTGTTGCCATGTAGGGGTCTGTCCAGCCCACAGGGGTCATGTGCTCCTGATTTCATCTTCCAGAGGTTCTCTGCTCCCTTCAGAGGCTTTTCCTGACACCCCTGTCCTATAATGCATCGGCTACCTAATGACCTGCATGTATCTGCTGCCCCATTGGGTGGAGCTCTGGGAGGGTGGGCTGTCTAGATTCTCCAAGCTACCCCATTGTTGAGGGCATCCCACTGTTGTGGCTCTAGAAGGAAACCTGTGCCCCAGTCAGACCGGTTGGGAGGTGGGCATAGGTTGGAGCCAGAGGCTAGCTAAGGAGGCTGCCCTGGGAGCAAGGAGTAGGCTCCAGTATGGTTTTCCAAGCCAGCATGGAATCCTCTGTTCTCAAGAGTTCTGGACGGTATGTCTGTCAGTTTAGGGGATAGAGCTCACCCAGGCCTGTGATCCTGGGGTAGGGGGGCTAATGGCAGGTGTTAACATGTGAGGAAAGCAGGGAAACCAGAGGCCAGGGCATTTCCCAGAGAAACTGGCAAGCGTCCGTCCACCTGGTGACAAGTAGGGAAGGGTGTAGCTGAGGATGGGCAGCCTGGCCTAGGGTGCTTGGGGAGGGGGAGCCCACATGACCTGTGCCACTGTGGTCTCCGGGATGGTCAAGGCCAGGGAGTGTCCCTGATTCTTGGTACTACCCAAGAAGGAGCTGGTGGTGGTGCCTGCCATCTCGGAGGCCAGGAGTGTGGCCTAGGTTCAGGACCTGCCCATCCTGGCTCTTCATCCACCGAGAACTTCCAGCAGCCCCATGGGCCCATTGTATAGATGGAGGCATTTGCACAGCCAGGTTCAAAGCCCACTGTCCACCAAGAGCCCAGATGGTTAACCTTAAACCCTGCCTGGGACACAGGATTTTCGTTTTGCCTCGCCCCCATGGGCTCAATCTCAGGTAAGCCTTTGCATATAGGAGGGATTTCAGAGAAGGAAAACTCTGACTCCAAAAAACCTCCGCTGCCTTGCGGCATACCTCTTCAGGGGAAAGGCTAAGGGAGTAAACCCCGACAGAAAATCCGGAGCCGGAGTCCCTAAGGCGGTTTGACGTTGTAGTCAACACTGGCAACTCCTGCGGCGCACCTGAACCCAAGCTGTATCGACTCCGTCTTTCCCTTGGACCCTTCAGCTGCGAAGAGAGGGGGGGTCTGCTGCATGGGCAACAGCAGACCCTCCATATCACCCTGCCCAGGCTCTGTAGCTTCATGCAAGATGTCGATTCAACACGGGAGGAGACAGATACCGTGTCACTCCCGAGTCGGACTGCACAGCCATTCTCGGTGGTGCAGATAGACTCTTAAGAAGCTACACCATCGTCTCTCGAGACGGACGGCTGCCGACGACGATAGGAGGGATTTGTACTCTGGCTGGGCCATGTGCTCCACCAGGCTCCATGAGTGCTCATGACCCTCCTGTTATCACCTTTTATGGAGTGGGGAAGACACTGGCTAAGGCCACCCCACCACACTCTTGAACAGTGTTAAAGGGTCCAGCAAAGCCTGCAGGAAAAGAAACCAGCTTTTTTGTAGGTCTGCAAGGGGTTGCCCTGGGGACATGCTTAGCCCTCCTGGCCCTTCACCTCCAGAAGGTTGTGTCCTGTAGCTGTCTAAAGTTGTGTGTGTGTGGTGTGTCTGTGTGTGTGTATCTCCTGAAACTGAAAGGGGAGTGTGTGTGTATGTGTGTATGTGTGTGTTTTATCTTCTGAAACTGAATCCAAACCCTGGTCTCTAGAGTCCCTGTGATTGAGTCACTGCCCACAGGCCAGGCCCAGGGTCAGTCAGCCTCTGGCTCCTGATTTCCTCACGACTGCTCTCCAAACTATCCATGTGGACCCAGCCACCAGCCCAGAGATCAGAGTGTCACCCTTGACCCCTCCATTGCCTCAACTGGTCAGACCCTCAATTTGTCTCCACCCACTTGAATCATCGCCAGTGCCAAGACTACCTCCCTGGTCTCCCTGCCTCAAGGCTGGCCCCCACCGATCTGTTTCCCAAAGTCCAAGTCTGATCATGTCATTACTCTGTTCAGAAACTGCCTATGGCTCCCCACTGCTTTCCCTGAGGGCCCAGATTCCTCAGAGGGGCCCTTTTCTTACTCCCCTAGGTCCCTCTTAGACATTCCATTTGGCCCTCAGTTCCTAAAGCAGCTGGTTTTCACCACCAGCCTTTGCCTATAACTCATGGGCGCAATAACCAGGCCTCCACACTTCCTACTGGCTAACTCCTACCCACAGCACAGATGCTGCTTCCCCTTACTCCTCCCTGCCATCCCCAGACTGAGTTAAGTGTAACTGAGCCTCCTTGGCACCCTATGGGTGCCCGTCACAGTGCCCACCATCTCAGGGCAGGATTTCCTCACCTTGACATCACTGACATTCAAGACCAGATAAAATTGTTGGTAGGGGGCATCCTGGTCACTAGACATTGAGCAACATCCCTACCTCCACCCCCAAATGCCAGTAGCGTCCCCCTATTCTCCAGACATGACAACAACATATGTCTCCAGGTGCTGTCAGATATCCTCCGGGGACAGAATCATCGTAGTTGAGAACTTGGGTGTTGGTACTCTGTGGCTGCTGCAACAAATGGCCACAGATTTAGTGGCCTAAATAAAACAAATTGCTTCTCACAGTTCTGGAGGTCAGGAGCCCAACACAGGTCTCACTGGGCTGAAATCCAGGTGGCAGCAAGCCTGGCTCCTTCCAGAGGCTCCAGGGGAGAGAATCTGTTACCTGGCCTTTTTCAACTTCTAGAGGTTGTTGGCATTCCTTGATCTGCAGGCCCCTTCTCCATCATCATAGCCAGCAGTGTCGTCTTCCTCTCTTGCATCTCTGGCTCCCTGCTGCCCTACCTGGATAACCCAGAATCATCTCCCATTATCAAGGTTCTTAATTTTAAAAATCTCACCTGCCAAGTCCTGTTTCCCACTAGAGTTCATTTTGCTCGCCCCTGCCTTGGTGGGACTGTGCTAAGATGGCAAGGAAGGATGGGGAATTCTGCTGAACCAGTTGACTAAGAGCGCCCCAAGGATCCCCAAAGACATTGTGTGCTGGGCTCAGGATCTCTGTCTCCTGAGAGCAAAGTCCTGCTGATTCTCTGGTCCCAGAACTGTGCTGGGCCCTGCTTTGTGCTGTCCACGTCAAGGCCACATGGGCTGCAGCAGCCTGGGCTTTTTCCATAGGTGGTCCAGGGCCAAGCCACTTTTCATTAAATCTGAAAGTACAAGGCAGTACATCCAAACATGCTATTTGTTTCCCCATCCTGGGCCTCTTCAACAGAAAATTAGGATATTTGTAGCTGGGAGCTGGCAGGGGAGGAGAGGGGAATACAGTCCCACAATAGCAGCTCTTGAAGCAACCCAGTAGTCCCATGTTACAGGTGAGCAATTGGAGGCTTATAGATCTGAAGGAACTTGTCCCAAGGCAAGATGTAAAGACAGAACTTGGTCCCCAGACTCCTGACTGGGATTCTTGATCCAGTGTCACAGATTGAGTGGTTGGTCTCTGGCAGGAGGAACATAGCAGGTCCCACCCAGCTGGCTGAGAGGGGATAAGTCTCCTTGAGCCTGAGTGAACTGCCAGGACGCAAGCTCCTGGATTCCAGGCAGCGCTTGAGACACTCAACACACCTGCCTCACACTGTCCAGCCATGTGTCCTGGCAACTCCACTTTCACATTCAGGTTCCTGCCCCTCCCCCAGCAGAGATAATTACTTCCTGGTGTTCAACAGCTCAGCTTCCCTCAGCTCCCCACTTTGCTGTCAACTTGTCCTCACTCCACTCATGTGAGGTCCCTGGAGGAGTTAGATCCACAGAGACAATGTAGGTGGTGGGTGTCAGGGACTGGGATGTTAGTGATTAATGAGTTCCAGTTAGGAAAATAAATTCTGGAAATC
The DNA here is from genome assembly GCF_987537825.1 of Furipterus horrens. NCBI lineage: Eukaryota > Metazoa > Chordata > Mammalia > Chiroptera > Furipteridae > Furipterus > Furipterus horrens. Next base: position 40,602,912 of record NW_028327180.1, on the reverse strand, counting down.
AATGATGATGGTTGTACAGCAGTGCAAATCAAATGCCACTGAACTGTGCACGTAAAAGTGGTTAAAATAGTAAATTTCACGTATATTTTACCATACACAAAATAACAGCCTGTTCAGTAGGGGTTACAGGATTGCCGGACCCCTTGAAGCTGTCCCTTTCAGCCCTCCTTCCCTAAAGGAAAAGCTGTGGCTCAGCAATGCTGAGTATAATTTTGTTTTACTTAAAGATATGGAAATAAAGAGATGATGCTTTAAATAAAGGGTATGTGAACAGAAACACATTTATTACAAAACAAAAAAAAAACATTCACATTGTTATCGAGCTACAATATGGCAGCAGATAAAAAAAAAATTTATTGTACACAGTTTAAGATAACTTGCTAACAGAACATACTCTGGTTGCCATGTGACAGAACACAGGATTCCAAGCACTTAGTAGCGACGAGTGAAGCGGGCATCGTTGGGTTGGCTGCCCCGGTTCTGGCTGCCAAATCCGCCTTGCATTCCACCACGTGGGATCACATGGCCCCGTGAGGCCCCTCCTGGGGTAAAGCTGCCGCGCCTGGAACAAATGGAGATGCTCATGTTTGCTGAGCCTATTCAGTGGGATCTGCTGGGTGCTCCTGAGACATAAGCTCTTTGGGACTCTGTTCCCTCTCGAGCAGTAGCACCAGGGGACAGACCTGCATTGTTTTAGAAGTGGTGTATGTTGGGAAGACTTGATTGTTTCTAAACCTTCTCCAAGGCAAGCCAACATGCAAAGAAGAGACTGGTACAGAGACTGACAGCTTACCCTGACATCCCTCCCCGGTTCATCATGTGACCTGGCCCAGAGTGACCAGACATGCTTCTCTCACCACCTAGAAAACAAAAGAGACTTTTCACATGGCGCCTCCAAGCACAGGATGTAGTTTAGACACTGACAAAGGGTTCAGACAACCCCAGTTCCTTTTTCAAGCCATCCAGTCAACCCAGAACTTGCAGGTCCCCAGTGAATGTAGAAGCACAAAAACCACACAGGGTTGTCCTATGTCACAGTAGTAAGGAGTTACCGATGACCACAGCACTCCTCTGCACCAACCCCTGGGAAGGGAGAGCAGAGAAAGCTGCTCCTGCCTTTCAAGCAGGAAACAAGCAGGTGCAGTTTGAGCTTTCCAGATGGTTCTCCACAGGCAGATGCATCCCTGAGAGCCAGTCCTTACCTTGCCACCTCTTGTGGTCCCTGTCTATCATGCCTCCATCAGCAGCGCCCTGCCATGCACGGTCATCCTCTATTCTTCGGCCATGCTCCCCCCAGTCACGTCTGCCCCTTGGAAAAAGACATCTGTGATTTGAATTGCCCCCATCTCTACCTCTCAGAATTGCAACAGAAGTAGGTTCTGGAGTGTGAGTTTAGCATTCTGTGTTCCCAGCCCACCCCTTCAGGCAGTGGGGACTTCACGAAACAGGACTGGCTCTGGTCCCATGCTGCTCCAAGAGCTCCAAGGTGGCCAGAACCATGGTCAGTGCACTGAGTCACAGGGCGAGCGCTCATCGTATCCGATCATGGGTCCTTAGTCTGTCGATTATGTATGAGGCCCACAGGGCACTGGGGAGTGTAAGACACAAACCTGGGTAGAGGAGGCAGGCCCCGGCCCTCGCTCATCCTCTTGTCAGAGCCGTATCCACCCCATCCGTCACGGGAGTCCCGTCCATGGCGCTCTGGTCCTCTGTGGCGTTCGGGGTAATGCTGAATGTTGAAGAGCCAAAATGAGATGGCTTTAGTATTAACCCTGCATTCCAAGGCCTTTGTGGCAACAAGGTAATCAGGACAACTCAGAAGCACTTGAAGACCCAAAACCATGTTGCCAGGCACTCTGTGAACTATCTTATGCCATGCATGCCATTACAGCTCACATGACACAGCTGCATCCCTAAAGTCTATTGAAGAAAAGGTGCTCAAAAGGCAAGGAAAAAAGGAAATTTAGGACTGAGATTCACCCTCATCAGAAAAGCAGAGAATTGAGAGACTGAAGGCTGCTGGGAACCTAGCAAATGCTCCACATCAAGAAGTCTTTGTTCACAGTATAATCAACACCCCCACAGAACCACCAGAGAAGGGCCATGTGGGATCCTTTAACATAACTCATCACAGCCCTGGTATCATGCCCCTACTTTGCTGGCAATGCAGGACATCTGACAGAGCTGGAAGCAGCCACCCCTTGGCTGGTGCCACCAATGCACCAACTATGCACTATCACTGTGTCAAGTGCTAGGTTGGCATAGCCCCCAGAGTGCCTGGCCCTGATCCACACACTCTGTGAAGGGGAGATGACAGAAGCAGCCCCAGATCTGCTAAAGGAATGTCCAAGGCTGACTTCTAGGGACTCCCTGGGAGAGGTGGCTTTCATTCCATAGTTTGCTATTCTACAAACCCAACTTATGACCTTGGGGGCTTTTGCCTCAGGACCATATTCAAAGTGAGAAGGAACTAGAAGGGAACCCTGGTCATGAAGCCCTGTAGATATTTGCTCCAGAAGCCCAGTCAGTGCCTGCAGCCATGTTCATTCCCCCCTTAAGATGGAAGTCCTCCAAGGCCAGGGCGGTGATGCCCCTACATGGAGCCCTAACTGCCACCTGCCTGCCCTGGTCTCTTACCCCCAATTGTGCACTGACACCTCCCTTCAACAAGAGAAGATAAGGAGATCAATTTTACAAGATGGACAGAACAGAGCATTGTTCCTTCAAGGGGCACAATCAAAGGCCAAAGTGCCTGTGAAAGTCAGTGCTGCCAAACAAAAAAAGAGCTGCTTAAATGGGACATCCAAAATAACACTTCTAAAAACAAACAAAAAAAAAACCCAACATACAGCTCCCGATTTACAGAGCTTTATACAGTTTTGCACAAAGATAAACATTTATTTACAGTCTTCAATCTAAAGACATACAACTGGACAAAGAGTATTTAATACAGGGAAGCAGAGAAGTTCAACTTAGCAAGACCTGGTTCTTTAATTAAAGCCCATTTCCAGGTCTCCCTGGTATTTTAAAGTTTAACCAATACATTCTTCTGTCCAACCAACCAGCCATATAACAAGGCCCTGAAGGTCTATGCTATTTTTCCTTTCTGTCAGATGTCACCATCTGACCATCTGGGGCAGCAACAGGGTCTTTTTATATGACCATATGTAAGAAAACACAACAACAAAACCTTTTAGTTTTGTACTGTCTGATTATCAGATGAAAAACTGCTAGTAACGATTAAGAGTTATGTGTGTGGAACTAGGCAAACATTTTCTGTGGACATGTATGCTATCTATTTTACTCACCCACATCTTAGAATAATTCCCCTCATTTCATGGCTGGAGAAACAGGTTTTGTACAAATAGTGGCACAAGAATGTGACCCTGGTTTTGATCCTGGAGCCTGGACAGTTTAACCACTGAGTCTAACTTCCCCACCAAAGAAAAACCAAAAGATTGGGTCTAGATTTAGCTGCATGTGAAATTTATCTCCAGGAGTACAGAAAAGGATTGGTGAGGATTATAGAATTACTCCTGAGCTGGCAGAGGACCCCTCTCAATATACTACATTCTCAGGAACTGAGGGAGGAGATATGGACAAAAATATCTGCTGGAGTCAAGGAAAGGACAAATTCAAAGCATCAATGCTGCCAAACAATACCCTGACCACAACCCTCCCTCAATCCCCTCGATTTTCCATGTAAATCCACTCGAGTTGAGATTCTTTGGGGAAGTTCTCAATCCATGTGTAAGACAGAAAAAAGGAGAACACTCAGCTTATTTTCTATGTGTTAATTCTGCAAAGAGAACCAGAGAGAACGAGTTGCTATCTGAGGCTCAACTGGGCAGGCTGACCAGTGACCACAGGTGCACTCAGAATCCACAACGTGGAAGTGTGGCATCTGTCAGCTGTGTGGGCCATAAGCACATTCCAAAAGAGCCCATAAGATTCAGCCAAGTCTCTCTAGCACTTTACTGCTAGTGCAATTAGTTACTAAGGCGTATAGAACTTCAGGTCAAGGCCAAAAGGGCTTCAGAAAACCTGTTTAGATTTCTAGTGAAGACTAAGCACACAAATCATTCAAACTGTCATTCCACAAACACCAAAGGCTGCCCTTCTCCTTTACTCATTCACCCACTAATGCAAATGGAAGAAGAAGGCAGATACAAGAGAAATCAACTTGATGGGAAAATTGCCTACAATCCTAGCTCTTGACTTACCTGTCCTTCTCTTTCTCCCATCATTGACCTTGAACCTTCTCTCCTGAAAGAGATAATTAGAAAGAAACCATAAGGAGAGAAAGGGTAGATTGGTTAAACCCCCAAATGGAAAACATCTCCCAAACTGAACCCAGTACTCCACACACACATTGATGATTCGAGTAGATTCACAGAGCCTAAAAGGGCCAACCTCATCTTCTGGTGACCAACAATGATCCAGGACAAACACCATCTGCATTGCGTGGGCAGGGTCATGGGGCCTGACTGACCTGTCTACTGAGTGGTCAGGATAGCGGCCCCGGTCCCTGTGGTCAAAGTCGTGGAAGCGGTCCTGGCGACTGAAGTCAGAATGGTAACGCTCATCCTGTGCAGCTCGCTTGGCTTCTGGCCAATAGGCATCATCTCGCCTGGAATAGAAAGTAAGAAAGAGCTGAGTACATTCTCTCCCTCCAAATAAATCACCTTGTGGGAGCTGATGAACTGCACCCTGAGACTGTCTGTGGCACGACCACTTCAGCGAATGAGAATTAACTTTACCACCTGAGTATTCTTTGTAGCATGAGCCGAGAGAGGCTAATAAGCCTCTCACATAAGATCTGACTGACTCCATTCTATTCTGCCCAACACACCCACTTGCCCCGCGCAGAGGAGCTTTGGTTTGCCTAGTGAGAAGTGATTAATGAAGTGGGCAGGTGGGCGCACATATGTATCTGCAGAATGGCCACCATGAGGGTTGGCCTCAGTCCATCGAGACAGTAAGCAAGAAGTATTATCACCCCAACAATGCTTTGGCCCAGCAAAGATATCCAGTGGGGAGAACTTTTAGAAACACTTGAAATGTACTGTTTCACATTTATGAGAACAGATTCCCAGCATCAGTCAGTATTTAGCACAAAGGCACAAAAAACCCTAAGACAGCATTAAGGCCTCCTATAGAATTCACAAGTTATGTTATATAGGGACCTCTTTTAGCCCATGAAGTAGAAAAAAAATAAAAGCAAAACATGGTTTTCCCAAATTGCAATGCACTTGGAAATACTTAGATAGGATCACTGCTGGGATTATTACCCAGACTCATCACAGGAGGATTCAAATTTAGGCCTCTTTTCACTGGTGGTTAGCAGTTATATCCACACATCACATCAATATGTTTAGGGAACCCCTACTAATGTGGCTCAGTGGGCTGGGCATTGTCTTGCAAAGTGAAAGGCTGCTAGTTTGATTCCTAGTCAGGGTGGTCAGGACACATGCCTGGGTTGCAGGCCAGGTCCCTGGTTGAAGGGCAAGCAAGAGGCAACCAAGTGATGTTTCTCTTGCATATCAATGTTTCCCTCTCTTTCTCTCTTCCTTCTAAAAAAATCAAATAAAATCTTTAAAAAATATATGTCTGGGGAGTCAAAATTAAAGTTTATTACTGGAATAAGCAAAAACAAATTACTGCAGTGATTACAAAGCCTGGAAGAGGTCCAAAGGAGGTGCTTTTTGGTCTGGCTGCCCAACCAGCTGCTCTGGGTGCCTAAACTCCCTCCTCAGGGAATCTGTGCTGGGACTGGAACCTAGTGCTAGTGACTTTATTAGCACAACTAGATCCACATTTTCCCACTGACCTCAGACCACTGCAGATTCCCCAACCAAGTACAGGACATGTAACTGGGCTGTGGCAAGTTCTTGTGCTTCCTTTTAAAATTATCTCAACTTAGCATGATTTTGGGAACCATAATGCAATTCTCAATGCCATGGGCTACTGAAGGACGGCTGGCAGGAGCAGCTTAACTTACCGGCCATCCACATCATAGGGCCTCCGTACAGCAGGCCGCCGCTCCTGCTCATAGCGCAGCTCCTGCTGGCGCCTGAGCTCCTCGCGCTCACGGTGGATGCGCTCTTGCTCCTTCCTGCGCTCGTGCTCCACGTGCATGCGCTCCCGCTCCAGCCTCTGCCTCTCCATGCGCTCCCGCTCCAGGCGATGCCGATGGAAGGCCAGCCTCTTACGAGCGAATTCCAGCTGCTCCCACTCCTCCTGCTCCCACAGTGCCTGCATGCGCTGTTCCCGTTCACTCTGCTCATGCAGCCTGTGGGTGGAGAGCAGCAGCTGCAGTGCTGGCATTATCACCCAGTAATCTAAGCTTTACAAATGCAGAGCAGTAGCTCCCACAGGTAGTGCAGACCAACCATGGAGCACTGCAGAAATGCAGCTTCTAGTGCTGGGCCTCAACCTGCAGGACTGCTTCTTTATTTGGGAGAACAAAAGTGGACCCAGGGCCTCTGAAACAGCAGTGAGTACAGAAATGCCAGCATAGGTTCTGCTTCCAGCTGAGTCCGCGACCAGCTAGGTAGCACACGCAGCTATAGTATGAACTGCGTTCTTTCTGGCATTCAACATCTGATTCTGTAAAATACCCATTAAAAATAAGAAACAGAACATATTTTTCGTAGCAAGTCTGAATTAGAACCTTTTCTCTCTAAATCATGAACTTAAATTAGTCATTGTGAAACTGAGCTAGTGCACTAGAATCAAAACCTTTTTTTTTTTCATGGCTTCTGGAGCAAGCTGGTGTTCTGTTAACTAGCTCTACTGCACCAGGAAGCATCCCACCTACTGCCACTGTTCCTTTCATAATCTTCAGGAACACAGAAGCCTATCTGAATGAGAAAATCATATGAAAAAATCTTAAGCTGAAAGTCACAGCAGAGCAAAGTCTATGAGCTGAAAGCCAACGGGCAAACAGGTTTAAAGCAGTTCTCTGACCATTAGGGGGCTTTGAAACACAGGACCAACCCCTCCCCATGCCCTACTATGCCTCCCTGGACACAGCTATAACCATTGCCTAAACCCTGACTCACCTGCGGGACTCCGAGTCTCTTGACTTCCGAGGTTCTCTGACTTTATCAAAGGACACAACAGACCGCTTCTCTCTGCTGGCTGATTTGCGATCTTGGCTCTTGGAAGCCTGATTCAAAAAGCATTTATTTATTTATTTGTTTATTTATTTATGCAAGCCATGGAACAAGCTCTCAAATGTTCCTAAGCTTCTAAGCATTCTCATTTCTTCTTTTTTTTAGTCAAGATATCTATATTTTGATAAGGTAGACAACCTTTTGCAAATTAAGAATTCCCTAAAACACATTCAGAAATGTCAATGGAAGAAATTTCAAATGAAAAAACTGCTAAATACCCTAGTTAGAGAAAAAAATACTCACTCTCTCTTTGGATCCTGATGTTTTAACACTAATAACAGGCACACCTTTAGATTTATCCATTACTACAGTCCGCTCAGTTCCTCGACTTCCTACAGAAGAAAGGAGTCAGTGTTAACATAAGAAACAAGAAACATCTAAATAAAAAAAGAAATACTCAACTCTATGCAAAATAAATCTAGTTTGTGTTGCCTACTCATCACAGCAAACCAACAAATCACACCCATCAGGAACAGAGCACAAGGTGACCTCTTGCATATCAATCAGTCAGTGGGGGCTACCTGATTTTGTGGTTCGAGATCTCTCCGAGGGGCCAGTTTTCTGATCATCTTGATCTTTACTCTTTTCTCCATTTCCATCTTCACCCTTTTTAGCATCATCTTTTCTGTCAGCTTTATCTTCCCTTTTAAGGTTTGCAGATCTAAGTAAGACCCCGTGACACAGAGGTATGTTAGTTCAGATATTCAGATAAACCAGTCACCAGATTCTTGCAATGAGCACCAAGTGCCACAGAGAAGGATGCCTCAGCTGGCATTAACAGGACAACGAAGAACAAGGAGCCCATTCTCCTTTCTCCAACTGCCCCTGGATAAAGGAAATCTTCTCCAACGACTAGTGTTGGAACCTCCTTCCAACAAATGAGAAAAATAAAGGGGACCACAGGCCTTGTGCTTGTCCCTATCTGGGAAGAACTTGAAGGGTGTGAAATAAAGAAAAAGGATGGTCTTGGCCACAATCCCTTCAGGGAAGAGTAATACCTGTCACTGGTGCTGGACTTCTCTTTTTTCCCCTCCCCTTCTCTTTTGTCAGAGGTTTTCTTCCCAGCAGGTTCATTTTTCGCCTGAAAAATAGAAACAAGTGCAAGCATTACCTTATTGTTTCCTCAGATGGTCACAGCCCTGGAAGAAAATGGCCCCTTACCTTTTCCACTGAGATCATCTTCCCATGGAGCTCCGTCTTGTGCAAGTGGTTAATGCATTTTGTGGCCTCTTCTGCTGTTGACATTGTCACAAAGCCGTAGCAACGAGCTCCAGGACTCCGAGCATTTGTTACAACCTTGGCACCCACCACCTCAAAGGAAAGCACAGACATATGTCTTGGCATGAAGACCCCACACACAGACCCCAACATCCACAGTTCAAAATGGAAAGGTCATTACAGTTCATGCTACTATCCTCTGATCCACCCCAATTCCTAGGCTCCCTCCCTGGTAAGAGGACCCATGGGGAAACCCTGTCACCAGGTGCCTGAAAAGATGACTGGGGAGGATAATGCTACTGTCTTGAAGCTACTACTCCAAGGACTTCCTCCACGTCTGGTTATTCCTCCAGGGAACAGGATGGCAGTGTGGAGAAAAGAGAAAAGGGAAACAAAGGCAGAGTTCTGCCAGCGTTCCTTTAACATTATCTCAAACTTGTACAGAAATCACTCTGAATATACAGTCATAGTTGTAAGCAGTAAAGTAGAAAGACCTATAGATCCCTACTGACATAAGAACAAGTTTGTAAACAGCACTCTGAAAGGCAGAATCAATCTTACTAGGAATAATACTTATCCTCATTAAATTGTTTCAGGCAACAGAGGTACACCGTCACATGCTAGCAATTCCCCCAACGACTGCAGCAAGCAGATGTCAGGCTCAGGATAAGCCCCCAGAGGAGCCAATGTTCACCCTTATTGTGCCACATGAAGTCTTAGCCCAAAAGGAAGGTTTCAAAGTGGTATGGTCCCGTATTCAAGTTACATGAAACCTGCAGTGCAGTCAAAACCCCACAGGCTGAATTCAGAGTGACATGTCCATGCTGAAAGCACACATCCACTGTGAGGGCCACAGGGGAATAAGGAAAGAGCCCACCTTGTATTACTGAGGCCTGGAAGTCATTAGTTACTTCATGACTATGGCTCTGTTTATAGTTTTCTCACTGTTAGCTCTTGGACAGCAATAACAAGGCAAATACTATTGGTTTCCTCTCTTATAATTTGCTGAGGCCTTAATATGAATATGGGCCTATGCCAAGTCTCACTTAGGCATGCCCCAAAGGCTGACTCTCAGACAGTCAGCCTTGGATGCAATTTGGGAGGTGAGTCCAGGAGGCTCAGGGAAAAAGGGGAGAAGATGAGAGAGAGAAGGGAAGAAGGCCAACACATGTGCCTTAACAAACAAGGAACTGTAGCGGGCACCTAGTGGGGAGGCTGGTGGTGCATGCGCATCTGCTCAGCACTGCCTCCTGTGAGAGCCAAGGAGGAAGGTGGGGACTGAGGGACATGTGCTGCAGAGTGGAAGCAGCCACAGCTGCCCTGCTGTAAATAAAAGCAGGCTAAGTGTAAGGGCCTAGGGCAGGGCACACATAGCTCTGCTACAGCTGCACACACCATCTTCAAGGGGGAGCAACTGAGGGTCCCCAAGTATAGAGATGATGTTCCCACGGGGGAAGCGACACCCCCCCCCAGCCACACAACTGTGAGCAGCAGAGCTGACCCCTACCACTGGTCAAAATGCTAAGGCCCTGTATATCTACAGCCTCACTCATGTTCTCTTGCAGTTACCACTGTCTCACAGAAGTGCTGAGTGCACCTCCCCACCTTGCCCTTTGCTACAACCCCTGCAGCTCTCCCTGGCTTAAAACTACATTCCAGATATCCCCCAAATTCTCAGTGGTGGCCTGGTGACCAGGGAATGGGGAGAAAAAAATGAAGTAGACTACGCTCTGGGAGCTTCCACAGATCTTTCACCTCTACCTGCGGAGTAGTAGACGAGAGCTCAAAGGACAGCAAGATGTCAAAGCAGTCACTGGAGGGACAGTAATCTGCATATAAAGACCACAGTACATTGACTCAAAGACATCTTCTCCAGAAAACTCTCGGACTTACCTTTCCATATTTGCTGAAAAGATTCTTCAAATCTGTAGCTCTGGTAGTAGAAGAAAGTCCACTAACCCAGAAATTTCTACCACAACTGCTACGACCTATTAAAAAAAAGTTCTGGTCAAAAATACAATTCATACAATATCCTGAGTTTTTAAAGATAAAAGTCTTTCCAAACCACTCATGTTCCTCACTTGTCCCAGGTGCCAGCAGCCCCCAAAGCCCACTGTTCTCACGTAACTGCCGGAGTGCCACACTAGGCCCAACAGAACCAGCAGCAATGTCACTTACAACGGCAAGTTAGGGGCTGTTTTAGGACCACAGGAAGTTCACTCAGAAGGTACCGAACAGCATTATGCCACCTCATGAGGCAGCTCTTGAACACAAAATCCTGATATCCGTGTCAAACCACTTTCAGGTCTCTTTTTTAAAAAATTGGTTTTAAAGAGAGGAAGAGGGGGAGAAAGATCAATTTGTTGTTCCACTTACTTACATTGGGTTTTTTTTTTTACTTTAGGTGCGGGACACACACACACACACACACAGACAGAGAGAAATACCCATTTGTTGTTCCACCAACTCATGAATTCACTCGCTGCTTCTTAAATGTTCCCTGACTGGAAACTGAACCCACAACCTTGGCATTTTGGGACAACACTCTAACCAACTGAGCTACCTGGCCAGGGCCTACTTTGGGTCTTCTTTCTGCATACCTTTGCACCTATTCCCGAGATTTTTGTTCTTTTTAGAACACTGATTATGAATAAATCCAGGCCAGTAAAATTTATTTTCAATTAGAGAAAAAATTGTAATAAAGAGAAGCATACTGATAAAGCTGAAATACCAAGTAATCTCAAGATATCTGAAACCAGAAGCATTTTTTTTCATTTCCAAAGGGTCCTCAAAAAACAAAGTGTCTATACCACACTGATACACCAACCCTGAGGAACTGGCCTGTTCCCCATAACCCAGGACCCAAAGAGTGAATAGCAGGAGTGGAGAAAGGCCCCACGGAAGAGCCACAATCACATCTGGGTGAGAAATGCACTATGCGATAGATAAGAATCAAATACCCCCACCTCTGCTAAAGCCACACAAACTGAGAGGGACTGCTGTGGGACCTACCCTTGTCCTCTTTGGAAAGCCGTTTTGTATCAGAGTCATCTTCGACAGAACTAGAGAGAAAAAATAATGTCACTCCAAGAGGAAGAAGCAGAAAGGAAACAAACTCAAAATTATAAAATATGTGCTGAGGTTGCATACCTACCCGAAATTTAATTCTGAAAAAAATGATACCCCGACAAACTTGTATTGGAAATCTGACCTAACCATAAGATTTCAGACCCACAGGAGTTAATTAATTCTGCTGGGCTAAAGATAATTAGGAAGAATTAAAGAAAACAACCATGACAGGTTGAGAAAAGAAAAAGACTGTGTAATCAGTTTAAAATAAAGAGAAATCAAACATTCTTTAGAGGTAAACTACAATTTCGTCAGTCTGGCTGGCCAATTGCAGAAAAAAACAGCTTATGTGTGTCATTAAACGACCAATGAAAAGGAGATAGCGTCTGGTCTAAAACTGAGAAAAAACAAACCTCATTTTCTGATCAGCGCCCTCACTGGCTGAGGACTCTTTAGGAGCCGGAGGGACTTCATTACAAGCTTCAAAAGCAAACTTCTTCACGTCTTCTTTGCTATCTCTGGGGTCTGGGCTTGAGGCTTCCCGGGGTGCTTCCGTGACCTCCTCGCTAGAGGCTTCCGCGCACTCTGAGGCTTTACTACTCTGCTCAACTGGCTCCTCTAGCCCTACAGGCTCACAGTCCATCCTCTCGTCACCGCCTGTCTGCTCCACGGGCTCCCTTTTCACTACCGCTAACAGGGTGTCTGCCTTGCTCCACTGAGCTTGTGCTGTTGACTCGCTGGCCAAATCTAAATCACCCTCCTCCGGATGGCCGCTGCCAAAAAGGTCTTCTTCCTCCGCAAGCTTTCTGTCTGGCCCCACGCTACTTGTATCCTGTGCAAATGGCTGCTCCAGCTCGGAACCTTCTTCTTTTACTGGCTCAGATTTACAAGTTTCCCCCAAAATGTCGAGTATTTTCTCATTTTCTACGGATTTAACAGGAATAGAATGGCACAAGGTTTAATTACCAGGGAAATAAAGCAATCACAAATGCGGAACTGGCACGGCTGCCACACTAACACAAAGAGAACTGCTAGCTACACAGAGATTGGAAAACCCGCGGGTACATGTTATACTGGTTACACTACCTGCACTCCAACCGACTGCTAGAGTAAGCCGCTACACTACATGGAAGAGAAAAGCATCCCAGAGGTTTAACCCACAAAACCTTCTGGCTGATCTTGACAGTCTTCATTCTGTCGTCGTTTATATATGACTCTTCCAAATTTAGCTTCCAAAGTCCAAGTTGCTTAACTGAATGTATCACCATTCACTGAACAGCTCAATTTCCAAATTTCTTTGAATTTCTTTTAATAGAACAGTCCAACATGAAAACCAGAATCTCTTCCATCGTTGCTCTGAGATATTTGAAGTCCAGAAAGTGAATAGTATTTGTTTGGAATTCTCATGAAGAAACTCTTTCCTCTTCTGGAATCCAGTTATGTCTCAATGTTTTAAAATTTATCTCCCTACCTCTACCTGCACTGCCTGAATTAAAAACCACAAAGTTAAGGTACTGCCCAATATCACAAGATCTGTTTTGTGGGGTGCATTAATATTAGGTTGAGAGGCATGCAAACTCTTTCTACATACGTTTAAGTGCCATTTATATTTAAAAAGGCATGAGATCGGTTCATCTCACTGATACATTTTGCAAAATGACAAGTTAGCCACTTTCACAGATCTGGTGATATGGCTGGGTTTCCAATCTCTATGACCCTTGTTTATGTTCTGGATCGTAAACCTTTAGAACAATGTACACTAGAGTAAGGCAACTTTTTAAAATTTAAGAATTCAAATTAGAGAAGGTGGAAAACTAAGAATGGTACCAAACCCCCACTGGTAAATTTTTCATTGAACAGTACCTGGCTCCAAGGATGGCTCTTCGATTTCCTGGAAAAAAGAAAAAAAGAATCCATAAATAAGATTGTGCTTGATGGATAAAACCTATAGTTTATACCAAAACCTTCAATAACTAAAAGGGAAATGTTAAAAACACAGATTTAAGAACACACCAATCCAACAGGGGGAGAACTTACTCATGTAGGAAAAGAACCCACAGAGCAGGCATTCCAGCTTCTTCCTCTGGGCCCCAAGCCCCACATTTCAGGCTATTCTCAAGGGACCTAGTACCTGGTTTCCTTTTTTTTGCTGCACTTCCCCAATGCCTGGCAACATTTCACTTTTCATGGTGATGAACTGATAACATGCTTGTCTGTCTGTCTACTGAACTCTTGAATGCAAGGAGATTTGTGTTTTCATTTTTTCTACTTTAGAGTGTCTAGCAGAATGCCTGACACATATCAAACAATCAAATTTTCACTTAATTAATGTAGCATTAGTTTCAAACATTTTCAAGACTGATGCACTATAGGCACAGGTGGATGAATCTGTTCTTATTTTGCATGGTTGTACCACCCCTGCTCCCTGGTCATCTGAGAGCTCTCCAGGTTACACACTCGTCCTACAATCAAGGTCCCCACTATCCCTTCAGCCCTTCCTAGAAAGCCCTATCAATTCAGACCCTTGCTATCCCTCACCTAGAGTAGCCTCTGATTTACCATTCCCATCTCCATCTGTCTGCACTTTGCCACCCTGGTGAGCACATGTCCCTCGGTGTCTTAAAGGCCATAGCAATGGACCCTCATTCCACCTCCCTCCCCAACAGGCCCACTTTTACTGTCCCAAACCTCAGCCACATCCTCAGGGGCCATCTGCTCAGAGAAAGGCTTCCCTGAATGGCTCCAGTGGCTGCCCCACTAATGAAGAGCCTTTCTCTCACTATGTAGTCCTCAGCCCCCACCTCTGTACAAGGTACAGTATTCTGGAATTCTACCCAATACTGATGAACACTGACTAGGTTCCCGGTGCAAATTAAAACACCTTATACATACATATATTAATCATCCGACAGTCCTATCAGGTTGCAACTATTAGCATCTTTTTTTTTTTTTTCAGATTAGAAGTTTGGCACAGAGTGGTTCACAAACTTGCTCAAGGACACAAAGCAGAGCCAAGATTTGAACAAAAGCTATATGACAGGGAGTCTAGTGTATCAGTCAGGACTCCTCCCAATGCTGTTTGTGTGTGTAGTTTATGCACGGAGGGCGGGCCCTCTGACGATGGAGACCAGCCTTTCTTCTCACATCTGTATTACATGGATACATTGAAGGTACTAAACATATACCCCTTAAATGTATGTGGAAGGTCTGTACTTTCAACTGCGAATTAACCTGTCATTCTAGGAAATCCTAGGAAATTATGCACTTTCTCCGTAGTATCATTTAATTGTAATCAAATTGTTTTTAATATAATGAATCCCATTCTGGGAAGTAGAACTCTATGGCTGAACAAAGGATCAATCCAGGCAGAACAATTCTCTCTGTAACTTTTTCCAGGAAAAAAAAACCCAAATATATTCATATTTGTTTCTGGGACAGGTTATACGTTTTCCATTTTAACTTGGGAATCTTTGACCTAGAACAACTCAAGTGACCAGAACTGGCTCCTCAATTCCTTTCAGAGAAAGAAATGAACTGTGTCTCTTCACAGCTAGAGACATCAGCCCTAAAGTAAGCTGGGCTCCACCAAGTTTGAGGACTGCACCCTCCTTGAGGCTGGGCTTCTGTCTTTCCAATAACAACCAACCTTGCCCTGCCTGGTAGAAGCAAATGGAGATCTTGTCTGGCAGCATAGGTGACATTAAAAAAGATTAGAACAATGATTAACACCAAAACAAGGACATGCATAAGCTGACTGTATTTTAATTTCCTCAAAAAACTTTCTGTTAAAAACTAGACAGCTACCCAAGTAAGTTTATTCCAGCAGTTTACATTATGTAGTCTGGCAGAAAAATTAAAAGGAAACTCAATGCCCTGGCCAGCATGGCTCGGTTGGTTGCGCGTCGTTCCACAGTGAAAGGTGTCCAGACCAATTCCTGGTCAGGCCACAGGCCTGTTCTCTTAGGGAAGGGGCGCCCTCCACCTTGTTGTCTCATCTAACAGCCTTTCTGCAGAGGATGCCTTCTGTAATGGATCCTAGGCTAAGCCTTTACCTCAGTGATCAATTTAACAAGAACTTCCCCAAATATACTCTCTCAAGCTGCAGGAAAGCCATCGTAATTGGGGTGGGGGGGAGCCAAGATGATGAGTTCTTTGGGAAAGGGAAGCAAAGCCCCCTCTAAAGATGCTGACATTGATTCCCAGTCAGGGCACATGCCTGAGTTGAGGGCCAGGTTCCCAGCTGGGAGTGTGTGAGAGGCAAACCAGTCCATGTTTCTCTCACACATAGATGTTTCTCTCCCTCTCTCCCTTCTTTCCCCTTTCTCTAAAAATAAATTTAAAAAATATTTAAAGATGCTGAAGCAATGCTGAGAAACCTTGTAATGATTTTTACTTGGGAGTGCTATACAATGTCTGCAGTGGTTTACAAAAAATTGTAATCTAACTCTGATGCAAAAATTATTGAAACATACAATTTACCTGTAATATAGTGAAGTCAGATGATGAAGTATCTAAATTGTTTATAGTTTCTCTGTCCTCTAGCTGTAAAATAAACAAAGACAATTTATTATATCAATAAGGTAACATAATGGTACATCTATACAATAAAAAGTAACAGCCAAGAAAAATCATTTAAGACAAAATTCTAAACATAGTGCAGGAATCACAACAGCAATAGTATGATTCCACTAGGGGTGTTAGAAATTATCCCAGTGGAGAAAGGGGGGCTATTGTAGTAAACAGACTCTCCAAAGACCTAGACACAAGGTTTGGGGGCTACTCTTCCAGGAACAATATCCAGAATCACACTTTAGAGTGGATTCTTGTACTTTGGTGGCCATCACACTGCTTCCCCAAGCTTACATGCCAATGATGCTGGGACTGCTGCCCTTGAGGTGGCTACTGCCCCAAATGGAATGGCATCTCTGATACCCTGTCTCTAAGCATTATCAACTTCCAAATGAGAGTATGGGGACAGGAGCACAGGAACTGGCAAAGCCCAGGTGATCCACTGCCTTTTCTGTATACCCAGGAAATTCATCCTCATAAAAGTAAAATAATCTAATAAATTAATGGTACCAAGACAAAATAGTGTATGAGTTAAGTACCTAAACTTTGGAATTAGCCTGGCCTTAGTTCTTATTCTCTTGTGAGCCTGGAAATATTTCTTTACCTCTTTACTCCCCAATTTCCTCAACTGGAAAATGGGCATAATAGTACATGTATGTCATACTGTTGTTAAAAAGATTAAAGAACATAATGCCTGGCAGACAGCTCTTGAATAATGTCAAAATGTTTAATGCTGCATTATGTAAATGGATAGCATATATTTCTGTACCTCACGAGACACCACTTTTCAATAAAACAAAAGTGTGTCTTCAGAAACATCTGAATTTTACATGCAAACAGATAACCCATTACTCCTACTGAACTGGCACTGAAAGAACTTATTCCAAGTATAAAACTTCTCATCTATTATGATATTTGAGGAATTAATGCATTCAGGGTACACTCTAGAGACTGCTGAGTACCTACAGCATGTTCTTGAAGCTGCTCAGGAAGCTCTTTCATTTCTCCTTCTAGTTCTCTACTATCAGATAGGGACTCTGGGAGATTATCAGCGTCATCGTCTTCCACACAATCTGCAACGCTTCCATTATCAATTTCTGCTTCATCTAACACGCTGATATCCATCATGTCAATATCCTGCAAGTTTTCCAAACTGGTTTCAACATCCTCCTATGACATAACAAAATACAACCATCAATGGATGTACTGCCACTGGTCCATCACCAAGTCGATTCAATGGCAAGGATGCACATACCTGTCCATCCCCAGAATTTTCCTCCAGCCCATTATCTTCCACACCTTCTTCTTCTGGTTTACGTCCTGGAGAGATAATTGTCAACAGCATGAAATCAATAACATGCATTTTCCAGAAGCAGTAATTTTCACTTTTACAGACCCTCAGCACTATGGAAGTGGCCACGTAAAACCCCCATGGCACTTTTCAACTGAGGAGCACTGTGTAATCCAGAAACAGTAATGCCATTCTGGACAAGGTAGGCCCCCTGCCACACAAGCAGAAGAGGTTCTATTCTTACCAGTGGCTGTGGAAGCATGAAGAGCTGGAAGTAGGCGGTACTCAGTAAGGTGAAAGCAGACCAGACATTTCTTAGGTCTGGCCTTCTCATTAAGTGGCTTTGGTTATAGGAAGAACAGTATCCCAGAGAAACATGCTGCTTTTTACATAAAGAATATGGAGCATGTTCTCCCACAGAGACAATGACATAAAGGAAAATACAACTAAGAGGGAAAAAAAGCCATTCCTAACTACTGCCTAGAATTAGCCCTCGTGTTATCACATACTGACATGTATATTTTCCCATTATTTTTCTATGTATATATACATACTATGCTTATAAAAATGGCACTGTACTGTCCTTCTATAAACTTTGCACTTAAAATGTTGTGAACATATTTCCATATTCTTTAATAGCATTGCATAGAGATACCATTGTTGATCTAATAAATATCTATGGTTGGAAATTTAAGAAAACACTTAGAGATGAACAATGATTTAAAAAATTTTTTTTTGCATATAGGTAATTATCCTCCATGTCTCCAGAAATGGCATCTCCAGGACAAAGAGTAAGTATTTTAAGGCTCTTATTAAAAAGAAAAAAAAGCCCTTACATATCACAGTATCTCACAGGAAGGTTATTTCAGTTCATACAGTGAACTGTGCCAATTCAACAGTGAATAAAAGTGCCAATCTTTCTGAATCTTTGTTAAAATGAGTTCTTCTTTATCCATGCCAATGTCCTGGGCAAAAAAGGAATACTCAATTTAACCTGCACTTTTTGGAGGGTTTATGGTCCAAGGATTATAAATGTTTGCTTTATTTCAAAATAGTAACTTCCTTATATTGCAGTACTGGTCAAAATATGTGTCAGGTCAACTTTCTGAGTTTCTTTTAAAGGCAGAATTTTTAAACCATATAAAACGATTAGAAACAGTGTACATCAACAGCATGTGTAAAATAAGCCACAGGTCAAATTTAAGCTTAATAACCAAATCATGTAAATTACCTCAACTAATAAAATATTTGCTAACATCTAGAACATTGCACATATTTTCATAGCTTGAAAGGTCTATTATTCTCATCTCCCACTCACTAGAGGAAATACAACTTTTAAAAATTAGAAATAATAAATCCTACTATTTACTCATGGTAAGAGATTCTGGCATTAACTATAATTGAGTTTAACAGAAATAAAGAAGATCATGAAGATTTATCAAGTATTTAAAAATGATCATTTACAGCAATTCATTAGAAGCCCTAGGTAGACAAAAAAGAGTTTTCCACTTTCTAGTAACAGCTAAGGTTTATGCTGCATATTGCGATTCAAAAGAACGGCATTCTGGCCAGTGATCACCACCTTATAGGAAATTTTTTCACCTATTCAGTGTTCCATTTTAAAGCTACTACTTTGACTAATATTAAAAAACTTAAACTCCACTATGCTTACAATTTGCAGAAGTATTAACTTAGCAATGTCATTTTTACAGTGCCATTTATTAAACTGAAAAAGATGTTACCTTGTGGTTTTTACTTAAAAGGAGTAAATTTAACTCAATACCTTGACTCCTCCCTATTTTAAAACTACACTTTTTTCCTCATACTGGATGGCACTGAGGAGACTTCCCTTTTGAAAGGAAAGCATTATAGAATTTTAGCAAACCCCATCTCCAAGAAAATGTGAGAGAAAAATCTAAGATAAAAGTTCTACTTGAGGTAAGAAAATTCCATTCTAAAATATTTCTTTTCAACAACTGTTAGGCCAGCTCTTCCATCACTGACTAGTAAATGATTGTTGAAAACAAATAACAGCGCCCTCGTTACACAATGTTATATAGACTGCTTTATATCCAAATATATGCATATAGAACACTTACACAAATTAAGTGTTAAGAATTAAAAACGCCCATTTACAAATGTCCTTTCTTTGTTCTGAAATCTATAATTGTTTTCAAAACTGGAAACCTAAACGTTCTGACTACACATCAAAAACATGTTATGTCAGAATATAAGTATGTTCTGAAAAACTTCAGAATTGACCTTCTGATAAAAGGCAAACATAAACCTAAGAGTGCATTTGCTATTGCTTAATCCTGTAGTTAGATTCAAAAGGAAACTACTATTAAATTCAGGTATTCACTAGATAGTATTGATTTCCACTAGCCAAACAGCCCTAACAAACCGACAGGTAAACCAGGTTTCTCAGGTCCTTGTCTATTAGGAATTTGAAACATTTTTAATGAAAGCCTTCATTTTTCCTGTACACTTCAACATGTTTGGCCCAAACTTGGCTATCACTTCAATACAGGTAAGCAAATTTCTTTTTCAGAGCCTCTGCTATGAGGGCAGCAGGGTCAGTAGCATCCACAGGTTTGGGCTTTATATCCTGTTATGACCTTTTTACTGACTGAAGTTTTACACTGTTCATGTCTTCAAGGACCTCTAGCATATGTGGCAGATCGGTTTCTTTGGGCTGTGCTCATCCATCGTCTTCCCAGCAGAGGCTCTTCTCTCTCTTGGCTCTCTGATCAGATCAATAGCAGATGTACTTTGGTGGAGTGCTGAGGGAGGGAGGGGTGGTGGAGGGGGTGCTGGTGGGACAGAGGGTGATGTAGTAAAATTTTGCTGTTCTTGCAGGGTCACAATTTTGGCAATCTGAGCTCTGAGAGCAACAAGTTCATTTTCAAGAGCACAGATCTTCTGCAGTGCTTCCTCACTCACCAGTGGTGTCTTCAGTTGAGGCTCTTCAAGAGACAGGTTTGGTAAGAAAAAGTGCCTGCTTGGGGGCCTCTCAAAGAATGGAAGGTTATTCTGAAGGGGCTGCCTTGACCTGAACTCTGTCTTCAGCCATGAGGCATCTACCTAAGCTACTCCAGCTTCCAGCTGGGAGTTTTATAAAACTCATTATATCCTTTCCCCATTTAAAATCTTCTGTTCCATTTCTTTTCATTTTATATTTGCACATCATATATACAACACATATTTCCTCCCAGTTCTTCAGCAATTTTTAAATTTTATGTTTGGGTTAATTTCACTTTCATGTAGCCAAAGCCATGAAACAGTTTTTACAAATAAATGTTTTTTTACCTTCATGTTTAAAAGTTCTTCTCCATACTAAGACTATATAAATATTCACCTGCATTTAGTTCTTTAGGTTAGTGTTTCCAATTTAACATTTGACTCAGTTTTGTGCAGTGAGACTATTTTCCAAATGGCTGTCTCATTTAAAAACTGATTTTCCTATACCTTTTATTAATTTTTCTCCCCACCACTGATTTGAAATGTTGGTCCTACTCATTAGTATATTCTTATATAAGCCCAGAACTATTTAAAGTATCTATTCCCTTCCACTGATCTCTTATTCTTGTTCCAGTATTAATCATGTGGCATTATAATAGTTTTTAAAATATCAAATATTGCGATTAACCACAAGAAAAGGAAACTAAAGTAAACTGGAAGAAATGACTTAACTTCAGGTGTTTCAAGAGGTAATTTAGGTTAAGAAAAAACAAACACTAAGAAGCTGGACACATATTTAGGCTTGCATTTCACTTTTCAGACAACTTTGACCAAGTACTTTTAAAAATAAGGAAACAATTTCCCCTAACTCCCCTCATCCAAAGTCACCATTTTTCTTTCTAATAGATGAGTTTATAACATTCAAAATTTCTCTGGAGCCCACAATTTACAGTACGCATGATTGTTGGCACTTTCATCCCAACAGCAGTATATATGTGGTCCTGTAAAATTAGAAAAATAGCCCTGGCTGGTGTGGCTCAGTGGATTGAGTGCCGGCCTGGGAAGCAAAGGGTTGCCAGGTCCCCAACTGGGGGCAATTGAGAGGCAACCACACACTGCTGTTTCTCTCCTTCTCTTTCTCCCTCCCTCCCCCTCTCTCTACAAATAAATAAATAAAATCTTTAAAAAATAAAAATTAATGAAATAAAACACGTAAATGATGATACTAGAAATGACATGAGCTGAAGCAAAATGGAAATTATTAGGCATGACAAAAATAAAACATATGGCAAAAGAAAATTCTTGGTCTCTATAGAGGAGGCTTGCTAAAATTAAGTTCAGGGGCTATATTTTTAAAAATGTTTATTTTTCATACAGTTAACATTCCATATTATATTAGTTTCAGGTGTACCTATTTTCAATGTGAATGAAGAATAAAATCCACATATGAGCTACATGAACTACACTGTGAAGACAATTTCTCAAAGCAGAGTTTTGTTTCTTAAAGCTACTGCTAGAGACACAGCATTCTACAGTTCTTAATAAAGAAGTGGGACCACCTCCTCCCACTTCTGCTAGGAATCCCTACAGCACCTGTGTGGCCTGAGGAATGGGCAGGCCATGCTTATTTTTATTTGACTACACAGACACAGTTACACAACTATACAAGTACACTCATTAAAAGATCCATACTCATTACACTGTTAGTTGTACTTCACTAATAAAAGGTTCACCCTTTTAAAGATATGGAAAAAGCTAGTCTCCCTTCTCCTCACTGTACTTCTAAGAAGTAACCATTGTTATCAGCTTGGTGGGCCTTCAAAACATTTTCTTGGCATTTACATGCATATATTATGTAAACAAAAATAAACTTGCTATGTAATAGGATCATGTTGTATATATTTGCTGTAACTTGCTTTTGTTACTCAGTAATAGACCTTGGAATATTTTCTTGCACTCTATATTGAACTGCCAGCCGTTTTTTTTCCATATTGTGGATGCCTGACACCAAGAGGCTTTATTGATTTACTGTCTCCAACAACTGCCCATTTCCTCACACCTTGCCAACGTGGGACATTAGGAATGGTATAAATTTTTACCAGTGTAACACGCAAAAATAATATTTATTTTTATGTTTTCCTTCAACTGATAGTGAGGGAATCTTTTCTGTTTATAGGTCATGTTGGTTTTTTCTATTTGTGAACTGCCCATTCAGTCTCTGCTCTTTTGTCAACGGGATTGCTCTATTTTCCTCACTGATTTGTAGGAATATTTAATGCTTCCTGGATATTTATATGCTGCAATATTTTCTCCCAGTCTGCTGTGTATTAATTATTTATAGCGTCTTGTTGGAAGGCTTAAACCTTTTAGGTAGTCAAATTTATTTTTACTTACAGTCTCTCAGTTTTAGTCCCATCTCAAGCCTTCCTTACTACTATATTATAAAAGTATTATCCTAGCTGGAATTTCTAATTTGTATGGAAGGAGAGAAGAATAGAGTTCTCCTCACCATCAGACAAGCCAACTGTTCCATCATTTATTGAAGAATTCTTAGTGCTACTTTTAAAGTGAACAAATCCTCAAACTTCCCACTGCTTCCAATAGCCTACTACTAAAATTAGAGAAGTCTGCACCACTGGTTATTCTTGTGCATTTTCTTTTCAGATTTTTAGAACAAATTCCAAAGTTCTTTTAGGGGGAAACTGACAACTTTTTGATATGAAGTCATCACATCTAAGAAAACTTCCTCAAAATTAGTCATGTCACAGGTCTTAAATAGTTCCTTTTAGCTTCATTTACTACTTTAGACTACTATATTTTTATGTCCATCTGGCAATATTTTACTTAGTAAGTCTTGGATTTGCAGACGATACCACTGACACCTCAAAAATCCAAGAGAATCAAGGAATAAAAAATTGTAACTAGGCAGCAAGTTTGTCAGGTTCACAAGACTTGATTTTTTAACATTTAAGTTGTCATTAGCTTCTATATGATTGCTTTACCAGTATTTAATTTTATGAGGCATAGTTAGTCTAATAGACTGTACAAACCCAGTCCCAGCCTAGAAGGAACTGACATACCAATAGCAGAGTACCACTTTCCATAAAAAGTAACAAGGGTGCCTGGAAGAAATGGCTGATTCTCGGGGAGGGGGAGGCAAAGTACAAGAGACTGGAACACCCTCAAGTGCCAGAAAATAAGAATTGCTCAGAGAATGACATGGACAGGTCAAAAAGACAGGGGAGCTAGCTTGAAGGGCTCTCACTGGGACAACCTGAACTTAAAAATAAATAATAAACATAAAGTCTTAAAACCTACTCAATAAAATAAGAATTTCTAAGTTCTTACTGATGAGAGAAAGGGCAAGCTATCCCTTAGAGTACAAAACCAAGTAATAGATGGAGAGGGAATACTAGATTTAGAAAAATCACTACTGGACAAGAATCAGTGGATGCTAAAACTAGCCAAGGATGAACAGGATATTTACCTAAGTCTCAAAGTATTGTCCCCAAAAGTATAATTGTAAAGGGTAAGATAGTAACTTTCAGGTGGAGAATTCTGACCACCACCACTTGAAGTCCATTACTCATGTTACTCACTTTAAGTCAGGACTGCACTGCCTCTGGAGAGAATGCACTGAGAAGAACACTTCCTGCGGTATTGCTGACAAGTATATAATTTGAACCTAATCATAACAATATGCTTCAAAATAAGCTGTCTATATATTTCAAAAATGGCATTGTCATGAATACAATGCAAGTCTTAGGAATTGTTCCAGATTAAAGGAAAGTTAAGAGACACAACAACTGAATGCAGTGTATCACCCTGGATTTTCCTTCTGAACTATGAAGAACACGATTGGAAAAAAATGTCTAAATCTATATAAGGTCCAAGCTTAGATAATAGCATTGTATCAATGTTAATTTCTTGATTTTGATAATTAATGCTACGTAACGCCCTTGCTTTTAGGCAATACTGCAGTATTTAAGGAAAAGGGGTACATGCTTTTAACTTATTCTCAAATAGTTAAGGAAAACATATACATATATAAACAAATGACAGGCCCCATAGCACAGGCACAGTTAATAGCTTAAAAAACAAACACACTGACTTTGCTTTTCCAGTTAAATTTACTTTGCTCCTGGCTGCTGTGGCTCAGTGGATTGAGCATTGGCCTGCGAGCCAAGGGTTGCTGGTTCGATTCCCAGTCAGGGCACATGACTAGGTTGCATGTCAGGTCCCCAGTTGGGGGGCACAAGTGAGAGGCAACCACACAGTGATGTTCCTCTCTCTCTCTCTCCCTCCTTTCCCCTCTCTCTACAAATAAATAATTAAAAAAAAAAATTTACTTTGCTGATAATTATTTTAAAAGAGTCTGCTAAACAAATTACTGATATAAAACTAGGAGTGCCGAGACTACCTGAGATAAACAAACTCAAAATGGTTAGAACTCTATTTTCAGTTAAAATCTTGATACACTCTAATAAGGTAGTTGAAAATAATTCAGTAGAACTTATAGACTTGCCATATCAAATATCAAAATGTACTGTAAATGTAAAGCTCCAGCTAGAACTGATTATGCTGAGCAAGGACACCAGACTCAAAAGCGATTGTACTGTTTTACATGAAGTTCTAGAACAGGTAGAATGAACCTATGGTGACAGGAATCACAAATTGGTGGGGGTGGGGGTGAGGAGAGAGGGGTGAGGGGTGAGAGTGTGACTGAGAAAGGTCAAGAGAGGAATCTGACAGAAATATTCTTTATTGTGATCCCTATCTACCTCACAACATATGTTAAAATAAATCCCAAATGAGTTAAACATCCAAATGTAAAAATAAAACCATGACTATTACTATACAATGTGGAGTATTTTCTATACGTTAAAGGAAGGGAGAATCTTTTAAAACAACACAGAACCTAGAACGCATATAGAATAGGTTGACAGCACTGTCTATATTAATGATTAAAATTTGAATGACCGAAATACCACAGTCAAGTGACTGGGGAAAAACACAATTGCAATATTGTATTGAGAGCCCTTAACACATTGCGTACGTGTGGCAAGAATTCTCATCATTTCTAAAACGCATTTAAATTCCCCGGTACGCAACGTGTTAAAAGTCAACAAGACACACAAATACACTCAATGAGACAAACAACCCAGTAGAAAAACGGGCAAAAGGCATGAAAAGACAATTCGAAAAATACAGATGGCCAATTATTAGAAGCTGTCTGATCTGTAAAGAAATGCAATTGAAAACTTTATTTGTGGAGAAATGTAAATAAATGCAAAATATCTTCCCTTACATAGACGCAATATTTAAAAAGATTAATATTCAGTGTTAACTGAGAGTTTAAAGAAAAAGGCACTCCCCTCTCATCGCTGGACGAGAGACTGAACAGTACAGCCTATCACTGGAGCACCTATTATAAAATAAAATGCACATTATCCTTTGACTGCAGAATTCCATTTCTAGTTACCAAAAAATATATTCCTTTAACCACACAGAAACATTTCTGGTTCATGGGAGCACTGAAAATTGGAAATGCCAGGTGAGAATTGGAAAATAACCTCATATGAAAGATTACTATTGAACTATTAAAAAAGAATGAAGTCTTTCCCTTGTAGAACTACAGAAAAATGCCCTAACATATTACATTAAAAAAAGAAAGAAAAAGCAAATCATAAAATATTTTGTATGGGACCTATTTTTTTAAGCAAAGAAAAATACACATACACCAGTGTGTTCGTATCCTTATGTATTTTTAAGTTACTGCATACACACAGAAACTAGGGAAGTATGTCCAACCTTCTAATAGGTTTTCTCCTGAATGGAAAGAACTTCTACACTTTACTTAATGCATGCCTGTATTTTTAAAAACCTTAGTACAAGTACTTTTTTAAAAGGAAAAACAAAGCAAATAAAAGATCCAGAGGCTCCATTTTTCCCTACCACGGACTGTCGATTTTCCAGTGCTCTTTGGCAAGGCAAAGATATTTACTTGGGCAAAGGCAAAAATGCACAATGTATCATGGATCACAGAAATGACTTTATTCCAAAATGAGGTTACAACTGCTGTTCTCCCAGAGCTTATACTACAGTGTGGCTAACATTGGTGCCTGCCTCTTAAGACATTTAAAACCTAGTTCTTTCTTCTTCATTGGCTAGGTAATATGAATATTTCATTTTGTTTTGAAGCCTGAGCAACAAAGCCTCCAATCACCCAAGGGACCTTTCAGAACAGTCCAAATGCCCAATTTTAGCAGATTCTATCTGAAAACAGTAGTTGAATGTTACTAAATTACTGAGTAATTACCAAGGGGGAAGAAAAACAAGGAAGATACAGCTGCTGCCCCCAACAACCTGGTTATGACATGTGGCAGAACAACATAAGCAAGATACAAGGAATTAATCGATGGCAGTGCAGAAAATCTAAGGAGACACGGATTACTGGTGGGATAAGAAGCTGTTGCTTGATGAACTTGGATGTGAATGCAGACAGATGGGGAAGAGAGTGAACCACATGCTTGCCGCCTGATGAAAGCCCAGTACGTAGCAGAGTAGTGGGGGATGAAGTGGGAAAGGGAGGTGTAGGTGAGGTGGTGAGGGTCATTAATGCTATGTGGAAGGTGGCTTTTATACAGCAGGCAGTTTTTGAAAGAAATGTCTGTAAAAGTGACAACTGTTTTAGCAAGGTAGCCTTTAAAAGGGAAGTTGGTTTCTGCAAGTCAGAGCAATAGGAGACTCAAGCCATCCTAAATACTCTATCTTTAAGGAAGGTTAAGGGTCTGAATAAGCAAAGGCTGCTGAGAAATCTATAGTGGTAAACTAATAGAGGTATAAATACCCCTTCCATCCTCTGAATTCCCAAGCAGCACAGAAACAAAATACAGTGGAATGATCTTGAAAGACAATGCAAGGCTTCGTTCCAGGCCCCAAACACAACCAAATATATGAGGCACATGAGCAAGCGCTTAACATTAGCAGTACTCATAAAAAATATTTCATACCTTTGCTAGATCTCTTTGATGTCTTCTTGTTTCCTTCAGAGGTAATTTCAATTTCATCAGGATTACCCCCTTCATCTTCAATTGCCTGAAGGGAAGATAAAAGAAAAGTTCACTAAAAAAGTCAGCACAGACTTGACTTTCACAGAATCCTCAGACTGTTGATTTGGAAATGCACCACCCCCACCCCCACCATTCATTCTTTCTCTTGCTCTGCACATTGAGGCCAAGCGCCTTGGAGTTAGTCTCAGCTGTGTAGTCTTAAACAGATTTACCTAATCACTCCAAGTTTTCTACTTCGTAATATGGAGCTACATAAAAGTTCTTAGCCTTAAAAGCTGTGTGAGAACTCCATCACCCATGTAAAGCAAACATTGAATAAACATCCAGCTTATTTTTAATATTACCATCACAATCTGGTTGATCCCATTCCTGGGCTCAATGAAACTCAAAAGGGAAAGGCACTCTCTCCAATTTCCTATGACCCATCAAAGTGTTTTCTTTGATCTTCTCAGAACCACCCCCCCCCCCCGCCATGCCATGCCTGCTCTGAGCACTGTCTGTATAGAATACTTATACTCAATGGCTGAGTTCTTACTGTGTATAGCATGGAACAAGCACGACATGTATTACCTCTTCCAAGACTGACTCCAAAGCTCTTGCTCTTAGTCACTATGGTACCTACCTCAAACGATACAGAATGATAGGAAGCTCTTGGCAAGCCCAGCCTCCCACCCCAAGAACTTGTCATTCACTTCACAGCGCCACCCACGTTCAGCAAATCAGTACTGAACATGTCAGTGATGACATCCCTGGATAGTGGGCTTCATATTTAGGTTTTACTAATAACCCTTTCTCTTTTTACTGTACTATCCTATGAACACAATTTTTAATTTAAACCCACTTCAAATATTGTCCTTTATTTTAAGACAGGTTCAGAGTCTCAGGAGTTTCCAGCTTACTATCTAAATTTAGAATGGGGCTTATGGTCCTACACCTACCTACCTAATCAGTACCAAGAGCAAAGAAAATCTCTCCCTTCTCTCTGAAACCAAAAGGAGGAACCGGAGTTCTGTCTTGGGATCAAGGAACAACCAACCAGAAAGTCTCTTACCCTTTTGGTAGGGACACACAATTCTGGACCACTAGGAGAACAGAAGATCTGCTCCAGACAGGAGGTGTACGTTTCACCCTCACTGGGGTGCAGTGTTTACAGGGTCATCCCTATGGGGACCAAGAGCTCTGAGTCATCCTTATAAAGCCCTGGTAATTAACACTTTGTGTATTCCCTCCACCTTTTCCTATTTTGCCCTTCCAGGAAAAATAAACCAAGAAAAGGACATAAACTGGATGACACAGTAGAAGAGAAAGCGGAGGTCAGTAATTCCAGACCTGTTTGGGAGGAGATACAGGTGACGGTATTTATGTAGTGCCCACATCCCTAATAAACTGAAAGAACGGAGAAAGTGGGAAGGATTTGTCCCCTCAAAGATGGCAGTGATGGAAGGTTTCTGATGTCACACACTAGTCTCACAGGAAGGTTCAATGTCATCTTATCAGCTTTGCAGGCTTGCAAATGGGGAAAAAGGATAAAACCCCCAATTTTGTTTTGTTGACAGGAGGTCCTGGTGGCTAAGAACCGGGACTACATCTCCATAAGTGCCAGTCCTCACCACCCTCCTTGCAATTTCGCCAGGTGTAAACATCTCCGTTGATGAACTACCTGCTCTGAGTAAAAAAAAAAGTATTCATAGTGAAAGAAATGCAAACTACAGTTAGAAAAGCCCTAACTTAAGACTCTATCTGAGGCTCCTTATTGGGAAAACAGGAGATAATCCCTACTTCTTCTCAACAGGATCAATAAGAAATATAAGCCCTATCCTCAGTTGTTTGGGAGCCAGGGTGGAATGAATCACAAACCACTGTCTGTGGGGGATGGGAGATTGGTATCAAGGTTGAGTGAGTCCCATGACAAGAGGAGCTAGGTGTGGAAAAAGTAACCAACGGGAATAAGAAAAAGTTAAGGGACGCAAACATTTACTTGAGTCCGTGCTTTTCACACCCATTCTTCAGTACCTCTCAAGGTGGCAAAGAGAAAAGATGAATTGTAACAACGTATTCTCAGTGTTTACCTGTGCCAGGCAACAAGCCAAGGCCATTTCAGGCAACCTCACTTAGCCCTAAAAGGAAAGCACTATTTTTTTCTTCTTTTTACACAAGAGAAACAGGCTCAGAAAGGATTAAACGTCTTCCATGGCAACGACCAAGCCTCGAAGACCTGGCAGGGCCCCGGGTCCAGTCGCACACCCCGCCTGTCTCTTGGGGAAGTCCTGAAGCCACCTCTGCGTTCTCGCCAGGTCTTTTACGTTTCTGGTCATTATAGCAAAAGACATCTTCCCTTCCGTGTTATACCCACGAGCTAATGATGGCGAACCCCAAACTGCTTTTTTTCTTTAAATATTTTATTGACATGCTTGTTTTATAAATTAACCCCCTACTGAGACAACAAACATCTCATCTTTCCAGAAAGACTCCCGCCGCCAGCGCGGTCACAGGGAATCGGCCGGCTTGGATTCAATCCCGTCGCCTCCTCTCAACGATCGTGTGACCTTGGCCGAGTCCCCTGCCTCACCTAGGAAGTAAGGATTTCAGAGTTCCCTACTCACTTTGGAGATTGGAAAGAAACAGTGAGAGAGGAAGGCCCTTAGCGAAATGGCTGAAGCGCAAAACAGAAACCCTCGATCGATGTAACCCACCATCTAGAGCTGCGAGGCCAACGCGGCTTCCCCAGTTCGCGTCCATATTTTATTTTTATTTTTCTCGCTCGACACTGCGATTTGAACTGGGCCAGCCTGGGATCGCAACTCCCGCTGGGGCCTAGAATCCGGGAGAAGCACTGAGCGCCAGGCCGGACGCAGGCCGCAAACGAGGCCAGAGACGGGCCCCAAAGCTAGGGGAACTCTGTCGTGGCCGCGGAGGTCCCCTAACCCAACTCTTCCCCACCCCGAGGGCCCCGACTCCACCTTTTTGAGCCTCTCCATCAGAACGCTCTTGTTGCCGCTCGAGTCCAGATTCCGTTTCTTCAGCTCCGCCCGCAGATCGATTACCCGCAGGTCGCTGAGACGCCGCGTCCCGGTCTCGGACGAGGCGGAGCTCAGAGCCGCTGCGCCCGCCGTACCCGAATCGCCTAGGCCTGAGAGAGTCTCCGCCATTCCAGGGACCCTGGCTCCGCCACTCACTTCGCACAGAACCGGACCGGTGTTCTCTCACCTCCTAGCACAAAATGGCGCCGCCTGCCAGAGAACTGCTCCAGCAGCCCCAGCTCGCAAAGCTTCTGCGCAGGCGCAACCGGCGCAGGACCAACGCTTTCGGTAGCTTCTAGCGTTAGCTTGGTTAGAGCCCTGGGGCTATGCGCAGGCGCGTTGCATCTCTCGACCTCCCGCCGCGAACAGCCAGGACGCATGCGTGTTGCAGAAACGGCGCCTGCGCGTTGTCCCTGGGAACGTGAGGTTGGTCGACTCGCTAGCTCGCTTGCCCCTAAGAACGCATGCGCGGCCGGAAAACGGGGCGGGAGGAAGTGAATGCGTTTTCCTCTCAGGTGGCGCCATTTTGTGCTCAGAGCCGCTACAAGCGCTACCGGTGTGAGGAGTAGGCGCAGGAGACGGGGAACTCGGGATGGCGGAGACTCTGGCAGGATCCGGCGACTCGGGTTCTGGTACGGCCGCTGTTGGTCCGGGCGCCTTGGAGGCCGGGACTCGGCGGCTCAGCGAACTGCGGGTGATCGACCTGCGGGCAGAGCTGAAGAAGCGGAATCTGGACACGGGCGGCAACAAGAGCGTCTTGATGGAGCGACTCAAAAAGGTGATGTGGCTCGAAGCTCGGGGGGAAGTTCGCGGGGGCGTCAGAGGTGGTGGAGGAGGCCGGAGTACACCCTTGCGTGGACCTGTCATTGCGACTTTTGGACACGGGGGTCCCCGCCTCACCCGCCTCTTCGTCGACATCCGGCCCGAGCTGTCGGGGACCAGGGCCCTGGCTGTGTAAACCTTGGCCCGTCACCGCTCCTCCCTTGTGCTTTGCTTTTGCTTCTCGACTTAAGTGCGCTGAGGGCCCATATTCTTAGCCACTAGGGTGGCCGGAGCTTGAGTTTTTTAGACTTGTCTCTGTGACCTTGGACAACTGCTTTCCTCTGTCTGAGCCCCAGTTTCCTTTCCTGGAGAACTGGTGACTGAAGGACCTTTAAGATCTTACAGGAAAGGGAGTTGTGTTTGTACCTGCCCTCAACTGCTTTGCACGTACCATGCCCTGCCCCCAACTGCTCTTTTCCCAGGTCTTCTGGCTGACTCCTTGTCATTTTGGATCTATTTGAGATGTCACCACCCCATTCACCCTTTAAAGTGCGCATCCACCGCCCTGTCTTTCTATCACGTCATCCTGTGTTTGTGCCCCACCTCGCAGCACATAACAGAAAGTTGAATATGGGTGGTGGTCGTCTCCCCAACCAGAACAAACTTATTAAGAATAGGGAACTCCTTGTGGGTTTACTGTTGAGTGCCCAGTCCTGTGCTAAGTATGCGGAAAGCACTGAGGTATCTTCCCCCACCTAGTCTGTTCTTCCCCCGAATGGTCAAAGATGGTTTGTGGAACACCACTGAGTTGTCCGTGCAGACCAAGTGCAAGCCTTTTGTTATTAACAAAACTAGAAGGTGGGCAGTTTCGAGGTCAGGGGCCATTTTGGGACAGGTCATTGACCCTGATTCTGGAGACCCAGCTCACACATCCCTTTGCCTTTTGGGTGTGGGATGCAGAGAGAACCAAGTTGTGCTGGGTTCATCCTCTGCCTCTTGGACTTGCAACCCAGATGGCAGAACCCAGCTTGCTCTTTGCAAGGAAGGGTTTGCCTTTGTGTGCCTAGAAGTAGTTACAAAAAAAACAACAGTGTGCCTTGCAGCTCTGGGTAATGTAAAATTCATCTCTTCCTGACAGGCAGTTAAAGAAGAAGGGCAGGATCCTGATGAAATTGGCATCACATTGGAAGCCACCAGCAAGAAGATAGCAAAGAGATGTGTTAAAGGTATCCACCTGTTTGGGGCCTGTTTATTTTGAGAGCTTACTTCCGGAAGATTTTTTAGCACTCTTTCTGCCCTCCAGGCTGTCATTGTTCTCTGTCTCATAATTAGGCCTGCTTCTCACCAGTTAACAGGTAGCTCTGCCATGGTGCTGGAGTAAAAATATTTCAGTTTTTGCTATTGGTATTAAAAAAGAACTAGAGTAAGACACTTCTAAAAGCTGCCCCAACTGGTTTGAGCGACTAAATGCACCTGCTTGGCTTCCTTCGTGGTTCAAAAAAAATAGGACTTAAGGAAAATGACAACAACTTAAGACTAAATAGAACGCAACTTCTCTAGGATCCGAAATAGATTGTCGGAGTGCTTGTACCCGGCCTGTGTTATACCAGTGTGATTTTTTAAATCGATATAATTAAAATACTCTAAAATTACCGATTTAAAGTGTACAACGCAGTGCTTATTCACAAGGCTATGCAATCGTCACTAGTATCTAATTCTAGAACATTTTCATCACCCCAAAATGAAACCACCATGCCCATTAGCAATCGTTCCCCATTCTCCCCTGCCTTCAGGCCTTTGCAATATCTAATTGATTTTGTAAATTTGCCTGTTCCGGACATTTCATATAAACAGAATTATACAATATGTGGCCTTCTTTCACTGAACATTATGTTTTCAAGGTTTATGTCGTGCCATGTATCAATTCCTTTTTATGGCTGATATTATTTATGGAAGAACTGAATTCCATAAGATTTTGAAACCTTGCTACCCTTATTGGCTATTGTCCTTATTAGATTTTACAGTGATGAGGACAATATAATTCAGGCAGTAGAGGACAGTTGCTTAGAAAATAAAAAGATTAATTTGTAGCATTTTTAACAATTTCAGTTTACTTTTTTTAACAGCTTTTCCTAGAAGGACGACTTTTCTATAACTCATGTAACTTGTTAAAATTTGTACAGTATAAGTGTTTGAAAGATTAAATATTTTTAGTTAGATACCTTAAGGGTTCTTACATTATTTTAAATCTTAAGACATTGATGTTTTTTTCTGCTCTTGTGTTGATCCATACTTAGCTATGAACACTGTCTGAATAAATACAGACAGACTGGTCTATAGCAGGAAACATAGAACTACCTCTTTGTGTTTTACTGTTAAATTATTCATGGTCTGAAAGTCTGTTACGAAACACTTAAATTAGTTTAAAATATTTTAATGAAATTTTTTGATGTAGACACTCATTTAAAACTCTTGAGGTTCGAGGCTTACTAATTTAAATGTTCTTGGCTCCTGACAGGGATTTTTACATTATTAGACAAACTGAACCTTAGCCGGGTGATTTAAAAACCTGTCTAGCCCTGGCTGGTGTGGCTCAGTGGATTGAGTGCTGGCCTGTGAGCTGAGGGGTCACTGGTTCGATTTCAGGTCAGGGCACATGCCTGGGTTGCAGGCCGGGCGGGTCCCCAGTTGGGGACGCAGAAGAGGCAACCACACATTGATTTTTCTCTCCCTCTCTTTTTCCTCCTGTCTCCTTTCTCTAAAAATAAGTGAATATTAAAACAGAAAACAAAAGCAAACCCGTTTGCTCTAGATTAAAGCTTAGTGTCAAATCAAAACTACATGGACTTAACATTTTGTCTGGAAAGCTTTGGTAGTAGTCACTTTCTTTGGTATAAAGAGAATATTTATACCACTACAGCTCTAGCACTGGCCCCTGCCCCTTTTTTTTTCAAAGAAGTCACCAATACTCAGAGAAGTAACAGGTGACTGAATTCCTGGGACAGAAGACAGCGCCTACAGGTTGTTGAGCTAGTGTCTTTTTTAGAGGTGGCTGAGCTCATGGTTAGTGATATGAAGTGTTAGACCTTCGTGGTGTCCTGGTTGAAATTAGGTCCTCAAGATTACATAAAAGTAATCAAGAGCAATTAACTTATCATTTTTTAGAGTCCATGCCACAGAGTAGGACTATGTCTGAAAATTCACAAGTGACTATTGCCTTTTAAACTTAGAAAAAACTTCCTCAACTCTGAACGAGAGACTTTTCCCTGTTCTCATCTAAACAGGCAAAATTGTGGAAGACATGTGGATGTGTTTTGAAAGATTAAAATTTTGAGTTAGGTTTTACGTGGGAAACTTTGATGTTCTGGTTTCTGTCCTGTTGCATCCCGGCCCCTATTTCAGCTTTTAGTCAGCAGAGACCAGACCCGTGGGACTGGGGTGCATCCTGTCTGCCCAGCATTCATCATTCCCACTCTTATTTAGGGCACTTTTTGATGAAGGTTTAGGCTGTGGATCTCTCCTTTCACATCCTGTGCAGGCACTGCAGTCTACTATTTAGAGGCCTGGAAACTGGATGCAATTGCCAAACATTTTTAGACAGTGTATTTCAAAAGCATATGCTGGGTTCAGATATAATGGAAGTGGTACAGCTGAGTTTTTGAGTCCCAGCTTTGAAGCTGAACCAAGTTCTTATGTGTCAAAAATAGATAATAAATCTGGTAGCATTGTGGGGAGTATTAAACAATAAGATGTAGAGAGTAGAGTATCTGACATGTAATGAAACTGCATTTCTTGAGTGATTACTGATGTAATGGTGAATGAGATAACTAAGGTGTAGACATTGCATTTGAATCTGTAATCAGATTGAGGTTTCTTATGTTTGATGTTCTCACTTTAAAATTTTATTAAAATAATACTTTTTGATAATTCTGAAAACTTAAAAAATACACATATAGAAGTAAAGTGGTCTCTAGTACCACTCTCAGTGGCTGCCGCAGTCATCTCCATCTGTATGCATCTTCATGCCTGCCTGTGTGCAGGCATACAGGTGCTTTTTAATAAAAGTAGAACTGCACTGTTTTGTTTCTTTTTTTAAAATTAATGAGAACTTTCTTATATTTAATATTTTTTGAGAGCTTTTTATTTTAAGTTGTAAAACGTTGTATGGTGTACCATGAAGTTTTATAGCCTTGGCACTATTGACTATTTGGAGTGAAGAATTCTTTGTGGTAGGGTGCTGTCCTGTGCGATATGGTATGGTGAGCACCATCCCCAGTCACTCATTACCCACTAGATTGATGCCAGTAGCACACGTTCCCAAAATATCTCCAGATATTGCCAGATTACACCCCACTCTCCCCATTTACTCCCCATGCTGGTATCCCACATACGTACCAAATATGCTATAACATGTTTCCCTTGTAGATGTTTAGGCTGTATAGACTTTCTAGAAGAAATAAATACCTCTGTTTTGAATTTCTTATCAGATATTTTAGTGCATGTCCTAAGGGGAACACCTGGAATAAAGGGCATGTATGTTTTTGAGGCTTTCTATTCATGTGGAGCCTCTCCTTTCCCTCTAGCCTCCCCCTTGGGAATGCCTAGCATTAACTATAAATACTTGTTTTGCATTCATTATGGCTCAGCATGACCATGGACTTTATGTTAGCCTTTGCCTTGCAGAAAAAAGTTCTTGAGCTCAAGACTATTGAAAGGCAGGTGATCTGCTTGAAATGGTGGAATATAGGGAAAACTAGCAAGTTAATAATCCAGAATAATTTTGAAGGTTGCAGTTCTTTGATTACTAGATGGATATTAAAATTACGTTTGTTGAAAAATGCCTGTTATCCTTTGCTCACTCTTCGGATGTTTGTTTTACTTTATGGGTGGTTGTGAAGTCTTCTGAAGCTCTTAGGTATTCTGTGCAAAATCAGAATATTTTGTTTGACAGTATTATAGAAATCCAAGATATTCGTGTCCCAATGGAGACAAAATCACACAATAGGACAGGCAATTATTTTAGTTTCCTTGTAACAAATTCTCTCCAGGATTAAAATCTATTGTTCTGCATAAACTAATCATTAGGCCAGACCTGAGTATTATCTGATTAAACAATTATTTTGTTATTAGGACAGAAGACAGAGGAAGAAGGCACAGAAGACAATGGCCTAGAAGAGGATTCCAGAGATGGGCAGGTATGTGGTGTGACAGTGGAGACAACAGCAGGAGCTCGTGAATTTTGGTCCATCTGTTCATTGACACCTCTCATTCCTCTTTATAGGAGGATGTGGAAGCAAGTTTGGAGAGCTTGCAGAATCTTGACATGATGGACGTTAGTGTATTAGAAGAAGCTGAAGTTGAGAATAGCAGTGCCCCAGACTTTGGGGAAGATGGCTCGGACAGCATCCTTGATTCCCTTTGTGATAGCAAAGAGTATGTGGCCGCACAGCTGAGAGAGCTCCCAGCTCAGCTCACAGAACATGCTGTAGGTAACGCTGAGACATGTGGAATGTGCCAAGAGCCCCGAGGCTCCCAGTGTTTATGTGCTGTTTATATTAGCGAGAACATACTAGGGATTGATTAAGTAGCAAGCAGCGAAATCACCAGTCACCATAAACACTTAATTTAGGCTCTGAACCTTGGTGGTAAATTCTGTCCATTTAAACTCCACATAGATCAGATATTGATTAATGGAAAACTTTTCTGTGGTACTTGAGAATATTTATAATTGGGTGGGAGACACTTTCTAAGCATAAATTATAAAACAAAAGGTTGGCACAGTTGGTAAAGTATTTTTGCCCTGGCTGGTGTTGCTCAGTGGATTGAGCTGCAGCCTGTGAACTGAAAGGTTGCCAGTTTGATTCCCAGTCAGGGCACATGCCTTGGTTGCAGGCCAGGTCCCCAATTGGGGATGTGCAAGAGGCAACTAATCAATGTTTCTCTTGCTCATCAATGTTTCTCTCCCTTTCCTTCTCTCTCCCTTCCCTTCTCTCTAAAAATAAATCTTTAAAAATTTTTTTTTACATATTTTCCTTTTTCTGATTTTTTTAATTTTTATTTTTTGTCCACACCCAAGGACACTTTTCTCATTGTGAGCGAGAGAGAGAGAAAGAGAAACATTGACTGGTTGCCTTTTGTAGGCTCCCCAGCTAGGGATCAAACCAGGAATTGAACCTGCACAACCTTTCGGTGTATAGGGTGATGCTCCAATCAACTGAGCCACACCAGTCAGGGCAAAAAATATTTTCCTTTTTTAAAAAATAGGTTAAAAAAAATAGATAAAACAAAAACAGTTCATAACACATCAGCCAGATAATCCTGTTGCTATTTTAGAAAGTTTATGCATAAGGATGTACAGTCAGAATAAAAGATATGAAGTACAGCCCTGACCAGCAAGAGTCACTAGTTCAATCCTGGTTAGGGCACATGCTTGGGTTTCAGGATTGGACCCCTTTTGGGGAACTGAGAAGCACTCAATTGATGTTTCTCTCCTCTTTTTCCCTCCCTTACCCTCTCTAAAAATAAATAAACACTTAAAAAAAAGATGTGAAATACAGTGAAGGAAGATATTTGTCACACCAAAAGAACCCCTCCTATTAAAGGGATCCACTGTTAATGTCCTTGTGTGTAAGGTATGCTTTGTTACCAATGTCGCCTTCCCAAGTTCTTGCAGTACTTTGGCATAGAGCTCTTTGTGGTGGCCATGCTAGAAATGATGGCCATTTTAATCTCACCAACTCAGCATGCCCAGCCATTCTAATTTGGTTGTGTTATTTATTTAAGGCATTACAGGTTTAAACTGAAAAAAACTGCCTTCGTAGGACTGAACTTTAAACCTTTCAGGTCAAAAGTCACGAACTCCAAACATCCCCACACCTCAACCTAGAATAGTATTAAGCAGCTGATCAGCCCTGTCTAGGCATGATCTCGCTGTGTCATGTTAATTATTTTCAAAGCATGTACTTGGTTTCTAACTTCTTGGTTAATGGAAGCATCCAGGTTATAAAGGTTCAAACCTAGAAAATGAAAAAGAGAAAATATCTGGAAAGGAATATTTTTGTATTGTATTTATAAAGGTAAAAAGCCTTCATATTTGGTAACCTATAAATAGTTGGGGTTTTGTTTTTTTTTAATTTCCTTATTTTTATTTTTATTTTTGGTATAGTAAAAAAGAAGCAGTCATATTAAGTATTTGTTAAATAAAGCACTCCAGAAGAAAGTGCCAGTTAAAGTTGCTATCAAGTGAAATCGGAGGAATGCCTAGTTTTGAGTTCTACTTTGGGAATTCTGTGGCGGAGTGGTGTATGTACACCATCAGTGTGTAGAAATTGCCTGTGTAATGAATTCACTCATTTGAACAGTGCTGACAGAATGCCGACCACCTGTGAGCCTCTGTCAGCCATGCTGGTATTACCCAATGCTTAAGCAGGTGTGGGGGCAGGGAGGAAAGTAATAAACCAAATAATCTAACAGTTGATTTCCAGATGGAAGCAGGTGTATGAAGGAAATAGATATGTGGGCTGCCTGGAACATAGTGAGGCACAGGTTTTGGCATTCAGAGCTCTGTCCCCACAAAGTGACCTTTCATCATCATTTAGGTAGACGGGGAAGGCTTCGAGAGCACTTTGGATGCTTCATCGTTGGATTTCAAAGTACCTTCAGTAAGTGACCATCTATCTGTTTCTGCGTGGCTGGAAATTTTACATGAATAGTTAACTTTATATAGTGAGAAAGGATGTGTACATGTATGTAAAAACTATTCACTGGGTATTGATACTGAGCTGGGTGCTGGGGATAAGTTGTTGAGAACCAAACCTGTCAGTTTTGGAGCTTGCAGTCTAGTGGGGGCAGGGTTAATAATGAAAAAGAACGTAACTGGAAGGGAAGAGGAGTTTGATGAGGGAGAAGTTCATGTAGTTGGCCAACAAAAGCCCTTAGAAGCTTCCTGGAGGAAGTCCTATTCAATTTAAGGCATGACATTGGGGTAGAGGGGAGTGTGACTCACTGCAGGCATGGAGTATGGAGTGCACAGGATAAGGGCAGAGGGGCAGGGATGGGGCTGCAGAAGCAGGTGGGCCTGACTACCAGAGACTATGGGCTGGGAAAGGATTTGGGAGACAGTCTTACCTACAGGACGAGATCAGGGAAAGGTTTTAAGTGGGGTAGAAAGATGGTTTTGTTAATAGGTTCCAGTTATAAATAATAGTTTATATTGGGAGGAACATTTTTTTTTTTTTCTCCCTTCAGGTGTAATATATAAAGCAGTGGCCATCTCCATCTGTGTGAGGCCATTAGATTAACTTGGACTTGGGGTGGGGTGGGGTGGCCAGACTCTGAGGGGAGAATTGAACAGGCTAAATAGTACCACTACCTTTGTGCTTTTGCTGGGGAGAAACTGACAAAATGATTGTAGGTTGGAATACATTGTTTTGAGTGGAAAAAATTCTTTGAAACAGGCATTTACTTATACTTGAGTGAAAGCTGTATCTGCTTAGGAAATGTATCTGACCAGTTTTTAAATGCCTGTGGTTTTTCTTTCTTTTCTTTTTTGAAATAGGATATTGAAGAACCACTATTGGAGCCAGGTACTGATAAGAGAAACACAACAGTTATGGTTTGAAAGTTTTCTCACTACTATTTTTTTCAAGCTGTCTATTTTATGCTGTGTTACGGTCTTATAAATGATTTTAATGGTGGACAATCCAGATCATACAAGGATCAGAGATTGGAAACCCATTCATATCACCAGATCTGTGGAACAGCCATTACGGTTTCTAGAGGTCATATATATATGTGGTGAGATGTAGTGATTATTATGTTCATCTCTTTAACCACATAGAGTGGTATTTACGTAATTTCTCCTTGTGATTCTTCTGTGTGTTTCTACACATGAAACAGATCTTGTGATATTTCTCTGCAGTCAATTTGACTAATGCAGCTAAGGCAGAATAATGCGGTTGTCAGGGCACTTTATAACCTGAGAAGTGACTGGATTCCAGAAGAGAAAACAGAGTTTCTTCATGAAAATTTCCAACATATTATTTCCCTTCTGAACTGCGTTTATCTCTCGCCATCTGAAGAGTTTCTGGTTTTCATTTTGGACTGTTCTCTTAAAAAGAAATTCAAAGAAATTTGGAAATTGAGCTGTCATTGAATGGTGACTGCATTCGGTTCAGCACCTTGGACATTGGAAAAATAAGTCAGAAGACCCAGACTTGAACAAAACATGAAGAAGACTGTTGAGAAGCAGCCAAGTTGTTGTAGGTGTTTAAATCTGTGGGGCCTTTTCCATGTAGTGTAGCGGCTTACTCTAGCAGTCGGTTGGAGTGCAGGTAGTGTAACCAGTTTAACATGTGTACCCGCGGGTTTTCCAATCTCTGTGTAGCTAGCAGTTCTCTTTGTGTTAGTGTGGCAGCCGTGCCAGTTCCACATTTGTGATTGCTTTATTTCCCTGGTAATTAAACCTTGTGCCATTCTATTCCTGTTAAATCCGTAGAAAATGAGAAAATACTCGACATTTTGGGGGAAACTTGTAAATCTGAGCCAGTAAAAGAAGAAGGTTCCGAGCTGGAGCAGCCATTTGCACAGGATACAAGTAGCGTGGGGCCAGACAGAAAGCTTGCGGAGGAAGAAGACCTTTTTGGCAGCGGCCATCCGGAGGAGGGTGATTTAGATTTGGCCAGCGAGTCAACAGCACAAGCTCAGTGGAGCAAGGCAGACACCCTGTTAGCGGTAGTGAAAAGGGAGCCCGTGGAGCAGACAGGCGGTGACGAGAGGATGGACTGTGAGCCTGTAGGGCTAGAGGAGCCAGTTGAGCAGAGTAGTAAAGCCTCAGAGTGCGCGGAAGCCTCTAGCGAGGAGGTCACGGAAGCACCCCGGGAAGCCTCAAGCCCAGACCCCAGAGATAGCAAAGAAGACGTGAAGAAGTTTGCTTTTGAAGCTTGTAATGAAGTCCCTCCGGCTCCTAAAGAGTCCTCAGCCAGTGAGGGCGCTGATCAGAAAATGAGGTTTGTTTTTTCTCAGTTTTAGACCAGATGCTATCTCCTTTTCATTGGTCGTTTAATGACACACATAAGCTGTTTTTTTCTGCAATTGGCCAGCCAGACTGACGAAATTGTAGTTTATCTCTAAAGAATGTTTGATTTCTCTTTGTATTTTTAATGGCTGATTTGATTTCTTTTTCTCAACCTACCATGGTTGTGCTTTTAAATTGCTAAGTGTTCTCTTCAGTTAAATCGATTGACTTAAGAATCTGACATTGTATTTGGGGGCGGGGGGGGCAGATATCCAATATAAGCTTGCAAAGGCGTCTGTTAAAGTTTTATTTCAGACTAATTTTCTGGTAGGTATTCAGTTTTAGCACATATTTTTAATTTAGTTCTCTTGTTTTTTTCCTGTGTGATTAACATTAACTTTCGTCTCTAGTTCTTTTAAGGAAGAAAAAGATATAAAGCCAATCATTAAAGATGAAAAAGGTATGATTTAACTTACATGGTGGGGAGCCACCTGTGGATCCCTTAGCTTGGGAGGGAGGGGCGTGGAAGTTGCCAGGTTCTGGATCCAGTAGTTTGTTTTATTGCGGATTACTGGAATAAACCATCTAATTGTATCTTGAGAGATTAGTTTTAAATGTTGAGCTATGTTTTATGTCACTCCGGTGGTGGTTCTTTATGGGGTAGTAAAAATTCTATTACACTGCATCCTATTAAAATCCCATTCTTCATTGAATAATATAACAGGAGTTATAGAAACTGCTATCTTGGTTGAGATCTGATCATTGGAAGACATTTCAGTTTGTAACTGACCTGGACATGATTATTCCTCAAGTAAGAAAACTGTTTCTGCCATCCAGATTTTTCATCATCTGTCCTTGGTATTGACATTAATTAAATTCTTGAATCAGAAGAGTTGAAATTGGATGTAGTTAGGGTTTAAAAGAGGGCCAGACTTAGGGGAGTGGTCGAGCTTCCTTTTATGCCTGGGGGCAAAGCATAATTTTCTCCCTCCTGCTTCAGGTCGCATCTGCAGCAGTTCTGGTAGGAATTTGTGGGTCAGCGGACTGTCCTCCACAACTCGAGCGACAGATCTGAAGAATCTTTTCAGCAAGTATGGGAAGGTAGGCTCTCCCTTTTATCTTGCTGCCTATCCTCAATTTGACATTAAATAATACACTCAAGATTTTTTGCTGATTTTATTAGTGGTCATTTATGGTTTTTAAAAGAGCAGGGGAGGTTTTCAGGGGGGAAAAGAACCTCAGTTTTGAGTTGTGTGCCCTTTTTTCTGGTTCAGAGTAAATAACATGCAGAGTAGATCATCATGGCATAGAACACTATGTAGAAAACGTATAAATAGCTACGATCTGAACATTTTGCGGTTCTCTCTGACTTCTCTTCAAGAAACTGCTGTCTTCTGGCGTATGCAAAACTTAAAGCTGGCATGCTAACTTTTTTTCTTTAACAGTAAGTGAAGTGTTGACTTCTATATTTTATAGCATCTTAAGTATATAGTTTGAGAACTGGAATGTGATGGTGGTTTACAAATAAATCACCTAATATACTGTTTGTCGGAGGCAGGAGGAAAATAATACAGTTCAGAAACTTTCCAAGGAACTTGAAGGACTTTTAAAAATGATTCTGCTATTTTGGAGTTAGGTGATGAAGCAGTCTTCTTATAAACCATAGGGACTGTCCTTGTCTCCTGAGTGCCTATGGAAAGTGGCCCTCTGAGGGAGGGGTAGTGGGTGGTGCCTGGAGGTGTTGAGAAGTTCCAGGGATTCCAGGCAGAGTTTCTGCAGCTATCATCCTGGCTGCTCTGGTCCTATCTTTGCTCAGATCTGTATCACCCAGCTAGGTATTGGTGAATGCATTAGTGACTTACGCAGACAGATTCCAGAAGAAGCATTGAGAAGAGCTTGGAAAATTAAGTTGTAACCTACTCATCTGTTTTGTTGACCTCCTTCTGGACTCAGGCACTGATTATAAAAGCCTAAGCAAACAGGTATAAAGTCCCTGTCATCATAGATCTTACAGGCTGGTGGGAAAATCACTTAAAAAATAAACACATACTCAGTACAACACATCTAATAAGTATGTTAAGGAAAATTACAGTATGCCAGTTATGTATGGTAGGGAGACCTAATTTAGATTTGGGAGGTGTGTTCCCTGAGGAAGATATTTAGGGAAAGGCCTGAGTGACTGGAGTTTGGCATGCTTGTAGAGTTCAGCTCCACAAAGGAAGCCCCCATGATGGAACAGAGCTTTATAATTTGGATGAACTCATCAAAGGTTGCTGTGAGGAGCTTTAGAGAAGAGGGCAAAGGGAATGGGGTGGACAGGGATATGCGAGCTTCTCATAGTATCTGCCCTCATTTGGGTTTAACTGTCATTGTAAGTGATGATTACTTTGATAAAAAGGTCAAAAAACATAATTGACTCAGCCTCTTGACCATAAGGAGAGGTAAAATTGTGAAGCTTCATCTCTGCTCTGAGAACTGACACCTGTGTCATTAGCAGAGGTTTTTGTCACACTTTGGGCCCTGTAGGGGGTACTCTGGAGCTTTCCTCTGCAGGCAGAGCAGAACTCCATCTCTGAGGGGTGGGAGGGAACAGAAATGCAAAAATCTGTGCAGGGAACCCAGAGAGTATGAACCGTTCCCCGACCTTGTCACAGTTGGAAGCACAGGTCCAAAAAGAAAAGATGACGTGTTCAAGTTGACCCACAATCAGAGGTGGTCAGAGCCAGAACCCAGGGCTCCTATGTCTCAGGGGCTCTTTGTACATCTGAGGGGCTGGCCCCACCCTTGCTTCAGATGTCCTACAGAACTTTTACATTTAATGCAGATATTCTGTGGTCTGGCTCTGTATTTTCTCTCTCCTGTTTCTTCTTAAATCACTTGTTCCTATTTGCTTCTTTTTGCATTGGGTATTTTTTATGATTTGTGGTTTATTACCTACAACTATGTATAACTGGTATAACTATTCAAGTTCCTTGAGGTATAAAGTTAGGTTTTTATTTGAGTTGTTTTGTCTGTTTCTTGATGTGTTTGTTGCTATGAATGTACCCTTTAGAATGGTTTTTGCTTCATTCCATAATTTTTATGTATTGACTGTCCATTTTCATTTGTCTCAACATATTTTGATTTCTCTTGATTTTTTTCTTTGTCCCTTTGACTGAGCTGCAACTTTTTTTTATTGGTTGCTTTTAGGAATTGCAGCACACATCTCAACTTACTGTAATCTATCTCCCAGTGATATTATACTAGTACCTTACAATAGTACACTGCCATTGCCTCCTCCCAGCCTTTGTGATGTTATCATCATACATCTATTCAGTAAACCACACAGAGTATTACTGGCTTGTGTTTGTGGGGTTTTTTTTCTTTTTCGTTTTTAAAAATTTTATTTATTTTTAGAGAGAGGGGAAGGGAGGGAGAAAGAGAGGGAGAGAAACATCAATGTGGTTGTCTCTCACGCACCCCCAACTGGGTACCTGGCCTGCAACCCAGGCACGTGCCCTGACTGGG
Organism: Furipterus horrens; assembly: GCF_987537825.1. Lineage (NCBI taxonomy): Eukaryota > Metazoa > Chordata > Mammalia > Chiroptera > Furipteridae > Furipterus > Furipterus horrens. The sequence goes on along the minus strand of NW_028327180.1, from coordinate 40,558,249 downwards.
AATTGAATCAGTGACCCTTTGGTTTGCATGCTGGTGCACAATCCAGTGAGCCACACCAGCCAGGGCTGGGTTGTTTTTTTTTTTGTTTTTTTTTTTAACTATTACCTTTAAAGAGATTTATAAGTAAGAAAAAAAGTGAGTTTTTAATTTTTCACATATTCACAATTTGGGTGCTCTTTATTTTTTTTTTTGTTTTTATCCAAGTTCCCACTGGGATCATTTTCCTTCTCCTTGAACATTTCTTGTAGGGTATAGTTGCCAATGAGGAATTTGTATGTATCCAAGTCATTCTTTCGCCTTCATTTTTGCAAGCTGTTTTCGCTGGGTGTGGAATTCCAGGTTGACTGATTTTCTTCCAGATGGCAAAGCTGCTCCACTGCCTCCTGGCTCACATTGGTTCTTACCAGTTGGCCATGCTTCTCCTTTTAGCACACATGTAGCTTTCTTCTTCTGGCTGCCTTTAAGATTTTCCTTTATCACTGGTTTGGAGCAGTTTACTGATGATGTGCGTTGATTTCATTTGCTTTTTTTTTTTTTCCCCCCTGCACTGTCAGCCTTTTAGGACTCCACACATTGCTCTGGTTTCTTTTGTATTGTCAGTCTTTTTTCTCTGTTTTATTTTAAATAGCTTCTCTTACCATGTCTTCAGTTTCCTTAATCTTTTCTTCTGCAGTGTCTGTTGTCCCATCTAATGTATTTTTCATCTCAGAAGTTTGGTTTGGGTATTTTAAAATATTGTTGTGTGTTTACATGCTTAGTAGTTTCTCCGCCTTCTTGAATATTTAGGATATAGCTAAAACAATTGCTTAGTATCTGTGACCACTAATTCTGTCATTGTGTCATTTCTGAGTCTGATTCTATTGGTTAGTTTTCTTCATTAGAGTCAGACTTCCCTGCTTGTTGGCTAACCCAGTGGATTTTGGTTGGCTGTCAGGCAATGTGACTTTTACTTTGTTGACAGTTAGTTATTCTTGCATCCCTACAAATTCCTTGAGCTTTTGTTGGGGCACAATTCAGTTACTTCTCCTTCTGAGGCTTGCTGTTAAGCTTTGTTAATCAGACCAGAGCTCAGGGCTATCTTCATCCACTCTTGGGGCAACACCCTGCTGAGCACTCTGCCAGATACCCATGACTTACAAGATTTCCTACCCAGCTGTTGGGTTCACTCTACGTGAAGTGGGCCTTTTGCAGCACTGAGTAAGCCCCAGGGTTTGTTTCCTCTCCTTCTGCAGGCAGTCCTCTCACTAGCCTTGGCGGTTTTCTCATACACATGCACTGTGCAGCTTTTTGTGGCTGTTTTGGCATGGCTCTTCCTGTGGTACTATGATTGCTTATTGCTTTGATCTCAGACGCCAACCTCTGCTCACTTCAGGGATACCAGCCCCTTGGTTCCTCTTCCCTGCCCATGGCCTGGAACCTTCAGGCCGAAAGACAGGGCAACCATGAGGCCACCTCATGCGTTTCCATACCTGCAGGTGTCACCATCCTGTGTAGCCTAATGTCTGGTGTCTGAAAACCCTTATTGCCTGCATTTCCTCCTGTTTTTTAAGTTGTTTCAGGCAGCAGGGTTAATGTTTGGTATTCCGTTCTGGCTGAAAGTGGAAGTTCACTCTACATCTGTGTTCAAGGTCTTCTTAGCCATGGGCCACATAGATAGGCGTGCAGTTCTAAGTAGAAATTCCCTCAGCTATACATGGATACCATGGAATTGGAGAAAATGATCCGAATGGGATAGACTTTTGATTAATTAACATGTTTTGGTTAGTGAAGTTTAACTGTTTTTAGCATTTCCTATTTGTTTTTTGTCATTATGAGAGCTGATATTTTATCCAAAGCAATTGTATTTTGACAGGCCAGGATTAGTTAGAACCACTTTAATAACTATGAAGAACTGATAATTTCTGAAGAAGTAAAAACTAATGGAAATGATTTTGATTAGTTAACTGCTAATAATTTTTAACATTGTGTGGTTATTTGTATGAGAAAATAAGAGTGCCCTTTCCCATGAAGGTTGTTGGGGCCAAAGTGGTGACCAATGCCCGCAGTCCTGGGGCTCGGTGCTATGGCTTCGTCACCATGTCGACATCCGATGAGGCTACAAAGTGTATCAGCCATCTCCACAGGACTGAGCTTCATGGAAGAATGATTTCTGTAGAGAAGGTGAGAAATTCCTTGCCCATTGTAACTTACAAGCTTCACATGGAAGAAGACCTAGTCTGTGAGCCATTTCTGTCTGCATTATATTTTAGGCCAAAAACGAACCTGCTGGGAAAAAGCTGTCCGATAGAAAGGAGTGTGAAGTGAAGAAGGAGAAAGTACCTAGTATTGACAGACATCATTCTGTGGAGATCAAAATTGAAAAGTAAAGTGATTTTTTTTTTTAAAGCTTTCTTTTGGGGTGATGGCTGGGAGGGCAGGTGGCAGCCACAGGATCACTCATGAAACAAGCCTGTGTGCTTTGCACACACAGCCTCACCAGCTTCTCATTTACATTGCTCGTGATTTCTGTGTCTTGCTATCACTTCAATATTCAGCTTTCAATAGGTATTCATTGGAGTAACCTTAAACTAAAAAATTGATTCAGATGATCCTTAATAAGTATTTATATCCAAACAACCCAGTAGCCTATTGGGAAAAAAAAAAAAAAAAACACAAAATGAAAGAATAATATTTCTTTTTCATTCTTAACATCCTAGGCCCTTGCACAGCCTCTCACACCTTAGAATCATTTTGTGGTCCAGGTTGATTTTCACCTGAATCTTGCCTTTTATCCCAGCTTTGCTAAGATACAGCATTATTCAAAGGAATGTAGCCTGATTGGATTTTGAAATGAATGACGTCAAGCTAGTAGTTTGTGCAGCGTCTGACAGTTGTCAAGTATTGCTGTGTTTCCCTAAAAAACTTGAAATATCCCAGAATATCTGTGAGTTCACCTTTGATAAAGATCTATTCACAGAAGGCTGTGTATCTGTGTTAAGTTTATATTGTCAACAATTTATTTCTACTTCCAGGTCTACTCACACTAAAATTGAACCCTTTGCTGAGAATCTGTTAGTCTTACAGTGATTTCTTTTTGTTCTTGTTTCTCATGTAAGAAAATGTATAGTTGAGTAAACATGGCTATGGACATCAATAATCATAAGTTGGACTAGGTTTTTAACGATGTGATTGCTAGTCTTTTTCTGTGGCCAAATAGAAAATTATAGGCCCATGAGAAATGGCCTTCATGTAATTAGAAGTGAGACCAATGATTTTTATCAGCAACTTCTCAAAAAAGAAACACACCTATTAGCGTTGCTGAAAAAAAATCTGTATTGTCAAAGTGTGGGGAGCTTTTTAGACTTTTTGGTTTTCTTAGTGTCTTGACATGCCTTTCATTCATTGATTTTTCAAATCACAAAAGTGAGATGTGGTTATGGAAAAGGGATAATAATCAGTTAACATGTCACAGGGTTCTCTTAGTCCCTGAAGAGTTCTGTGAGGTCTGTGCTCTATGTAGATAGAAGAGAAAACTGGCTCAGAAAGGGGATGTACCAACCCAAGGTCACACAGCTCAGCTAGCAAGTGTCAAGGCCAGGATTTAATCCCCAGTTCTAGGGCACTTAACTTGATGAGTTTAAGATGTTAAAAATCAAACTTCCTTCAAGTAGTTTTTCTAGGAGGTTGAGCATCTTAAAGTTTGTTTTTAACCTTATTTTTTCCCTTCAAATAAACATCTTTATTAACCTTTTCTTTCATTTTAAAAATTTCTAGGCTTAGTTGTCTGCCTAAGTGAAATACAGAAGCTTGTCCATAGCGGTAGCTTGTCTTGGCTATCTTGGGTAATGAGTGACTTTTCTGTAATTGCTATCTAGAAAACACACACTGAAGTCTGGCATAATGCCACTACCTAGTGGAAACACTTTTTGGTATATAGTCCTCCAGCCTTTTTTCCTATATGCTTATGGTTTTTTTTTGTTTATTTTTTTTAGGAAATTACTTTTTAACTTAGTGTTATCAGCAAGTTTTTTGTGTCCAAGGGGTGTCATATGAATACAGAAAGAGTAGGGAGGGATCCCTTGTCACAAAAATTTTCAGGTCTCCTTAGAAGGAGAAGGCACCACCCCAGAGTAGTAGAAGAGGCACATTAGAGATGATGATTCATGATGGCTTTATTCGCAGTCACATAGTCACTGGGAATGATCTCTAGCCTATCAGAAGGGAAATGGTAAAGAACTGTGGACTGTTGTATAACAGTTAAAAGGAGCCAGACCTGTGTATATATCCACACAGAACCTTTAAAGCATGGGGTGAAAAGTGCTAGAGAGCAGCATATCAAGGACAATCCCATTTTGTCAGTCTCCAGAAATTAAATCATCCCTGAAGGTCATCAGGGTTATGTGAAAGTGCCTGTAAAGGTGCAAAAAGTGGAGCTGAATGGAATGATTGACAGTTATGGCGCCAAGGGTGGTGGTTATCTTGAGGATGGGACAAGTGTATGTGACATTTGCTGCATGTGTAGTATTTATTATTTTTAGAGCGAGGAAAAGAAACATCTGTGTGCGAGAGAAGCATTGACTGGTTGCTTCTCTCACCTGCCCAACCGGGGACATGGCTTACAACCCAGGCATGTGCCCTGACTGGGAATCCAACCAGCGACCTTTTGGTTTGCAGGATGACACCCAACCACTGAGCCACACCAGTCAGGGCAGCATTTTGTTTTATTTTATTTTTTTAAGGGAAACCAATACATTAAAAAATATTGAAAATTGTCTCTTTTGGTACATGCCATCAAGGATTATAGTATGTACTTACATTTTTTAATATTTTTAGTTAAAAGTTTTTCTTAAAATGAGTATTAATTTAAAGACAACAGTTCCATACTATGGAAATTCAGGAGGGAGCTGGGAAAGAGGGCAAGAAGCGCTGGTTAGAGAACCCAGCAGGACCTGGCTTTCCTGTCCTGGACCTTGGTACATGGTAGGCATTTAGTGACTTAGAGTTTAATTGCCTGAGACAAACAAATTAGGGAATACGGAAGACAAATTTGAATGGCAACTATGATTTATTTCACTGCTTAGAATAAAACTGCTATTTTGCTGGCATAAAAACAGCATTTTTATGCCTCAAAGTATGCAGAAATTACCAGGTGCAGAGTGTTGGTGGGCAGGGTGGCTTACTGCTTCATGCTGTAGGAACTTCTGGTCCTTGAACTCTATGTCTATTTTACATTTCACTGTACGCATTTGGAGAAGAAAATTTTTCCCACAAAACTTAATATTGCACACATACAAAATGTTTTAAAATGAGATATTTAAAATTAGTTTTTCACAAGCATTCTTCCATCATGTCTACTTACATGTCTGTCTTGTATACAAGTGCGTCTGGCATTTTGGAAGAGCATCCCATTGTGCCTACAGTTTTATCCTTCATGTTTCAAGATGTAGCAGATAACTTAAGTGGGAATACATATAGGGGCTGTGTCTGAAGAGAGGATTATTACTGCAGTTTTCAAATAATTCTCCCCATCCACTTGCTGTCAAGCTGGTTTGTTTTGTGTGGCAATCTCAGCAAGCAAACTGCTCCTGTTAGAGTCTCAGGAACTCAAGTTTGATAACCATGTTTTTACATAGAACCGTAATTAAGAAGGAAGAGAAGGTCGAGAAAAAGGAGGGGAAAAAGCCTGAAGACATTAAAAAGGAAGAAAAAGACGAAGATGAGCTGAAACCAGGAACCACAAATCGGTCCAGGGTCACCAAATCAGGTGATTAGAGCCTAAGTGTTCACGAGCAAGGAAGAGCTGGTCAGGGTGGGCTGGTGGGTGTCATAGATCAAGTATGTATAGCGAGCATTTTGGTGACTTTGTTGAGTTTTGCTTTTTATAGGAAGCCATTAAAGCCACAGAGCCTCAGATGATGAGGTGGCTAAAAGAGTTTCTACATGACAGCAGAAATCTGGGGTATTCTGGTCAGTAATTTTAAGTTTACTGGCTGCTCAGTAACCTGGGTTCTTGTTTTTCCTGAGTCTTTAGCAGAAAGGAGTGTGGGATTTGCCAGAGGGGAGGGTGTCCTAGTTCTTGTAACTAATTCAGTGTAGTTCTGCAAGTGTGTGATCCCACTTTTCCTGCATGTTAAAGCTTGATCTAAAAACAAAAAACAGAAAAAGAAGACCTCACAACATCTACCCTGTGAAGTTGCACTTGGAGCTTGGCCACCTCTGTTGTCATTTTATAAAAATTCCTTGTGCTCTGCACCTTGAGATTTGCATGAGGCACCACAGAATATTTTGTGGCAAAAAAGGCACATCCCTTCCCCTTCCAAAAAAGAAAACCAGAAACAAAACCTCACCATCTGGAGCACTGGGATTTGGTATAGCACATTACAATTTAGATCTTAATCATTGGGGTAATTTGCCAGCAGTCTCATGAGAAACGTATTTTTTAAATGTTCCTCAAGTATTACAAATTTCCCTAAATCAGTGATTGTTCCGGTGATTAGAGCCTGCTTGGCATGTCCTGAAGAGGAAGAATTGGTGTGGAGCCTTTATTGCTGAAGACAAATGAAGGGAAGCCCATTTGTTGGGGTGGGGGAGGGACTCCCTCGGAGTCAGCAGTGTCTGATTAGAGCGCAAGAGCCTGGATTTTGCACAGCATTCCAGAACGTGTGGGAGAAATAAAAATTGAAATTGGTTATCCTAGAGCCACTGGGATTGGATGTGAGGGGTAAAGGAAACCTGTAGGTGGATGTGTTTAGAACACGTTGCAGAATGCACTTTGACTCAGATTGAAGTTGTAAGGTGTGAGCAAGTCACAGCTACTCAATTCCAGGTGAGCCAAGATCTGTCCAGCTGTTTTCTGCTGGCCATATCGGTAGTGTTCCTTTTATATCATCATGAAGACAGGGACAAGGCACAGAGGCTCCAGCATTAGCATTAGTCACTTAATGGAATGGTGAAAGCCCCCAGCTGGCTTATGTGCTGCTTGCTGGAAAGGAGATTGTCAGCATGTTTTCACAGATTACTACATTTTTTTCCTGAAGGAAGCAGAGGAATGGAACGGACAGTTATAATGGATAAATCAAAGGGAGAGCCTGTCATTAGTGTGAAAACCACAAGCAGGTCAAAAGAAAGAGTAAGTATTCTTCTGCCACCTCAAATCCAGCCGTTGTTTGACTATTTTGGTTTGCATTATGAAAACATTGTTTGGCCTTTAAAATTTTAAGAGTTCGGCCCTAGCTGGGTAGCTCAGTTGGTTAGAGTGTTGTCCTGGTACGCCAAGGTTGTGGGTTTGATCCCAGTTTAGGGCATGTACAACAATCAACTAATGAGTGCATAAATAAGTGGAACAACAAATTGATGTTTCTCTCCCCCGCCCTCTCTAAAATCAGTAAAAAAAATTTTAATTAAAATAATAAAAAAATTTTAATTAAAATAAAAAAATTTTTAATTAAAATAATTAAATTTTAAGAGTTCTTTGAAGTCCTCAGGCGGCATGTTGTTAACTCTTTAGATTATAAGTACAGACATGAAATTAGGTTCTAGAACCTATTTCAGAACAGTACTTTACCATGTTTGCTTTCCAGAAATGTGTTTACCCTTCTTTGATTCTTTGTCAGGTTATACCATCTTTTAGGAGAACTGATTACCAACGATAGCTTGCCACAGAGCAGGAAGGGCAAGACCCAGGCTTTCCAAGTCAGAAGGCAGCTTCTACTCTTTGGTTAATCTAATGGCAGTTTATTCATTTTCTTTAGTTGACTTTCTAGTCTTCTGTTAAATAAACCAAAAAGAAAAGTGGAGTCCACCCTCATGTCATCAGAGAACAAGCTACATTGCTGTTAACTTGTGCACACAGCTGGACAAGCTAGGGGCTTCTCATTTTGCTCTTCCTATGCTGGAAAACAAACTGCTTCCCAGATGAAGGTTCCAGCTAAACACATCAATGAGAGGAGTGCTTTTTCAGTGAATTCATTTTTTTATGATTCATTTAAGAATACTTTGTGTTGTTGAGGCTTAAGTTTTAAACTAACATTTGGATTCTATAAATAGCAGTTGCTAATGCCATCTTCCTATGGACTACATGAAAATCAAAAATACAGAGAAATCTAGAGAAGAATATAAAAAAGACCAATAAACTTACCACCCAGATAACTGATGTTAAAAAAAGGAATGTATGTATGATTAGGACGTTCAAATAGTACAGGAAGGCAGGACACAAGCAAAACGAAAGCCTCTTTGCTTCCATGTGGGCTCCTCACACTTCTCTCATGGTATGACACACTCAGCACACACATGAATGCTCTGAAACACCTCCAGCAATGAGGTTTCCGTAACTTGCTCTTGGACACCTTTTGTATGTGACAGTGTCTCATAGAGCTTTATATACCATTCCACTTTATAATTTAAAAAAATTTAAAATTATTACAGATTTACAGGAAGTTGTAAAAGATAAGGTAGAGGACTTATGTTTCTATCACCCAGGTTCCCCAGTGGTTTTGTTTCCTGTAACTGTAGCACAGTATCAAAGCCAGGAAGGTGATGTTGACATTGGTACAGTGTGTGCGGTGCTAGGACATTTAATCACCCATGTAGGTGGATACATCCCCTCTTGAAAACTGCTGTGGTGCAGCCTTCCTGTGCCTGCCTCTTGGCAGACTTGTAAGTACTGACCAGTGGGATTACTAGGTCCAAAGGTGCATTTGTGTTATTCTTTTGTGGTGGTGGTTATCAGGTGCCCTTCAGAAAGTTATAGGGATGCTGACATTGATGGGGTTCAGAGCCTGTGTCAGGCTGCCAGTAAGTGGTGAGTCCAAGTGGTGAATTTGGGAGTCCAGTTTGGGGTCTGCAGTGTGGTGCTGGGCTCTGTACTAGATCGCAACCTCACTCTGGAGCTTAGGGTGCCTGTCCCTCCTCACTCCAGCCTGAAGTATGTGTGGTCACACTTCAAACTCTGCCCATCTCATAGGCGAAAAGTGTTCTGTGATGTTTTGGGTTGTGGATCTGTCCTCGCTATATGTTCTTTTCCACCCCTCCTTTTTAAAAATAGAATATCTGGTCCTAACCTTTGCCCATCTTTCTTTCAAGTTGCTTTGTCTTTCATTGATACCCCACCCCCACCCCCACCCCCATGTGAGTTAATTAAGAAATTAAGCTATCAGGTTTTTTAAAATGTGGTCTCCTAGTCTCTTCCTGGAGAGCCAGGTGTTGGTTCTGTAGGAGGCCCTGGGTTCTGGGCTGTGTGAAAGCTTCCTGGGAGACTGATTCTTAGTCACTTTGAGTGTCCCAGCCTCTGAGAACCTCAGAGATGGGAGTTGGCTGTCAGTGTTTCCTTCTTTACCCCAGAAATAGAACAGCAGGGAAGTTGCTCGTTGATCCTTTCTACTTTACTGGGGTGCACTTTACAGTACAGTACCTTGGCTTGTTCTAGTTCAAGGCTGCCTGCCTGAGCCCTGATCGAGCGCTTCAGACTTGAAAGGTGCAGTTCCTTATCCAACTGTCCTAAGAGCTGGCTTGACAGTTGCCCCCAGTGAATGATGGGGCCATGTGGCATTGAGCACATGTGCCCCCATGGCTTTACTATGCTAGAAAAACTACTTGTACATTTCCTGGGGTTTCATCCCATTTTTTCTCCCCTTTATGCCCTTTGTTTACACCATTTAAAAGCCAGACTATAGGGTGAGCGGTGTGTGAAGTGGCCCATGCTGGGGTCTCCACGTAACCCACGTGTGACAAAAGAATCTTAGTTTAATCCAGATGTGCATATTTAACTTTTTTTTTTTCAGTTTTTATATATTGGTTTTAGAACGAGACAAACATCAATTCATTGTTCCACTTATTTATACATTCATTGGTTTCTTCTGTATGTAGAGATTGAACCCACAACTTTGGGTTTGTGATGATGTTTTAATCAACTGAGATACCCGGCCAGTGCCTGCATATTTAACTTTCATTGTGCATTTGTTATAACCAGTTTTCTGACATTAATAAACCAATTTTGGTAAACAGAGCTCCAAGAGTCAGGATCGCAAATCAGAAAGCAAAGAGAAGAGAGACATCTTGTCCTTTGACAAAATCAAAGAGCAAAGGGAGCGAGAGCGCCAGAGGCAGTGGGAGCGGGAAATCCGAGAGTCGGAGAGGCGGCGGTGAGTGGGGCTGAGCCAGGCTGCCAGGTTGCTGGTCTCTGGGGATTGTCCTTTGTCCCCAGTCAAGTGTCCTGTGTGGCCTGGGCTTGCGGGCCACCTTGGGCATTTGCCCTGAGGCCAAAAGGCCCATTATGGATGGCATGGCATTCACCAAAAGCCCATTTCTGCTGAACATTTCCTCTGGCTGAAGTTGGACCCTGACCCATGGAGCAAGCTCACCCAGGGGTGGCTCTGATGGATGGGTCCCAAGTGTCAAGACCTCAGTCTTCCCTCTGGAAACCTGCATAAATAAGATAAAAAAACAGCAACCGAGGAATGTGGGGGCTTTATTGGAGATGTTATCGTAGGAGTAGCCTCTTCACCTCTGTGGTGTCTCCATTTTGTGGCCTTTTTAGGCAGCAGTGGTTACACAGCAATGTTCTTTGCCCCTCTCACCTTTTGTTAAAATAATTTATTGAAGTAAGCCTGTCATTTCCACTTTTGAGTTCTGCCCTTTCACGTCAGGACATCTAGAGCCCCCTTGTCATTTATTTCTAGGGTTCCATGAAACAAAAGCTTTACATAATGTTGTTTAGGGAACTTCCTTGAGCCAAAGCAGATCACATAGAAACTTCCTAAGTTATGCTACACTTGTTTTTTTCCTAAAGCATGTGATTTCAGAACCTGCCTATATCTCTAGAAAATAAAAGCACATTGAGAAGCTTTTGATCCCATTTGGAGGTCTTTTGCTTCCGGCTGGCACACACTTGGTTTGGAGCCTTTCCAGGCACCAGAGGAGTGTGTAAGGAGCAAAAGTATGTCCTCTCCTCAGAGGCAGGGAGGGGTAGCCCCAGTCTGTGCTCAGCTTCTGGTGTGCAGTGGTCGAGGACATGAGACCTTGGCCCCAGTTGCTGGTGCTAGGCCAGCATATAGTCAGGCTGCTAGTCTCCTGTCTCCACACCTTCCCACGTCTGTTCAGAATAACATTCACTTAAAAATACAGCCTTTTTAGAGGGAAGATGTGAAAAAGAGATGGCTTATTGTACAGCATTAACCTGCAACAGAATACCCTTCGCCCTCAGGGAAAGCTACTATAACCCTTCTTAAGTGTTTTTCCTATATGCACAGCAGATACCCTTTGCCTTTTTTTTTTTTTTTTTTTTTTTTCTTCCCCCTTACTGGCATGTGGCTTCATTTGGGAGCCTTTGAGCCAAGTCCTCCTGGCCTGGACCTCCGGCTCTGTCTCCTTGTTGTCACCTGTTCCCTCCCAACTCACCTGTGGCTTTGCCTTCTTGAGAAAGGGAAAGTTTGGAAATTGGGGCTTCTGGCTGGTTCAAGCAGCTTAGTGGGAATGGGTGAGCACCTGCCACCTTGTAGCCTGGGGCCCAAGCCAGTGAACATTTGAGAAACCGAATGGACCAGCCAGAAGTGTCCAGGCCCCTTTGGAGGGCAATGCCTTAATGGCCAGGGACCTCCACAGTGGGAAGTCAGAGTGGCCTTACTGTGTCCCACAGAGAGCGGGAGCAACGGGAGCGGGAGCAGCGCCTAGAGGCCTGGAAGGAGAAGGCACGGCTGCAACGGGAGCGCCTGGAGCTTGAGTGCCAGCGTCACCTCTTGGAGCGTGAGCGCATGGAGCGGGAACGGCTAGAGCGGGAGCGCATGCGTGTGGAGCGGGAGCGCAGGAAGGAGCAGGAGCGCATTCACCGTGAGCGCGAGGAGCTGCGGCGCCAGCAGGAGCAGCTACGCTACGAGCAGGAGCGGCGACAAGGGCTCCGGAGGCCCCATGATGATGGGAGGTAAGGATCCAGCCCACCTGTACCCCAGAGGTGGTGCCTCTTCTCCCATTCCAGTAGCTATCTCTGCTCCTGTCCACCTTAGTATGGAGGATCGGGGCTATTTAAGACAGAATCCAGATTCCTTCCTAGAACTCTGTGCCACCACCACCACCGCCGCCACCTCAAGTGTGTATAAGTTTAATGTCACAATCTCATGGCTACACAGCGTTTTTCCCCACCTGAGTTATTTGGAGAATCTTGATAGTTCCGCTGCTGAAGGGTCTGTGATTTTTTTGTTTAACCTGTGCCATTATTTGCACTGTGATTCCTGGTGGAGCATAACTGCTCTCCAAAGTGCTGTCACAGGAGATGACCAAGCCTGTGTTAGGCCTGCATTGTCCATGGTGGCCACTCCATCTCATGTCCTTGTGGGGGCAGAGGCACAGAGTCAGCACTGTGGGAAAGGACATTGCCGTAAAAACTAGGTTTATTGGTCTCTAGCTTCTCTGAGCTGCTTAATTGACAGTCACCCATTGCCTCACCTCCCATGAGCCTAGTTTTCTGGTAAAAATCAGGAAGAAGATAATCGGATGCTGTCCTGAGCTGTATGTAGTTCACTATCACCTGATCTGATTCCTTTTGCCTTTTGCAAAAATCTCACAGGGAGATTCAGGTTATCGTTGAAGATGGGAAGGTGAAAATATGACACCTTGGAATACCAGTCCCGAAGAATCAAATATTTTATTTCACTTGCATTTGAGCTCAGGTGGGGATCAAGATATTAACAGCTTCATGACACAATTAGCTCACAGCAGTCTGTTTTTCAGGATTGTCAGATGAGAATACTCATATGCCTTTTGGCAGTTCAGAGGATATTTATGAAATCAAAGCAATAATGATTGAGTGTTTAGAGATTAGCACTGCAGGACATTTTAAATGATACTGGGTGTGGAGAGAGGGTTTTGCTTTCAACCTCCACTCCATTCCTTTTTTCCTTCTTTTTCATGAATGGAATTTGCATCTTTTTTACAACAGGCGAGATGATGCCTATTGGCCAGAAGGAAAACGTGTGGCCCTAGAGGACAGGTACCGCCCGTACTTCCCTCGGTATGATCACCGCTTCCACGGCTTTGACCACCGAGACCGAGGCCAGTACCAGGACCATGCAGTCGATAGGTCAGTGCTCCACCCACTTCCTGCAGCAGGGACAAGTCTCCATCTGGTCTCTTAATATCTGATTTACTTGTGAGAGTCTTAGTGGGCAGACTTTTGACAAACTGCACATGGGTTTTAGAAACATAGGCCTTGAGCAAGGTTTTGGAATTCATGGTCACTTACAGCATCTGCGTTTTGTCTGTCAGGAAGGCCCTCCAGAGCTCATTTCATGCACTATCCTTTGCACAAATAGGAGAGATGGGGCCCTGGGCAGAACCTAATCCTTGACATCCCCCAGCACTCAGCTCTTGAAATGGCCCAGGCTATGGGTTTCACACATACCTGGAAAATCCTCCCTGTCCTTCCCATCAGCACCAGCCCCACTGGAATCACAGGCTTTGTTAATATACAGGGAGGGGCAAAAGTACATGTACAGTTGTTCCTATGGAAAATAATACAAGAAATAATAAGAATAAACTGTGTTTTGTGTCCTCATAACTGTAAACCTACTTTTGCCTCACTCTGTAGATGAGGAAGCAGTTTTTAAAAGGGTTATGACCTGCTTGAGATGGCGAAGGCAGAGTGGGCAGGAGCCCACATCTGTGAAGTTCACTGACTGGTGTGGGTTTCAACTGCCAGCAGACTACAGGACTTAACAGAGAATGTGGAACAGTTCTTATTGGGTATTCTTTGTGTTTTGAAGGCCAGGGTGGGTTTTTTTAGCCAGTGTCCTTTATTTCTTTGCCAGTGCCTTGTTTAATGAAGACTATACTGCTTGATTATAAAGATAGCCCTTACTTTTCCAGTTGAAGAGTTCTTTCTTTGGGAGGAATCTCATTGGGCTCCCTTGGACTGTATATTCTGAGCCCTTTCACTGTTCACTAGCTCTCTGTAAGGGAAGTGAGAACAGGGAAATAGCGGCTAAGAAGCCACTTACTTAGTTCATTGTGGCTGGAGTTGATATGAGATTTGGTGTGAGTCACATATGTTGGGCCAAACCCCAGGTTTGGCTTCCCTGTTATCCTGACTATTGCCACCAGGCCACAGGTAAAGGAGGCCTTGGCTTCATTCAGGGGCCTCCAAGGGATTTCAGTAAAATTCTTATTCCCACCTTACAAGCTGACTTTATTTCCACTCCTAGGGAAAGATGTGAGCCAGCTTTTTTTTAAGTCAGGCAGTCCTTACATGGGGAAATAGAATGAGGACCCAATTATGGAACTCTTAGTTGGGGCCTGCAGAAATGTTGTATGGTACCATCAGCTGCCACTGGAATTACGTATTTCCCTTTTTCAGGAGGGAAGGCTCACGGTCAGTGATGGGAGAGCGAGATGGACAGGTAAGTAACACCTAGACCCTAGGTGCCTGCTCTGTGTCTGGGTGGGTGGGGGAACTGAGACAGCATTCTGGCCAGGGAGTAGAAGTGCACAGAATTGCTTGTTTTCTGATGAGTACATCCTGTGTTCAGGGCTTGTTCTTGCTTCATTTTATCCTGCAGAAATTGCAAGTATCTCTTGTTACCTGCTTGCTTAGAGTACCTCTGAGTTTCAGGGCTGTGGAATGCCCCACAGTACCCAAAACAGGCCTTAGTGGCCTATTAAGGGATTATTTTGACCATATTTGGGGGGAGTCGCTGTGTTTCAGGTGCTGGGATAGGTCCTGGTGTCTCTAATCTACTGACATCTTGTGAAGGGTACATAAGGTATCTGTTCAAAGAAAAGGGGAGCCTGCCGTGAGAAAGGTGGGGACATCAGAATCATGGCTTTTAAAACGGGTATGTTTTCTGAGAACAGCTCTGTTATTGCCCAGATGTGCTTTGTTTCCGAGCGCTGAACTGGTTGGCCAAGATCCTGAAGTTCCTTTCTTCAGCATTTTCCTCCAGTGTCAGCTTCTGAGAGGCTGTGCTGTGCCACCTCCATAGATAGACGACAAAGGAGGGAGTTGGGGGGGGTGCAGCAAGGAGGATGATCAATGATCCCAGTTCTTTGGGGAAGACTATAAAGTGACTTTTCTCAGCAGGCCCTTCAGAGGAGGCATTGATTTCCATAAAGCTTGGCTCCCCACACTCATCGGACAAGAAAGGCTTGTGCTGGTACTTTGTGCGGCACCAGTGGTGGAGCTGTAGGGGTATTCAGTTCTCAAGGAAGCAAAGGGCTCTGCGAGAAGCCCCTATGGCATTGTCAGGGTTGCAAGCAGAGCATCCAGCAAAGTAAGATTCAGAAGGGGCTTGGGCAGGTTCTCTAGGAGTGGCCAGAGGTATTGTGCCACACCCTAGCCCACCTCAGCACTATGTCTACATCGACAAGCCTTCCAGAAGTTGGACCTACACGGGCCTGTAGGGAGTGAAGTGGCTAGAGTCATGTTCCTTTTCTGCCTTCTAGCACTACTCAGATGACCGCCATGGCCATGGGGGACCGCCAGAGCGCCACAGTCGGGACTCTCGAGATGGCTGGGGGGGCTACAGCTCAGACAAGAGGATGAGCGAGGGCAGGGGGCTGCCACCTCCACCCAGGTTAGTGGGTGGGCCACAACAGGAGTGGGCATCTTCCCCTGGTCTGAGGCCTGCCCCTTTGAATATGAACTGCTTGTGTGCACCTTGCCAGGTCGCCTGTGTTGCCCCAGGTATGAACATCTCCATCACAGGGCCGCTGCCTGATGGAGACATCCCTGAATCCTTTCAAGATTTATATCCCTGAACAGTAGAGAAGCTTAACTCCCCTTCCACACACATGCACACATAAACAGACCAAGTTGTCTTTAGGCATTTTGAAGGCCAGTGTCATGGATACCAGAAGGTTTTACTTTATCTCTCCTGGGGTTTCAGGTGCCAGACTGATAGATTAACACAAAGTGTGCTTTCCTGAGCAGCATCACTGCATGATTGGGTGACTGTCACCTGCTGGTAGACATCAGTAGCTTTCAGGTTTCCCTTTTGGAGAGCAGTATTGCATTTGCCCTTGCAGACAGGTGTCAGAGCTCCAGTAGATTCCTAGTCCTTACCTCTGAGCACCAGTCATCCCAGTGGCTAGTGCCCTCATCATTCCAGGATCCACCTTGGTCAGGGAAGCTCTCCTAGACAGCTGTGGTGACTGTTGGTGCCTACACACTGGGACCATGTTTGGATTTTAATTTCCCAGAGTTTCTGTCTGACACATTTTTCTTTTTTATACAGCTTTTTTGAGACATAGTTCACATGCCATACAGTTCACCCATTTAAAGTATATATTTCAATGGTTCTCAGTATGTTCATAACAGGTGTGCAGCCATCACCACTGTCAGTTTTAGAACATCTTCAGCACTCCAAAAAGAAGCCCTGTCCCCATCAGCAGTCACTCCCCAATCCCCTCTTCCAGTCCCTGGCAGCCACTTAACCTACTCCCCTTTTCTCTGGATGTGCCTGTTCTGGACATTTCATGTAAATGGAATCACACACTCTGTGGCCTTTATTGTGTCTGGCTTCTCTCACTGAGTGTCACGATTTCAAGTTTATCCACGTTGCAGCAAGTGAGGGTGCTTCTCTTTCGTGGTCACATAATGTTCCCCTGTGTGGATGGACCACGTTTTGTGTGTCCATTCATGAGCTGATGGACAAACACTGGAGTTGTTTCCACTTGTGGGACTATTATGAATCACACTGCTAAGAACCTTCATGTACAGGTTTTTGCGTGAACATATGCTCCCTTCTCTAGACACCTAGGAGTGCCTTGCTGGGGGTCACTATATAAGTTAACCTTTTGAGGAACTGCTGCTGTGTTTTCCCTCCCGAGGGTGCCCCATTTTCAGCTTCCACTAGCTGTGGATGAGGATTCCAGTTCCTCCACATCCTCACCAGCACTTGTTACTACTGTCTGCCTTTTTGATAAGAGCCATGCTGGGGGTTGGGAATCTCACGTGTCTCACTCATGTGGTTGTGATGTTACTAGTGCTAAACACCTTCTCATGTGCTTAATGGCCATATGTGTACCTTTGGAGAAGTGTCTTGTTTCCATTCTAACCAACTTCACTCAGAAAACATTGGCACTGGGCATAATGAGCCATGCCACAGCCTCGCTTAGAGGCATACTGGGACTGTGGTGTATCTGCCTTTTTTTTTTCCCCCGGTAAAGGGGTGGACGTGATTGGACGGAGCACAGTCAGAGGCTAGAAGAGCACCAGGAGCGTGCCTGGCCGGGCATGGTAGACGCAGGCGCAGCAGGCCGGGAGCATGCCAGGTGGCTAGGTATGAGTTAATGCCTGCCCATGAGTGAGGGTGGGAAGCTCCCTGGAAGTGGCATCTAGTCCCAAAACTCTCCACAGGCCAATCTCCCCCAGCATTTCCAGAGGCTTCCAAGCAGGCAATGTTTGCAGGCTCTTTCTTCTCTTCCAGGTGGTGAAAGAGGCCTGTCTGGACCCTCGGGGCCAGGGCACATGGCCAATCGAGGTGGAATGTCAGGGTAAGAAGTTCTGTCCCAGATAAAATTGATTTGTTCCCGCTCCTCACTTCCTCTCCCTTTTTTGCATGTTTGATCAACTCCCTAGGTTGAATGTTTTTCAAACCCCAAAAGCAGCTCTTAGCAACTTAATGCAAGTAACACTCTCCAGTGACCCAAAATGTGGTCTGTGATTAGGATGTTTCTCACTTGGGAAAAGCCATGTGGGCTCTAAAGGCTGCAGAGCTGTGTACCATGGCACAACATGGTGAAAATGTAAAGCAGTTCAGGGGACAAACATGTGCCTTTGTTCCTAGGTGAGGCAGCTTTGCACAAGGTGGACATTCCCAGGGCCACATGGTGCCTGGTGGAGTAATGGAAGGTGGAGGACTGGCCGGCCAGGACTGGGGCAGCAGAGTTCCACACCCCCACCCCCACCCCCACCTGTACCCCCACTTCACTCACTGCTACTAAATCCTACTTCTGCGTGTTCAGGTAGGCAGACACACTGTTGAATCTCTTAGTCAGTTACCTGAAACAACAAATCCTGCCACCATGTTGTAGCTCTGTAATATGTGAACTCACTTTTTTTTTTTTTAAATAAGCGTGTTCTGCCATTTTTTGAGACAAGGTTTCTGTAACGAGGCATTCCATTTTCCATTAATAAAAGTTTACGGTTCGCACTCTGGTGTGTGTGTGTGTGTTGTGATTACAGAGCAGAGACTGGTACTGATCTATAGCAACACCATTGTACGCTCATGTGGCAGCTGCCAGCTCATCATATGGAATTTTCCCAACCGCCAATGAAGTGGGGTGTTACTCCCTATCTGAGAGAGGAGTTTAGTGCTGGGGTTAGATCACATGCCCACGGTCTTGGAGCTTGTAGGTGGCAGAGCTGGGATGGAAATTTGGAATTCTTTACTGAGGGGAGGAGTGTGTTCCCTGGGGGTGACAGCAGCCCCTTGTGGAGCCCCTGACCAGTCACTTCACCCCTTGTGCTGCAGTGCCTGAGGCAGTGTCCAGCGAAGATGTACATTTTGGGGGCCTGGCTAAGGGGTGAGCACATGTGGCAGGCCCTGCACTACTTAGGAACTGCCCTTGGCTCCAAGAGCACACCAGCCCTGCTTTAAAAGGGCAGCCCCTGCTTGGCATGGCGCAGTGTGCCCAATCCAGCCATTTTCTGGAAGTGCATATTCACAAGATGTCTCATTTGTGTTAGCAGTGATTCCAGTTTTCTTCATTCAAGACTACCGAACAAGGTACCTGGGCCCCCAATCAGGCCCCTCCAGTGTGACACCATAGTGAGGTGCTTCTGGGAGAAGAGCAGCTACACAAGCAGAGATGTTGGCAGGGAGTGGGGCAGCAAGAGGCCAAGTCTGTCACCCCTTGAGTGGAAGGTCTGATGGCCACTGGCTGGGTGACTGGTCTGTGCAGGGGCCTTGAGGCAGGAGGGAGTGCTCACTTCCCACCATTCCTGGCCCTGGCCCAGTGTAGTAAGAGGTAATCTGCTGTGCTGCTTGCTGGGAACCTCAATTCCCTCTCCTTGGTAACTAGGACAGCCACCTCACAGGCCCCCAAACAATTGCCAGTTCTCCCTGAGTACCCTGTGTTCCTGCTGGGCTGTTTAGTTTTAAAAGAGCGATCTGAAAATCCTCCATAGCATTAAAGGCAGGTCAGTTCTGGCCCTCTGTGTCCTGCCTGTTTGAATTGCTGCAGATAAACACTTAGTGAGCTTCCTCCACTGCAGGGGCTTTAGAGTCGTTTTCTAATGACAGGTTGACAGGACATTGACTCCATGTTGCACACGGGGGCCAGCATGGCACGTTGCTTTCTGCACGGAGGCCTGTCTCTCCTCTCTGCAAGCTATAGTCTAGAAATTGGGGTCGGGGCTTCCCATTTTGAGAGAGAAATGCCAGACTCAGCCTGTGGTAGTGGGTGAGACCAGTTTTCAGATGTCATGTAGCTACAATGGAGCAACTACACTCTGGCAGGCAAGAGTGGCATCCTGAAGTGCCACCACCAAGCTGCTTTATCAGAGCCTTGGGAAATAGTGTAGGCTGGGCCACCTGGACAGCCCCTGGGGATGACAGCAGCCCCTTCTTAGTTAGCTGGTCCTAAAACCCAGCTCTTTTATATGGTGATACAAAATACATTAGTTTGCTAGGGCTGCCATAACACAGTACTGCAAACTGGATGGTTGGAAGCAAATTTATTCTCACAGTTATGGAGGCTAGAAGTTCAAGATCAAGGAGTCAGCAGGACTGGTTCCTTCTGAGGCCGTGAGGGAAATGTTACAGTCCTCTGTCCTAGCTTCTGATGGTCACTGGCAATCTTGGGCATTTTTAGCTTGTTCTCTGCCTCCTTCACCTAGCCTCCCTGTTTGTGTCCAAATTTACCCCTTTTATAAAGATAGAGTCATACAGATTAGGGTCACCCCAATGCCTCATGTTACCTATATAATGGCCTTACCTCCAACTGGGGTCACACTTTGAGGTCCTGGGGGCCAGGACTTCAACCTATGAACTGGAGGGGGCAAAACTCACCCCCAATAGTACTCTTCAGTTTTCATAACACAGATTTTTCTAGGGATGCAATTTCTAGGTAAATTGAGAGGATTGTTCATCATTCAGTCCAGAACCTTACCAAGAATTGCTCACCATTTCTGTGGGCAGAGCTGCTGGGGTCTCTGTGCCTCCCCGCTGTTTCCATCTGATCGGCACCATCTGAATAAGGAGTTCCTCCACCGTGCTCACTCACAGGCTGGGTTAGACAGCGTCGGACATTCTTTTCTTCATTTCTTCTGTCTGTATCTGATAAGGCAACATATTGGTTGGGTTTTTCTTTTTTTAAGTTGTGTGTTGTTAGGTTATATTCGATTTTTATTTCAGGAGAGAAAAGGAAGGTGGAACGAAATATATGTTATGAAAGGGGCTGCAAATGGACACTCAAGTTGTTTCCACCCTTTAGCTCCTGTGAATAATGTTGCCATGAAGACAGGTGGACTTTCTCCTGGGTGGATACCTAGGAATGGAATTGCTGGATCAGACCGTATATCTGTGTCTGTTTCCTACAGCAGCTGCACCGTTTTTCATTCCCACCAGCTATACGCAAGCATTGTAATTTCGCCACACCCTTCTGGTTTTTGTTTGTTACTGTATAATAACCATCCTAGAGGGGGTATATTCATCCAGACATCATTATTCAACCTTAAAAAGAAGGACATTCTGACACCTGTTACAACATGGATGAACCTTGAGAACATGATGCTCAGTGAAATAAGCTAGTCACAGAAGGACAATACTGTGTGATTCCACTCACAGGAGATCCCTAGAGTAGTCAAATCCATGGAGACAGAAAGTAGATGGTGGGAACCAGGGGCTGGGAAGGGGACAAGGAGTTAGTGTTTAATGGGGACAGTGTCAGTTTGGGAAGGTGAGAAAGTTCTGGAGATGGATGGTGGGGATGGCTGCACGACAGTGTGAATGTGCTTAATGCCACTGAGCTGTGCACTTAAAAGTGCATGATGATTGCCAGACTTACATTGCATTTCATGTGTATTTGATCACAACTTTTAAATAATTTTAAAGGTAGGGGGTCTGTTAGGTATCAGGAGTGAGAACCACTGGGGTATAAACTGGAAAGGCAGGCTCAGGAACCAGACAGCTTGGGATTAACCCACCTGTCTGCCCATAGGAAGTTAGTATTTTTTTTTTCTGCCTTGATTTCTTAACTGGAAGAAGGGAACAATAATAGTATTTACCATAGAGGGCCTTTGCTATGTTTAAATTAGTTGACATAAAGCTCAGAATTGCTCCTGGCATACAGTAAGTGCTTAATAAATGTTGACAGGCACTGGGAGGGCCTGCAGGAATAGGGCCAACCTGTAAAACGTGAGGCCTAGCAAGGAGCAGGGAAGAATTTATTGGCTCCACAAATACAAATACAAAAAATAGAATTAATACCTTAACAACAAATGTCTCTACATCTACAAAAATGTGTCACCTTCATCAACTGCTAAATTTTGTATTCATCAAGATTTCATTACATTTCAAAACAGTTCCTAGGTTAAATTTTCTCTTTGTGGGAACTCCCATGTCTGCATGATGATTGCCAGACTTACATTGCATATGTTACTTTTAGGCAAAAAATTTCAAATGCGACATTATAAAAAGGGCTTTTGACTTTTTAAAACACAGTCACAAAGTCGTTGGTTAGTGGGGTTGGAGTGCCTTTTAACTTGCTTGCAGGTTGAGGGTCAGGGTCTCCACTATAAATAAGAGCATCCCTACCTTGGTCACACTGTCCAGGATGGTGAACTAGGATGAGGCCCAGGTGTCAAAGCATCAAAAACCAGGAAATAGAAGACATGGCCAATATACCTGGAATATAATAGGCACAGAGTAAATGCTTACCGAATTTATGAAGAGAAAGAAAATACATAACACTTTATTTTCAAGGTTTCAGGTTGCTTCATCCTTTGTATGGCCTATTGGGTCTTTTGAGGCCTGGTAGAAAATTCCTGTAGTTTGAAGAGATGGAGCCACCTGATCCTGAATCTTCCGGTGTCTTCAGTGAACACCAGGTGGCAGACAGTCTCTGCTGAGGTTCAGAGGGAACACTATAAACATGTTTGGATGCGTGCAGTAATAAGGCTGCCATTACTGAGAAAGGACTGAGGAATACATCTAGCAAAAGTTACCTGAGGGTGGAGGGAGGTGCTTCTCTAAAACGCAGGTTCCCAGGCCCCCACTCAGACCTGCTAATTTGATTCAGGCCCTCCCTCCAGCCACTCCTGGGATCCTGATGACTGAGAAGCACTGGGATGGGAGGCCTCCGTGAGCTTTAGGTAACTTGAGACCAAGCTAGGTGAGAGAGTTCCAAACCCAGCTCTGCCCTCTGCCACCTGAATGACCTGGAACCCCTCAGAGTTTTCTTGTAAAGTGGGCAGGTTGATTCTAAGGATGTGAGGTGATGATGCATTTAAAGTATATCCGCAGGTAGTAGGTGCCTAGCAAATGGTTGTAGTTGCTGTTAATTCTTGTAGAAGAGCCAGGTCTAAATTAGGCCTGCTGATTCATTGCCAGAAAGCCCTCCCTCCAAGGATTAAGTGTGGCCTTTGGATCTGGGGAAGAGGTCTGCGGGTATCCATGCCCATCATATCTGTAATCTATGATGTTGCATTAGCAATTTTTAAAACCAGAGGCCCAGGTTTGGCCTCTTGAATGCTTCATGCTTCGGGATTAAGTACTGGGAGCCACTGACAGTGTCTCGCTACTTCTTCCAGCGCTACAGTCTCAGCCACCCCATGCCAACCCACTGTTAAACTGCCGGAGTGCCCCACTTACCCAGCCACAGAAACCTTGCGTTAGGCTCCACAGGGAGCCTCATAAAAGGCACCGAAGCTTCTCCATGTAGATGCTGCTGGTCCCGGTAGACCAAATATTTACAGACTCAGCTGAAATGAGACCCAGCAGGGTAGATTTCCCAAGCAGCCAGGAAATGTCCCTTTACCCCCTGTCCCTAGAAAAACAGGGTACAGAGAAGGAAGAAACTCATTTGTCCAAGCTCCTTCCTGACCCCAGCAAGGCAATAGCAAAGATCTGGGCTTAAGAGCATGCCTCTGAGCCTTTTCTAGTTCATTCATTTAGCAAACACTTCCTTGGGCACCTCCTGTGTGTC
This sequence comes from Furipterus horrens, assembly GCF_987537825.1. Classification (NCBI taxonomy): domain Eukaryota; kingdom Metazoa; phylum Chordata; class Mammalia; order Chiroptera; family Furipteridae; genus Furipterus; species Furipterus horrens. Next base: position 40,535,137 of record NW_028327180.1, on the reverse strand, counting down.
AGGCTCTGTGCTAGGGACACAGCCATGACCATAACTGAAACAGACCTGCTCTCTAGAGCTCAATGGATGATTTCAAGGAGGGGGTGGAGTAAAACTGGCTTCCTGGAGGAAGGGTGTTCTGGGAGAGGAAACAGAGTGCACAGTAGCCCCCAGAAAGGAAATGGTGCGACATCTCAGAGGAACTGGGCAAGCAAGAGCAGGGGAGTCACGGAGTCAGGAGAGTTGCCTCCAAGGTCTGGGTGGTCAGGGATCAGGCCACCAGACAGTAGGCGATGGGGGGTGTTTTGTTGTTGTTTGTTTGGTGTTTTTTTGTTTTGTTTTTTTTAACAGAATGGGGAGAAAGAGAAACATCAATTTAGTTGATTTTTTTAAATTTTATACCCTTCATTCATCTCAATTTGGTTGATTCTTGTATGTGCCTTGATCAAGGATTGAACTCGCAGCCTAGGCATATCAGGATGATGCTCTAACCAACTTGAGTAATCCAGCCAGGCATGGTGGGTTTTTAATTGAAAGGAGAGCCCTGCCCTCCTAGCATCACTGTCTGTCTGTCTCTCTCTCTGGGGCCTTCCTCGTGGGTCCAAATCCACAGTCCCCGCACCTCTTCCCCCAATGCAGCCAGCACTTGCCATCCTCAGGGAGCCAGCAGCAACCAGCACTGAGAAAGGGGTAAGCCAAGGGGGGCTTATGGGGCAGGTTCTGTTTGAACAAAGGCAGAGCAGGGAGACCACGTGCTCCTCTAGGCATGAGGTCTCCTCCCCAAAGACCAGAACACAGGAGGTAGGTGTAGCTCACAGGCAAAGCTGATGAGGTTGGTCATCATGCCCCGCCTGACTGAATCATAGCGACTTAGCAACAGCCCATGGGTGGCAGGAAGTGCTAGGATGATGCCACTGGGGACAGGGCATAGAGGATGCAGCTAAGAAGAAGGGTACACAGGGAGGGGTGATTGAGGGCGCCCGGCTCAGTTATGGAAGAGGCCTTGGGGGGAGGTGTGGGGAGGGGGAGAAAAAGAGAGATGCTGAGATCCAGAGAAGAAACAGAGCTGCAGAGAGAGACAGAAACAGAAGAAGAGAGATGGAGGAGAGAAGAGACAAGCACAGAGGGACAGAGACACAGATGCAAACAGAGACAAAGGCAGTCACAGATGGACACAGGGACCCAGACACCTGCAGAGATGCCGAGCCACTGAGCTACCATGCCCCTTGGCCCCATGCCCACCAGGTGGCGCCCAAGAACCACACGCTAGGTGGCAGCCTTGCCTGCTCAGCCCATTCTGGGATCCAAGTCCAACACCACCTTAACAGGAGGCCCTGGAGAGGAGGGATGGAGGTAGAGGCTGGAGCAGTGGGAGCCTCCCTAACCTGACCATTCCAGGCCAAAGCTCTGGGTTGTGTGTGCATGTCTCTTGTGCATTTCTGTGCTTGTTTCGGGATGTGTTTGTGCTGGTCTGTGTGTGCCTCTTTTGAAGTGCATGTTTACATGTGTTGTTGTGTGTGTCTGGAGAGGAGGAGTGACTCTCTCTGTGTCTTGTGTCTGCATACCCACAGTAACCTGCCACTACCCTCTCTAGTCACCTTCCCTGGAAGCTCTGCGTTGAATCACCCAAGGAATTTGAGAACGGAAACATTTATAGAGTCATGGAATCCACAAGAAAATACTCCCTGGGGAAACAGGAACAAGTGTTCATGGAGCTGACTGAGCAAGATTTAGGTTCTACTGAACCTAAGCACCTACTGGGTGCCAGGTTCTAGCTAAGGGGCTACTTTCGTGCTATGGACTCAGTTTTGTCATCTGTAAAATGAACCTGGTATTAGCATCTACCTCATAGCTTTGCTGTTAAGTGAAGGGTTAGAGTTGAGTTTTGAAAAGTTCTACGAACAGTGCCTGGCACAGCCTAAGGACTCAATAAGTATCAGAAATCATCTCATTTAATCCTTACAGCTACAAGCATATCCATTAACCCATGGGTCAGTGGGAGCTCCTGAGAATTCTCCACTCACTGCTCAAATGATGAGGGTTGTCTTAAAGACCTAATGAGGCAGATGCTTAGATGTTTTCCCAAAACTACCCTTTTAGTCTAGCTCAGTGGTTCTCAAAATCAGTGTACAGAAAGATAAGTAGATGAGATTGTATTGGGTATATAAATCAGAGCTAGGTGCTGTTCCAGGCAGCAGGGACTCAGCAATGAACGAAACAGACAAAAATTCCTGCCTTAGGGGAGCTTCTGCTGTAGTGGGAAAAAAAAAACATAATAAATGAATTTGATTTGTCACTCAAAAGTGAGTCATTATAGTTATTATCCATCAAAAGCTTTCAATACACTTTGCCATTTTACCTTCCAGAAAGATGATACTTATTCCAGCAACAGATGTGAGTGCCATTGCCTTGCATCCTCACAGAATTTAGTATCAATATTATCGGATAATTTTGTTGAATATTAGAGTGGGGAGAATCCTAGGGTGGTTAAACACTTTCTAATATAAGTATTTTATGATTTCCCATCTATGTCTCTTCTGTGTTCAAAGTGGCATCCATGTTCTTTGCATGTTTCTCTTCTTATTTATTACTCACAACTCTTTATATATGAGGATGCCATTTTTGAACATTTTGCTAGCAAATAGCCTTTGTTTCTAATAGACCTACAGTGGAATAGGTAGAGACAGTAAGGAAGTCATGTACCATCCAGAGAATGTCTACCATTACCACTTAGACTGGGAGCCCAATGGAGCTCCAACTTCTTATATGTAAGCACTCATTTACCAATTCCTTTAAAAAAATGTGTGGGCCTCTGGGCTTGCAGTTTGAGAGACCTCTGGCCCAAGGGAACAAGTCTAATAAGAAATCTCTTTTGTGTCACAAGCGGCTAAGCATCTGTGATTCCAGAATCTGGCCAAGTTCACTGGTTATGTTATGTGTAGGGGCATACTGCCTGTAGTGTCCCTTCTGCCTCAGAGGATCCATGCGCTCTGGCCATTTTTAAAGATTTAATTTACTCTTAGAGAGAGGGGGGAGATGGAGAGAGGGAGAGAAACATCGACTGGTTGCCTCTTGCATGCCCCCAACTGGGTACCTGGCCCACAACCTAGGCATGTGCCCTAACCGGAAATAGAACCAGTGATCTTTCGGTTCATAGGCCGACACTCCACTGAGCCACCCCAGCCAGGGCTCTGGCGCATTTTTAAAACCTGTTCTCCTCACTTCCCACTGATTCTCTGAACTCCGTCAGAGCCTTCCTCAACATTCCTTTGCCCCTAAGACAGCCAGAAGTGATGTATTTTGATAGCCACTTGGAACCCTCACTCTCATACTAGTGAGCCCTCGATTCTAGAATGTAGATGAGAAGGGGTGAATATTCTGATGGTCTAGAACACCGGGCCTGCCAAGGTGCTGGGAGTCTGCAATTTCGGTGATCCTACAGTTCTAAGCCTCGTAGTTCCAGAATTCAGGGATTCTCCAGCTTGTCCCTGTCCGCCTGGCTCTTCCATAATTGCCCATGACAGATAATAGTGTCTCCAGGCGGAAACCATGATTTCTGCAATCCAGCAGCCTAGGCAGAGGGCCTGCTGCCCACGGCCACCTGGCTTTTCCTAACAGCTTAATGAGAAAGTCAGAATTAATTGGAACTGGCACCCAACACTCACAGGGCTCAGTGTAGCCGGCTTGGCCTCCATATGTCAAAGCCAAGTGTCCCTGGGCCTTGCTCTGATCTGTTCTAGACACCAACAGGTGTGGCACGTGAGGCCTGGAGCTTAGCCTGACAAAGGAGGTGGTTGGCTGGGGCCATGATGACCTGGTTGTGCAGGTGGAGCCAGCCCGCCCACCTTCCCTGGAAAGAGTGCACACCCTCATTCTACCACTTCCCTCTGTGGGCCTCGGTTTTCCTCCTTTGTTCAATGAGCTAGCCTCATGGTTTGCTGTGGGTTACATGTACATTGCTCAGTACATGCATTGTGCTATAACCTGTCCTTGGGCACATGGATAGATTCCCAAGGGACAGAGCTAGTTTATCGGTTCAATAGCTATTATTAGATTACACCATTTCACACTCCAAACTCCATGGTGTGAGAAGGCTGTTTTCCCAAAACCCCAGCAACATGGTGAATTATCAAACTTTTCATCTTCAGCAACTTGACAGATTTAGTTTTAAAGATGTATTTCATGGTAGTTTTATCTTATATCTAGCTTAGCATGAGTGAACATGAGCTTTCTCTCGTGTTTAGGAGACACTTGTATTTTGTCCTTTTTTAATGTTCTATTGAAAAAGTAGAAAAATAATCTTTACTAATAGTTAAATATGGATTGGCACTTGTGTCTACATTCGTAACATATTTATTCAATTTTTTCATTTTTTTTATTGTTGGTCTATTACAGTTGTCCCATCCCCCCCCATTGCTCTCCCCTGCCCCGCCCACCTCCCCCCTGCCCCACAGTCAGTCCCCACCCTGTTGTCCATGTCCATGGGTTGTATTTTGTCCTTTGCCTTTTGTATTTTGTCTTTTGTCTATTGGCCTATTGGTCCCTATTGATTTTTGCTTTTTATGTATAAAGGAAATCAACCTTTTGTCTCTCAGGCTTGGAAAAGTTTCCCTGATTTTGTCTATTGGCCGTCTAGTATTTGTGTGTGTGTGTGCACACATGCAAGAATTTTATATTTGTATGTAGTCAGTTATTAATCTTTTAATGAAAGGGTTCAGGGTTTAATGTCATGCTTTAAGAAACTAGGATTATTATTTTTAACTCCCATGTTTTCTTACAGTAGTTTTATAGTTTCTTTCTCTCTCCCTTTTATTCTGGGAGGGGAACTCCATCTGTAATTTGCTTTTAGTCACCTTCAAAATCTCCACCTGAAATCTGATTGTATAAGAAGCTGCACAGCCAGTGGGCAATAGCATGAGAGCTGAAGCCAGGTGGCTAGGGTTCAAATCCTGGCTCTGCTATTTTTCATTGTGCATTGTCAGGAAAGTCATTTATCCTATGCCTCAATGGATTCGTCTGTAAAATGGGAAATAATAGCATCATGTGAGACTTCAAGGACATGTGCTATTTTTTAAGTCAAGTACGTAGAAGAGCATCTGTCCCTTAGCAGGTACTTTTCCTCCTTGCTAATTTTGTTTTAATTTGCTTTCTTTGAGAGTCAGATTGCTTTTCTTTCCTCTCAGCATAGCCAATTAGTAGGTGACAGTGCTCTACCCTCATAGCAACGCAACTGGATACATGGGAACATGGAGGCCCAGGGTCAAGTTTCTTCCTGAGAAACTTGCAAGGGTCAGTCAAGGGCAAGGTTAGAGCCCGCACTCTGTCCACTGCCCTGTTGTGGGCTTCGTCTTAACTGGCTTCTAAGTATAGGCTGAATCACCGAGGTCAAGCGAGCATCCTAGATACCCAGAACTGGTCAATCTTGTCCTGGCAGTTATGACAGTGGACAGGGGCAGGGGCAGGCAGCAATCAGGGAGGGCTTTCGGGAAGAGGGTGTTTGCATAGTGTGACTAGAGAGGCTAGAGGGGCCTGAGAAAGGGTTTGCAAAGGTAGGGGGAACATGGACTTCGGAGTGGGTGTGCCCCTGCTCACAAGCCTACCATGGCTGCCACTGACCACAAGCCATACTCCTGCTTTTCCCCATTGGGCACCCACTGAACTATATAGTTGGTGACTGTGGGCAGGTGTCTCCTGGGTGGAAGTGCTGAACTCCTATTCATCTGCCAAAGCCCTAACTCCAATGCCTACCCATCTGGGAAGCCATCCCCACATACTGATCTTTTCCAGTACGGAGTGTCTCCTACTCAAGCCCTGATTTCATAGGCTGTGAGTGTCTGCATCCAGCTCTGTATCCCCCACCCTCAACTGGGAGACCCCTGATGGCAAGGCCCTAGGTTGTGATTTCTCTGGTGTCCAGCATTGCCCAGGGCAGCCCAGCCAACACAGAGTAGATGTTCGTTGAATGGGTCTTGAAGGAAATAAGGGAATAAATAAGTGTGTGATGAATATAAACCTCAGTTGCTTACCTCTCTCCGCCTACAGCCCTCCAGGGTTACCACCACCGTCTGGGTAAAAAGCCCAAGTGCTCCCTGAGATCCTCATGGCCCTGTATGAGCTGTCCCTCATCACCTTCCTGACCTCACCTCCTTTCTCTCTCCCCCTTGCTCACTCTGCTCCAGCCACCAGGGCCTCCTAGCTGTTCCTCTAACCACCAAGCATGGTCCTGCCCCAGGGCCTTTGCACTGGCTGTTCCCACCTTTAATGTTCAGTCCCCTTGACCCATGACCCTTTGCGTGGTTAACTCACACTGCTTCTCACCTTTCAGAACTCAATTCAAATGCTACCTCCTCAGACAGCTGTCTCTTGCCCTTATTCTCTGCCCAAGAGAACCACCAATCTTTCCCTCCTCTCTCTCTCCCCAGCCCTTCCCATGATAGGATGCATTGATATTTAAGTATTATCTTTATGATGTGTCTCCTTTTCGTAGGTTTTGTTCGCAGGTATCTATGGCGCTTCCAGTAGGCACCTTTAACATCTGTGCATAAACGGAAGGGTGTCTGCGGGTGGGGGCGAGGGGCCCTCAGTCTGCCCGTTCTGCATGCCCCGCCCTCACTGGGCCTCCCTCAAGCACACTGGGCGTGGCAGGGCGGGCGGGGCGCTGCGGGGGCAGGCGGCTAGGCCTGTCTGGCCGGTGCTCAGAGCACCAGTGGCCGGAGCCGGGTGGGAAGCGCCCGGCGGGTGCCATGGAGGGGCTGCGGCGGGGCCTGTCGCGCTGGAAGCGCTACCACATCAAGGTGCATCTGGCAGACGAGGCGCTGCTGCTGCCGCTCACTGTGCGGCCACGCGACACGCTCAGCGACCTGCGCGCCCAGCTGGTGGGCCAGGGCGTGAGCTCCTGGAAGCGCACCTTCTACTACAACGCGCGGCGGCTGGACGACCACCAGACGGTGCGCGACGTGCGCCTACAGGACGGCTCCGTGCTGCTGCTCGTCAGTGACCCCAGGTGGCCAGGGATGGGGGCAGGGAGAGTCCTGGAAGGGAGGGCTGGTGGGGCGTAGGAAGGCCTGGCTGGGGTCCTGCGTAGAGAGAGGGTAAGGGCTAAGAGAGGATGGCCGTGCACAGGAGGGGCTGGCTGGAACCCGGGTGGGTGGGATGTGGGCGGGAGGCTGGACTAGGGTTCCTTCTCGCACCCTGGGACGCCTCCTTCCCGGGCCTGGGCACTGGGCTTGTGTGCGTTCCCGGAGAGGGAAGGATGGAAGGAGGCACTGAGAGCCACTGGGAGGTAGTTGGATGTCCTGTGCCTGTTTCCTTCTCTTCTCACCTTCTGTGGGCTTGGCTCTGGCCTCCCCTGGTGTTCTCAAGGTCTCTTTGTCTCCCCTCGCTCCCTCTCCCAGAGGTGCTATTTATTTCACTTCCTGTCACTGTCTCTGTCCATTTCTCTGCCTGGGCTGTTTTCTCTGTATCTCTCTTTCTCTCTACATCTCTATGTGTGCATTTTTGTCTCTATTTTGCTCTGCATCTCTCTCTTTCTGTGTCTCTGATCCTTCTTTCTTCATCCATCTCCCCTAGCACGTCTACCCACTCCACACTCCCATCCTGACACTGGCTGCCTACACTCTGGAGTCCTGGCCAAGGGAACCCACGAGGGGTCTGTATAGAAGAGCATCTCAGCCATGGGAACAGCACACACCCAGGCCTGGGGCAGCGCTGGGAGAGGGTGGAGGCTGGTGCTTGGCGATATGGGCAGTGAGGTGGGGGAGATGGGCCGGGGCTGGTTCCAGAGCTCCAGATGCTACTTTGGCGGTATTGGGCAGGGGACACACTGGAGCCATATGTGTAACCCTGGAGTTTATGGGGGTCATGCTTGCAGGGCCACAGAGGCTTGGTCTGCCAAGCCTGGGGTGATGTTTTGAGAGTAGGAACCTCAGATGCTGGTCTTGGAGACGCAAGGTGGGTGTGGGGAGAGCCTGCTTCCCCAAGCTCTCAAGAGGGAAGATCTCAGGGGCAGGGGGAGACAGTGGGAGGTGGTGACTGATAGGGGCTTGGGGCTTGGGACTGGGAGAAGTTGTTCCTGGCAGTGAATCTTCTACAAGGTCTGGCAGCTGGACAACCCACAGATGTCCACATACCATAATTATTGCTCAATAGCAATAAGCATTTATTGTGTGCCTACTGTGTGCCAGGTCATGTGCCGGGTACTGGAACCCAGTGGGGACTCAGACCAGGCCTGACCTCGTGGAGACCATAGTTCAGTGAGGGGAGAGAGACATGAAGCCAAATAAACATATGATTAACGTCAGATTGGAATGTTTTCCACATTCCTCGCTCTCTCCCTCGGCTCCTTCAGGCCTTTATTCAGACGCCACCTCTGCAGTCTTCCCTGATCGTCCTGTTTAAAATCACATCCCACCCTCATCCCTGTATTTCTCCTTCTCCCTGACACTTATCAGCTCCTGGCTTCTTTGTATCTTTCTCATTTTTCACCTCATCTTCCCCACCAGACCGTAAACTCTATGAGGGCATTGTCGCTCATCCTATTCACTCTGTGATCCCAATTCAGTGCCTGGAACATAGTAGGTGCTCAATAAATATTTATGGAATGTCTGGACGTGAGAAAAGGGCTGCTCAGAAAATTTCCCTGCAGCCCTAGTGGTGCCTGAAAGTGGGGGAAAGATCTCGAACCTGGAGGTAAGACTTGGCAGATGTGGGAAGATGCATGAGCTGGACACTGAGCAGATAAGAGAGGCTTTGAGTGCTGAGGCGAGGGCAATGTTTGGCTTGCAACCTATGTCATTCTGTCCCCCTCCTTCAGGTAGTCTGGGTTGGAGGAGGTGGAGCCATGACTGAGAGGACTGAAGATGCTGGCTAAAGGAGCAGGCTGGGGTGGGGGAACCCTTGTCAGGTAAGTCATTCCAGGGCTCTTACATATTGTAGGTGCCACAGATGGGGGAAAATGAGGCCTGGAGAGGAGAAGGGACTCATATCTGTTGAGTGTCACCTTCCACACGCCCATCCCCTGTGCTTTTCACCCCTTGGGCAAGGACACTACCCTTGCCTTCTCATTTATCTTTAGAGTAATGTGTGTTGCTCCTAAGTAACATGAATGATGTTACCTCCACTTGCTGTGTGACCTTGGGTGAATCACTCTGCCTTTCTGGGCTCTGTTACCCACTCCTTACAATTATACTCTTTGCCTGAATTCCTGTGACTCCTACCAGGTAGTTCCAAATAGCCAAGCACCCTCTAAGAATGGCTGGCTGCCTGTAGCTAAAGGCCTGTCCTTCTCCCTCCTGGGGGGCACCAGGCCCATGGAGAAGGAGATCGCTGCAGGTGGAGCTGTCCACATCGGGAGGGGACATTAGGAAAAAGGGAAGAAGGAAAGCTGGCCAGAGAGCTGGTGTTTCACCCTCTAAAGGCCTGGACTGAGACTGTTGTCCCCCTTCCTGCTGTTCCAGGTTCTGGGCTTCTGGGGTGGACAGTGAAACACTGGCCTGACCAGCTGATGCCCACTGCCTCAGACACTCCTGATGGAGCCCTGCTCCCTGACACTGAATTAGGATGTTGTGGCCCCAGCCTGTCGGGCTGTGCTGTGACCCTGAGGCTATGGCTTCCCACTTGGGGCCTCTAGTGCCCAGTCTGCAACGGGAATCACTGTGCCACCTTGGGAGGCTGCATGGGCAGCCGGGGATATCCTATGAAGAGAAGCACAGGGAGAAGAGAAGCACTCAGGGGAGCACCTCTCCTACCTTGTACATTCTTTTGGCCACACCTTTGCCCAAGCTGTGCCCTCTGCCTGAAGCACCGTTCACACTCCTCTCTGTGGCTCCAGCCCGCCTGGGATTCCAGCCTCCTCCAGGAAGTCTTCTCAGATGCCCTCCTGCCCAGCCAGTGAGCACCTTGTCCTCTTTTGGGCCCCCACAAACCCCTTCTACTGTGAACAGCTTCGACTATGGGGTACAACCAGTCACTCAGGAAATCTCAAATGACTAAATGTGGAGACTGGGAGACCTCAGCCCTCTCCCAATTTTTCAGCATCACCCTGTGTTCCACCCTTTTCCCCAAATACCTCCCCACGTTGCAATCTGTGCCCACCTCTTAGAGGTGCCCTCCTTGTAATGACTCACCACCCTGTCTCCTGCACGGGGTCTCCCAGTTGGGTCTGAAGGGCTCTGGTCGAGTAGGCAGGGATCTGGGGGCCCCTGTGCCTGGCAGAGTGCTGAGGCATGGATGGTAATCTTTCCTTTTCCACCCCACTCTTATTTTTATTGTGACAATAAAACACAGTTTTGCCTAGTCCCAAATGCCACAGACAAGCCTGCACCCCCCACACTCCATACCATTGGCAACTCGGGTCAGTCCGTCATGGCTGCGGCCACTTATCCTGCTCTTCAGTCCCTGAGCCTTATGTCATGGGTTGTAATCTTAGGGGCATTCCAGGCAATGTGTTGCGGGAATTCAGGGTGCAAGACCCCCCATCCCCCCAACAGCTGAGCTTCAGTTGGATCTCTGACCTGTGGCTACATGGCCTTGGGTCCTTTGCACAGACCCAGGCAGGCTGGTGGGGAGGGGACACGCAGAGCCTTTGCAGGCCTGGAGGAATGTGTTCGTTCTCCAGGTGCTGGTGTGGCACAGGAAAGAGGCATGGGAGCCTGGGAAGAAATAATGTTTTAATTAAGAGTCCTGTTGGCTGCAAGGCCCAGAGAGGAGACAGGTAGATAAAAAATCATGGCCGTGGGGATAGTGTGCTCAGACAGCCAAGGAGGGGCAGTGAGAAGAGACAGAAAGGAGGTTCCCACTTTTCTCTTGCTGATAGCAGCCCTGTGCCCCAGCCTCTCTGGGGCTTTTTCCCTGGTGTGAAAACTGAGGCCTGAGGTGGTTTTCAAACACAGGAGGGGAGGCAGCCTAGACTCCTACTCCTGCTAGGTTTGGGCTCCTGCCAGTGGCCACACACACACCCATACACTTGGGGGCCCAGCCTTCTAGGGCCCAGCAGAAAAGTGGGGCTCTTAATAATCATCTCAGGTTCATTCTTCAGCCCCTACTACCTGCCAGGATCTGTGCCACATTCTTGTGAGGCCTCAATTTATTCTAGACTGCCTACTGTGCTACTTAGCAGCAGTGGTGGCTGTAAATAATTACAGCCCATTTTACAGATAGGGTATCCAAGGTCACCTCCCTCTAGGCTGCTACTCCAGCAGCCCTTGAACCGAGTGGTCCCCAGCCCAAGCAGGAGGGTCCCCGGTGGAGAATGGGTGAGGGTTTCCTGCTTCTTAATTGGGAATAGGGGTGGGGGGAAGCATCTTCAGGGTGTTTTCACATTTAACAAACCCTATGCAAATTTAATGCAAATTATATGCAAATCACCACCATTTCTTAAGCGTTGACAACTCTGGCTTGTTCTGAAATAATAGTGTTGGACCTGTCCCTTGGCATTGGCCTGGAAGCAGGATACAAAGCCTTTCCCTCTTACTCCCTTCTTTTCCCTTTCCTTCCCTTCTTTCTGCCCCACTTTATTCTGTTCTTTCCCTTCTTTGCCTCTCTCTCCTTCCTTCCTTCCCTCCGTTTCTTCCTTTTTTCCTCTTTTCTCTTCCTTATTTGTTGGAGGCTTCCCAGTCCTGAAATGAACACAAACAGCAGAAGTGGCTTGGGGGCCTGGCCAGGTGACTCAGTTGATTGGAGCTTCATCCGTTACCCAAAAGGTTGTGGGTTCTATTCCCAGTCAGGGCACATACCTATGTTGGCGATTCAATTCCCAATCCCCTGTCAGGGCATGTACATGAGGCAACCAATCGATGTCTCTCTCTCTCTCAAATCAATAAACATACCCTCAGGTGAGGATTTTTTTTTAAAGTGGCTTTTGGTGTCACCATTTTTCAGATGGGGAGACTGAGTCATAAGCCTGACCCAAAGTCCCTGAGTCACACTGTGGAAAGTGTCCTGGGCCAAAGTGGATGATACCCAGGACCCAAAGAGGAGAGATGACAGTGGCTGGAGCAGCTTAATGGGGCTTGGTGAGACCTAGGGGAACAGTTCTGGGGTTTTGTGACCTTGAATGTCAGGCTGCCAAGCCTGGCTCTGGGGAAATCTCACATTGACTTGCCCTCCTCCTCCAGCCCTTCTTTCTCCTGCTGCATTAGCATATTCCTTGAATTCTGGCCAGAGCCCTTCTGCACCGTTTGCAGACCCTATCTACTCTGTTTGGCAAGCTTTTAGTCATCCTTCAAAGCCCCAGCTCCAATGCCCCTTCATGAAGACATACCTGACCCTCTAAGAAGGGCCTCCATTTCCCTCTGGGCTTCAGTTGCTCCAACTCTCTTTCTGGCTTTCTGGTCTGGCCATGACCACTTGGGGCCGGCAGTGTCACTGTACACTCTGGCTGCATTCCAGCACTCGTCTGGTTATTACATACCTCCAGACCTTTGCATATGCGTATTCTCTATGTGAAATGCCCTTTCCAGTCTTTTTCACCTGACACACTCCTAAGTTTTCAAGGCCCACCACTAATACCCCACCTCCATGTGGGCTCTGCCACTCTCTCCCAGACCACATCTGGGTTCTGCAGCCTCCATCCTTCTTTCTTGCCCACCCCTGACTCTTGGAACTGAGAGGTCTGTTGTCCTCCCAGTCTGAGGAGTTGCATCTAGGACCCACAGGGTCATCCAGGTTGAGACTAGGTACAGAGGGGCCATCTTTGAATGTGTATTGAATAAAAGATTAAGTGTTTGAAAACAAAATGAAGTTCAAACTCCATAACTAAGTACTTCCTGTCACCCTTCCCTCTTGCTCACCTCCAGGGCTTTGCATAAGCTGTTCTCTCTACCAGAAATACCTTTTCCCTATTCTGGGGGACCCTAAGCTAGCTGCCTCTCCTCTCTGGTCTGTGAAACTGGGGGAATCCACCCACCCACCCCCACCCCCAGGGCCTCTTGGGCTCCAGGCTCCACCCCAGCAGCAAGTCTGGGCTGTGAGGAGTTTCGGGTGAGACTTGGCAGCCAAGTCGCTCATTGGGGCCCAGGGCATCCCAGGGAGGGGCCGCCTCCTGCCTTGGCTGCCCACTTGGTTTAATCCCCCAGAATGTTAAGGGGAGTTTTCCTGGGTGGCAAGTAAATCCAGGCAGTTCCCAGAGGAGGAATCTGTGGCTTAGCCAGAAGCTACAGGTGCCCAGGCTTCCCGCTTCAGTTCTGCTCTCTCTCTGTCCGTCACTCTGTCTCTCTGTCCCTCCCTCCCTCCTCCCATGTCTCTCTCCCTCCCTCTCTCCTTCCCTCCCTCCCTGTGACTCTGGGCCAGCTTTTGGCATTCTCTGACTCTGTCTGTTTGTTCAGCGGGCAATTATGGAGGGCCTTCTGTGGGCCTGGCCTTTGCTGGCTCTGGCTGCCCCAGACAGTGGGCCAGCTTGTTCATTGTACAAAGCACTCAGCTGAGGGGGTGAGAGGACCCCAGGAAGGAGAACCTTATTGTAATTCACACAAGGTGGCTCTGCAGGTTAGTGGCGGACTTGACCCTGCCACCTTGTTCTCTCTTTCTCCATCTGTCTCTGCGTCTCCACCTCTTTTCCAAGAGTTGCTCCCTGCTGATCGCTCTTTCTGTGTCTCTCCAAACCTGTATCTGGGTCTCTGTCTCCAGCACTGTCTCTGTTTCTCTCCATGCCTCTGTCTGTCTCTGTCTCTGCTTCTGTCTGTATCTCTGTATCTGCTTCTCATATCCCCTCTCAGAAAGGACCCCTTTTCCCCTGATGCCCTGAGCATGACTTCTGGGCATTTTCAAAAGCTGCTGGGGCCACCCATTTTGAAATCGTTGAGTAAGCACTACAAATTTACGGGGCATTGGGGACAGCATGGTGACCAGGACAACTAGCCGTGGGCCCTCAGGGGCTTGAGGTCTAGTAGAAGAACCAGATGCTGCAGGGCCTTCTGTCTCTTGGGATCCTGGATACCCCTCCTCTAGGCCAGGTTCACAATCCTCCTCTGAATGACCTTGGGTGGGCCTTGTCCTCCATCTGGGCCTCAGTTTTCCCACCTGCCAGAGGAGGAAGGTGTTTAGGGCCACTTCTGGGCTGTTTGTTGGCAGAGAAATCCTGACTCATCCCCGTGCTCATATGGGTTTGAAAGAACCCTCCAAGGGGAAAATAGTTGTAAGAAAAAACAAAACAAAAAATCGTAGCCCGCCAGCTGACCAACCTGGGAAGGAAGCAGCCTCGCTGTCATCGGCTGGATCATCAGGAAAATTTGCCCGTCTCTTCCTCTTGTGGCCCCTGGGCACTGAAGGCTGCTGGCCTTTCTGGACGGCTCCAGGCCTAGCCCTGAGTGCTTCTCTCTGGGCACTGACCTCACACGTGTGTTCTGAGCTCCAGATCCACTAAACCCCTTGCCAGGGTCCCACATGGGACAGACGCTTTCTAGCCGCAGGGTATTTGCAGTGCTGCTTCTGAGTGTGGAGCACTCTCTTCTCACCTTCACCTCTCATTCTCAGCTTTGCATGTTCAGTGTCACTCCCTTGGGGAGGCCCTAAACACGTCCCCAGTGTTACATCCTCACACCATCCTGTTTTCCCTTGTAGCATTATTTAGATTATTGTTCATTCAATGTACAATATACATTTTTCTCCGCTAGTCTGTGGGCACAGTGAAGGAGGGGAAGGGGTCTCATCTGGTCACCACTGAATCACACAGTGTTTAATAACCCAGGGGAGTGGGGTGCCAGGAACACCCTCCCTTTTCAGGCTCTATGAGGGCCCCCTGCCCCAGTTCCTGTCACCATTGTGCCCAGGGGCACAGAGGCTCAGGATTGAGATTCCAGGCATTCTGGCTCCTGCCACTGTGATAAATGGGGAAAATTCAGAATTAATTATTGACTGCTCCACTGGCCTGACCCAGACAGATAAAGAGTGTCTTCGCAGTTGTAGCTGCCCACCACCTCTCAGGAGTTAATTAAAGGTTGGGAGGTGGCTGGCTCAGGGGAAGGTTCCAGAAGGCTCCGGCATCATATGGAGCTGGGTGCAAAGCTTAGCTCTGCAGGGCCACTTTGGGCAACTCACCTTCCCTCTCTGAGCCTCAGTCTTCTCATTTGGAAAGAGGGAAGAGAAAACATCCTGGCCTGTTGGGATGACTTTCTTGGGGGAATCACCTTGAGCTGGGAGAGTATGCCAGAAACGATGAGGTGACTTTGTGGAGGCCTAATTCTTCCTCTCCTACCATCAGCAGCAGAATAAAGAGAGGTCAGGTCAGGGGCAGAATCCTTACCCAGGGGCAGATCTCTCTCCCTTAGTGGTGCAAGACAGCACGTGGCAAACACAGGTCTGTTTGTAAGAATTGATCTAAGACAACAACCACAAAGGACCAACAATTTGAACTCCTTCCTTTTCCTTCAGATTTCAGATGGCCTGATGCCACTGCTAGGCCACAGTGCCCTCTGGTGGGCAGTGCAAAGATGGCTGAACCTTAGCATACAAATGTCATGCATTCACCTAGCACTGTTTGGTAGAAAAATCACGAAAGCCACATATGTAATTTAAAACTTTCTGCTAGCGACTAGAAAAAGAAGTAAAAGTAAGCAGGTAAAATTAATTTTAATAATGTGTTTTGTTTGATTCAATACATTTAAAATATTTTAACATGCAATCAATATAAAAATTGTTTATCAGCTATTTTACACTCTTTTCATACCAAGTCTTTAGAAACTGGTGTGTATTTTATACTTACAGAACATCTCAATTTAATAACATTTTAAATGCCAGTGGCTCCCATATTGGACAGTATAGTGTTCCGGTATATGATGACCACTTGCCTGGACCAGAGCGGTCTCCTCCGCCCTGGCCCCCAGCTCCAGCTCCCACCCTCATCCCCCAGTCTGTCCTTCCAGTAGAAGCCACTAGAGAGCATCTGCGAGCACCTGAGTTCTGTCCATAGCCCTCCCTGGGGCTCATTGCCTTTGAGGGCAGTAAGAAGGATCAGGGCTTCTACCCTGAGTGAGATGGGAGCTCAGGTGAGAGATGATGGGAAAGAGTGTTCCAGGTAGAGAGAACAGCCAGTGCAAAGACCCGGAGGCAAGACCATGCCTGGCCTGTTAGAGGAACAGCAAGGAGGCCCCTAATGTGGCTGAGCACAGTGAGCGAGGCAGAGAGGGCAGTGAGGGGGAGGCAGCAGGTTCTGAAGGGTGAGCACTTGGGCTTTTCTTCCTAGATGGATGGTAGGAGGTGGGTTTAGCAAGAACAAAGGTTCTGAGGGGTGGGGGAAGGCTGGTTGCATTGTCTCTGCATTCAGGACAGGCAAGGGTTCCAATCCTGCCTCTGCCTCCCCTTAACCCAGTGACTTGAGACCGACGACTTGCCCTTAATGGGGAGACAGTTTCCCATCCATAAAATGGGTCCAATAATAGACCATCCTCTGACAGTGTTGAGGCTGTGGACGAAAAAGGGGCCACATACTAAACCTGACAAGTCCAGGGGAGGCCTGCGTGGTGGGCCTTACAGACTCAGAGACCTAAGGTAACCACATAGGATAGTCTAAACAAACATTTCTAACTAAAAGTGGATCATGGTCAGTAGTCATGTCTTAGGCCTATCACTTCCTTGATAAAGGTCAATCTTTCCCTAAGTGAGCCTGTCTCTTGTCTCTGTGCATCTGAGATAACATATCTTTGGAATGTCAGAGTAATGTTTTCCAGGCCCCTCAGGGCAGACCCATCACCCCAGAGCAGAGATCACAGAGCCCCTGATTGTTGTCTCATTCCCCAAATACCATCTCTAGGGACTGTAAATGTTCACTGTTAACTACCCTGTACCCACCAATGTAAAAGAAGTATGTGTCTCTACATTTTACTTTTTATCCAACTTAGCGATTTCCCGCTTGGCTGTCTCTTGCCTCCCTAATCTACCACCAGTGGATTTCATGTAACCCTCCTTATATCTCCTGATTCTAATGTATAAAATAAGCTGCAAAACTGCCATTCACTGGAGCATTTTCTCAATTCTTTGAGATTTTGCTTCCTGGCAATTGTAATTAGTTTGGCTTAAATAAACTCATAAAAGTTCTCTGCAGGTTTGGATGTTTCTTCCATCACCCAGGCTCAAATGAGCTCCTAATTCCAAGCAGCAGTCATGACTGGGATCAGGGTGAGAAGAGCAAGAGCAAACAAAATTTAAGGAGGCTCCACCAAATTCAATCATCTGGATTAATACTATTTTAATGCAACATAATAATTTAAAAAAAAACTGAATTCAAAACATTCACAGTGAACAAAGTATCAAAGTGTTAAATATTGGCAGGCTCTGACCCCGCACTGGCTCCACCCTGCCTCACGTGCCTCACTCTATTCCAGGCTCCTGCAGCACCTGGGACGCCCTTCCTCCAGCACAGCCTCCCCTCCCAGCCCTGAAGGCCTCTGATTAAACCTTAATTCCAGATGATTAAACCCAGGGATCTGGTGGGCTTGAAGGAGGTGGGGCCCTGGCAGGGGTGGGCCAGGCTGGGCTATCCTGGGGGAGAGAGGCCAGGAGGGAGGCCACTGAGTGGCTGGAGTGGAAACCCAATCTTAATTAGGCCCTCAGGATTAATTACTAGGCCCAGGAACAGGCCGAGAAGTCTTTTTCTCTAAACCTACCCCATTCTTTTCCAACAAAATATATTTATTTAAAAAATGCACTTTTGCCCTGGCTGATGTGGCTCAGTGAATTGAGTGCCGGCCTGTGAACCAAAAGGTTGCCGGTTCGATTCCCAGTCAGGGCACATGCCTGGGTTGTGGGCCAGGTCCCCAGTTGGTGGCGTGCGAGAGGCAACCAATCAATGTATCTCTCACACATTGATGTTTCTCTCCCTCTCTTTCTCCCTCCCTTCCTCTCGCTCTCAAGATAAATAAATAAAATCTTCAAAAACACACTTTTATATTCTGCCATGAAAACCCATATATATATATAGAATACACAGTGCATATAAATTTGAGGGGCTGAAAAATTATCTGCATGGTCTTATTGGGAACCATGGTAACAGCAGCTGCTCTGCGAGCAGTGAGTGTGTGCCAAGTGTTTACATACGTTTCTTAGTTCATCTCCTCACAACAGCTCGGGGGGTGTACAAGCTATTGTTACCCCCATTTTCCAAGAGCTTGCCTGACTCTAGGATCTATGCTCTTGGGTCCCACTGTATACACTAGGGTGGATTCCAACTTGAGACTTGGTTTGCAAAGCCCAGAAAGTCTGTTGTATACAGAAAAGACACTTTGGGTTTCAGGTGAGAATGAAACTTGTGATTTTTTTTTTCCCTTGGGCCTCTAAGCATTCGCCTGGGCAGTTCCCTCCATCAGGAGTGCCCTTCCTTTCCATGTGTGAATCCCCCTGGATCTTCAAAACTCAGGGCACATGTCTGCAGGAGCCTTTCTCTGTGAACCCCTAAACTGAGGCTTCACAACCTCCCACCGAGGGCCCCCCAGTCTCCTTTACCCAGCCTCTGTCTGGTTCTGTCTTTCATGGCCTTACACGATGGTGCCTGCACACCAGGCACCTGCCACAGACGTGTATTTTGCACACACCCGAGGGGCCTGCTCTGCAAGTCCCTGTCCCCACAGCCGTACCTGTGGGTGGCAGGTTGTTCCCCCACCCCCCAACCACCTCACATATCAGCCCCGTCCTCTGCCTCCAGCCCCGGAACAATTATAGTGTCAGAGACTTTGCTGTCGCCCCAGACAGTTCGGCCTCATGTTTAATTCATTTCGGGGCTAATTATAGCCAGGCTGGGGGAGGGGCACGGTAACCTTGGTTTCCCCTCCCCAGCCCTTCCTGCTGCCAGGGTGGGGAAGGTGGTGGTGTGAAATGGGGTTTGTGTCCCTCTCCCCTGCTCCCAGCTCAGGGCAGCAGTGCCAGCCTTGCAGCACCTCCTCCTAGGGTGCAATCTCGGAGGCAGCACTGGTGGCGGAAACACAGACACAGGGCAGGGCTGGCAGTGGGAAGGAGGCGATGGGACTCCAGCTCCTGGCACCTGTGTGTCAGCATCAGGACGCCTCCTTTCCTCCTTCCTCCCTCGTTTTTCCATGGATCAAGATTGATAACCTGGGGCGACGCAGGCTAGCCCACCACCTTCCAGGACGCCCACCAAGGCCGCTGCAGAGACAGTGGCCCTCTAACAATAGTGAGGAATAATAACCAACCTTTAGAGTCACATGACATTTGGTATTATTTGCTGCATTTGGCCCTACTGAAGTGTTAGCTACATCTACTGCCCCAGCCCCAGTCTTAGAGGGCTTACTCAGTGTTAGGCATGGTCCTGAGCAATTGATGTGATTATCACTGGGCTGGGATTTAGGATGAGATGAGTGAGGCACTCACCAGGGCTGCAAAGCTTAAGGAGGCGCCAATGAACTCAGCAAGATAAATACCATTTTCAGCCTTGTTTTGAAGAATCCAAAACAATGCAAGAAAAAGTCCCCCTGAAACAGAATATCCAAATGTTAATACAGATAAGACCCTGGTCAAGTAGAACTTGTAGGAACATTTTGATCCATTCACAGCCCCTAAGAGGTGGGAACTGTGATGATCAATACAGATGGAGACACTGAGGCACAGAGCAGTGAGGTGGGATGCTCTTGTCCATTCTGCCCTCCTCCCTGCTCCACTACCCTGTTCTGACCCAGGGCTTTGTTCTTCCCTCCCCAGCGTGGACCCCTTCTTCCTGTCTCCAGCCTGTCCCTGTCAACTTGCCTGAGTGACACTGCCCAAAATAGCTATAGGTATCCGTCCTTGGTGGGCTGCCCTGTGCCATGTGCCTATGGCCCCTCCATAAGAGTTCTCCTGGGTTGGTGACAGAGACTGAAGCTTCAGGGCCCTGGAGCATTGGGCACTTTCTGCTCCCATCCATGCCTCAATGTCCCTATGAGGGGCTTCCAGTCCAGCAAGTGGGGTGGAGAGTATCAGGCCCCAACCCGCTTGAGAGATCACCATTCATGAGGCCTGCCTTGGGGGTAAGTGTGACCTCCTTCAAATTTAAGTTTAAATGTATGTGCAGTTTGGAGCTAAGATTCCAGAGCCAGCTGACCTGCGTTCGAATCCTGACTCCACCACTTGCCTGCAGTGTGATCTTAGGTAGACCACTTAACCTCTTTGTAGCAATGGCCACATCTGTAAAATGCCTCTGGATTAAATTAATGTATGAAAAACAGGGCGATACCTGGCATACAGTAGATGCTCAATGAATTGCTGAAATTGTTACAGAACCCCTGGCCTGCTCCAATTGAAAACAAACCCACGGGCTCTTTAGTTAGGGGTCCGATTGCCCGCCGCCAGAATTACAACTCTTAATACTTCAGTTGAGTGAAAAGAAAATTGTTTATTTAACAGTTACACATATCCTTGCCTCCCCCTACCAAACCTAGCCAGTTTAGAAGGTCAGAATCACCGTTTCCCTACTTCCCAAACACAGTTCAGCTTTACCAGCGGGTGCCAATCATTCAATCTGATTGGGGAGGTCCTTTCTGTGCTGTGGTGCCCTCCAGCTCTCAATGCAGAACCAGCTGGATTCTCAGCCTCCTTGCAAACTGTCTTCTTTCTGTAAACCGCGTGGCTATCCTCTCCTTCTCCAGAGCACCCCTGCGAACACCCGCCAGCAGGAGAGACAGCCCCAGAGCACGCCGCCCCTAAAGTGTTTGCAGCTGCCTATATATATATCCCTGACTGCGTCCTCTGACGCAGTGGGTGTTGCCAACAGTTCTGACCATTCACAGAACCCCACGTAGGCTCTGTGTGCTTTCCATACCATCCCCTGGTTCAAGACTCCTCCCATCCACCTGAGGCCTTGGAAGCATCCAAGCAATTTTGCATGATGAAAGACACCAGCCACCAGCCTCAGGCATGTGGAGGCATTCTGAAAGCTGCTTCCTTCTCCCTATCTCCCAGCTGCAAACTCTGGGGATTTTTGGACTCCCCTGTTTCTGTAACAAAATCACTGGGGCCAGGCACTTGGCTTTGAGCGTCAGGCAACCTGGTCCACGCGGTCATATGAGGTATGACTCATTTAAAGATTAGAAACCGAGGATCCAAAAAGGGTCGGGACAAGACTGAGGTTGCGCACCTCGCGTCTAGCTCAGGGAGGATTCGAACCACGGGTTTAGCCTCCAGCGTCACGCTGACCCCGCTCAATCTCTAAGGCCCAAAGAGAGGCAGAGGTGCCCCCAGGTTACACAGCGCCGGTGGGGGAGAGCACAAGGGGCCCCGCCCGGAAGAGGGCATCGCTGGCGTCCTGGCTTCCTGCTGGGGGGCTGGAAGGGAGGGCTGGGACCAAGGGTGCCGAGTTCCCGGCGGTGGCGTTGAGCATTTCCATGGCAGCCTGGCGGGAGTCCGCGGCAGCGATTAAGGGTCCAGAGAAGCGGCTGCTAAAAATAGCCCACACCAAGCCGGGCTCATTAGCTGCTGGGCTTTTGGCTGGCAGGTACCCTCTCCCGGCTCTTCTTCCTTCTCGTGCCCAGTACAGCGAGGAGGATGCGACCGGGTGCGACCGGGGAGGCGCGGCCGGGGAGGCGCAGCCGGGTCCTTGTCGCTCGCTCACCTATACCTGCTTCCAGGCCTGGCCCTTTCTGGCCCTACTCCCCGGATCTTCCTCACTCTTCCCCCGCTCTAAAGCCTTCCTCAGCTCCTCATTGCCCTTGACCTCAAGCCCCCGCACTTTGCCCCCATTATCTCCCCGATTTCATCTCCCCCTGCTCTGGCTGTCTTTCAGGGGCTGAAACCCTCACATAATCCCCCACTGAGCCTTTGCTCCTGCCGTGCCTTCCGTGTGGATCTCGCCGCCTTCTTCTCATCGTCCACATTCTCAGCCTACACAGCACTTCCTCTGGGAAAGCCTGTGGCCCCTGCTTAGCTCAGGAGCCTCTTCTGGGTCCCCTCGTTCAGGCTCCAGCACTAACCTGGGAGCTCTGAGGGGGAGTGGATAAATGCATTTTGGTCTCAGCATTAGGAATAGGAAATAGCACACAGCAGGTGCTCAGTAAGTGTTCGGGGCATGAGTAAGGGAATGAGATTACCCAGCTCTGACAGAGGCATTTCCTGGGGGAAGAATACTGGGCACACACACAGAGGGTTCCCACTGTCTTCTGTCCCTAGGCCAGAAAGTCAGTGGCCCATCCTCTCTCTCCACCAGGTTCATTCTCCTGCTTCCTCTGGAGAGGGTGGCCTGCTGTGTGACCCAGCCAGCTCACTCACTTGCTCTGATCCCCTTTCTGCCTTACAGAATTGCCACAGGCGTAGGACTTAGAGGTTGAAAGGACCCAGCTTAGCTCTAGTGGAGCTGCCAAAATTTGGAAAGGTGAGGGAGGGAGATACGACGGTGGAGAGGATGTAGGAGAGGATGGACATCCATGACAATATATTAAGTCTGTTGAAGAACGAGTGAGCAGCCTCAGATGGGCAGGGCTTTCCGAGGGGAGAGCCAAGAAGGACAGTTTCCAGGCTGGCCACAAGGTGCTGAATTTGGCATGCTACAGCTTGGCTGCAGCAAGAGGGGAGAGGCCAAGAGCAGATTCAGAGGGAGATCAGAAGGCGGATGTGTGTTGATGGGCAGTTTGCCACAGGAGAGCATTAACAGGGGAGAGAGGAAGTCTGGGGTCTATAGTGTGGGCAGTGACAGTACTCAAAACTTGATTATTTGAGATCTATGTTGACATGAAACCATAACCATAGCATCATAAGTCCATGGCTTAAATGAAGGAGAAGCTCATTGCTCTCTGTCCTCAGGGTCTGAACATCATCCCAGGCTGCGATGGAGGCTCTACTATCACCAGGGACTTAGACTTCTTTTATTTTTAGCCAGACTTCCATCTTGTGGACCATAATAGCTGCTCCAGCTCCTGCCATCACAGTTCCCTTCCACATGAGAGGAGAGGAGGAAGGATAAGGGAAAACCTAGTCTTAAATTCTGAGGTTACAGTTTGGAAGTGACATGCACCATTTATGCTTGCATCTATCACATAGTTAAATGGTGACTCTGGGTTGCAAGAGGTGCTGGGAAATGTAGTCTTTTTCTTTTTTTAAATTAATTTTTAGAGAGAAAGGGGAGGAGAGAAACATCAACTTTCTTGTTCCATTTATTCATACACTCATTGGTTGCCTTTTATATGTTCCCAGATCAGGGATTGAACCCGAAACCTTGCCATATCAGGATGGTTCTCCAACAAACTGAGCTACACAGCCAGGGCGGGGAGATAGTATTTAGCTGGAAAGATTCTGTTTTTAAAGAGAAAGTAGATAATGAATATTGGGGGCCAACCTACAACTTCTGCCACCAAATGGGTTGGGAAGGAGGAGTGGACATTTGTCACCATTTTGGCGACTCACCCTTGCTCACTCTGCTCCAGGCACAGGGACCTCCTTGCTACTCTTTCAACACAACAGTCACAGTCCTGCCCCAGGACCTTTGCACAGGCTGTTCCCTCTGCCTGGAATGCTTTTTTTCCCAGATCTCTCCATGGCTCCCTCTCTCCTTTCCTTCAGATCTCTGTTCATATGTTATTTCCTCAGTGAGGCCTTCCCTGAACATCTTGTTTAAAACTGCAAACTGCCCTCCCTCCCCAATCCTTGCCCTTCCCTGCCCTAATTTTCTTCCCAGCACTTAGCATTCTTTAAAACCCTATAAATAGGGAAATTGAGGTCCCAAGGGGAAAGGTGATTCACCCAAGGTCACATGCTAGTGGGTAGCAAAATAGGGTTGTGTTACCTGCTGAGTTCCTATTTTCTTTCTATCACTGACCTCCTTTCTCCTCTTCTCTCTTTCATGGGAGAGTTTCCTATAAATTTTCACTCTGCCCATGTTTCCTGGACTGAATTTCTGTTGCTTGCAGCTAAGAGCCTGAGATGACCAAAGCGGCACTTCTATCATTCCAGGCACAGTGCTTGATGCATTAGCTACTGTGGCACATTTAATTGCCATACAAATATGAAAACATTTGCAGATTTCAGAGTATATGCAAAATGCTCTTAGCCCCAATTCTAGAGGCATGGAGAGACTGAGGCACAGTCGGGGGCAGGTATGGTCCTGCTCAGACAGCCAAGAGCTGGCAAGGGATGGATTCCACCCTTCTGACTCCCTGGCCACCATTAGATGAAGCCCATTGCCACCCAGGACAGTGTAAGACTGGTGATCTTGGGTTCAAATCCTGCCTTGTGAGGCCTTGCAAATCTTCTCCCTCACCAGACTTGTTTTCTCTCCTGAGAAATAGGATCCTAAAAGCTGTCCTGGGCGTATTACACAGAATGTCCCATTGTTCCCAGAAGCTGGCACACGGAGTGTGCTCCCAGGAGGCGGGAAGGTGAGGACGTCAACCAGCACCCTGAGGCTGCAGTTGCCCCCAACCTAGACAGCCCCCACCTCGCCCCATATTCCCTTGGCTGCTCTGTGCCTGGCTTCTGTTTAGTTTAATAATCTTGCAAAAGTTTAATTGTTGTTTTATTCATCCGTGACCTTTCTCTCTCATCTGGAGACGTATTATTGCTAATCTACAAATTTCAAGAACCAGATTTATTTGCAAAACCAATTACCTGCCTATGCAAATGACCTCTTTCCGCTCCCGCCTCCCCGGCCAGCTGGCTGCTGAGGGGAGAGGGGAAGCCACTGCCTGCCCTGTTAGAGTTGCTGCTCAAACACTTGGATGCCGGCTAATCTATAATTCCTCCGAGCGGGTGGCCCTCTCGGCCCCAGAGTTAATCAGAATTTCAGTAATCAAGGGAGGCCCTGACCCCACATCTCTCAGCTCTGACCTCCTCAAGGGGCCTCTTGAAGTGACCAGAGGCTCTGATTGCCTCCCCACCTGGACCTTCTATTGGGAGTGATGGCTGTTCAAGTGTTCATTTATTTATTCATTTATTTATTTATTCAAAATTACACATTGAGTGTCTACTGTGAGCCAGGCACTGTTGTAGGCTTTGAAAGCAGAGCAGGGAATGGGCAGGCCAGAACGAAAGAAATCTCATCTTCATGAAGCTGACGGAGAGAAAGCAGGCAAGATAAATAGGAAAACATATAGCATGGCCCACAGTATAAATTTCAGTGGAGGACTAGCAAGCAGGAGGAGGGGATGGGGACAGCCAGGGATGGGTAGTGAGGGAGCATGGACCTTCCACCCTCTCCTTCACTCTGCTCCAGCCACACAAAGGAGCTGATTCTTTAGGTGCCTATGAACCTTTGCACTTGCTGTTCCCACTGCATGGAATGCTTTTTCCAAACCTCTCAGCCAGACCCACTCTTTCTCCCAGTCTCAGCTCACATGTCATCACCTTCAGGAAGCCTTTCTTGACTGCCCCAGCTAACAGGCATGTTCCCCAGAACACTTCTGTCCTTTCTCTTTGCTTTATAATTCTGACTGCTTCCTGAAATTAGATTAGGCATTTGTGTTGTTGTTCTCTGTATCACCCTATTTTAATAACAGCACCTTGAGGACAGAGGAACTGTGTCTGTTTTGCTCACCGCTTTATCATCAGTACCCAGGACAGTATCTGGGCACTCAATATATATTTGTTGAATGAATGAATGAATGATTCAGAGGCCAGGAAGCCATGCTAGCCATGATGTAGAGGACCTAATAACATCTTGTGGTCACCTTGGCCTCAGCACTTCCCCACAGCCTCATGAAATGGCTGAAATACTCCCATTTCACAGCTGAGAACACGGAGGCTGCTAGATTAGATGTGTGGCTTGGCTAGCAAGAGCTGACAGGGCTGGAATCAGAAGCCTGGGGCCGAAAGGGTTGCCCTCAGTGGTACTCAGGGCCCCTGCAGCTGCCCCACATGAGAAAGGGCCACGGAGGTCATTGGTGGGAGCCTAGACTGGGAGACAGGATCCCGCCAATCCCCAGACCTCCTGTAGGCACCTGCCTTGGAGTTAGACACTAGACATCTGCCTCTCCTTTGCATATGCTGTTCCTTCTGCCTGTCACACTGTTCTCCCTGAAGGCTTTCGTGGCCTCCCCACCTAATTAGACCCTCTCCCCAATTTACAACCCAGAGCAACCTGAACATGTCTTAAGGAAATGATACAAGGTCAATGATGGAATTTTTTGTTCAATTGTTTAACACTTATCTTCCCCACTGGAGGCTAAGCTCCAACTGAACAGGGGCCTTGGCTGTTATTTTTATCCTGGTGTCTACAGCACCCAGCACAGAAAGGGGTGCTCAGTGGGAGCTTATAAGTGTTTTTTGAGTGATTGATCAGTGGGTGCACAGGTGAAGGGGCGAAGGATGAATGAATGAGGGAATTAGGGCAGGGAATGGGTGGATGCATGAGTGGTTAGATGGGTGAGAGGTGGATGAAAGGGTGGGGGCATGAGTGGGTGGGTGGGTGAATGGATAATGGGTAATGGAACTTGCCTTGAGGAGATGAGCTGCCCCTGCCCTGCTAGTGGCTCTGAGGACTTGTGTTGGGGGTTGGGCATAGCCCCAGACCTCTAGCTCTTTTTGTAGAGCTCAGATTGTCTGGGGCTGGGGCAGGAGCAGTCAGCCTGCCGGTGAGATTTCAGAGCCCCTCGCCCCTCACATTTGCACTCCTCCTGCCCATAGCTCAGCACATCTCCCTGACGAGGGCCCCACTTTTAGCCAGGAATGCAGCCCCCTGGCCCTCCCCTCTTTACCCCTTCACTTGATTCAATCCTGACCACCTGCCGATTCAATTATTCTGCTGCTGGGGTGGCTGCAATGTTCTTTCAGGGCTGAGAAGCTGTGTCTGTATCTGTGTGACTTTGAACAGCATGGAGACCCAGAGACAGGAACACAAAGACAAAAAGAGAAGAGGAGAGAAATAGAGACAGAGAGAGAGAGGAAGAGAGAGAGAGAGAGAGAGACTGAGAGACAGTCTGGGCTAATCTCTGTCCCCACCCCCAAGGCTATTAAAGTATTCAAAACAGTGACCATCCTGCAAAGATTCCAGAAATTTCCCCATGATCTCATTTCACTCTACCATCTTTCAACACACACACACACACACACACACACACACACACAGAGACTTCAGAGCCCCAAACTCAGACCAGACCAGATTTTGCTGGGGACCTTGCTAATGATCAGAACAGCTCAGGTAAAATGGAAGAGGTTGGTAGATAGTGACCTCCTCATTTAGAGAGGAGTCCAAACAGAGGCTGTAGAGCTGTAGAAGTTCAAGGTGCCCATTTATTCTGCATTGGATCCTTTATTTTGTCAGAGTACTTGCTAAGTGCCAGGGTCTAGGATAGAGGGAGGGAGGGGAACAGAGGGAGGAGGTAAGGGCAGGAAGGCAACAGAGGCAGGTTGTGCAGGGCCTTGAGGGCTGGAGCACTTGAGCTTTTACTCTGAGGAAGGTTGGAGCACTGGAAGGCAGTGGACGGAGGCGGGGATGGACCTGAGTCAGGTGCTCACAGGTACCATCTGGCTGCTCCTTCTGGGAGATCAGTTGTTAGGGGGTCAGGGCAGAAGTGACTGCACTGGTCCAGGTGAGCGATGATGGGGGAAGAGCAGTCCAGTCAGAGGAAGCAGACTGTGCAAAGGTACTGGGGCAGGACTGTGCCTGGAGTGTTGGAGAAGTAGTGAGGAAGCCTGTGTAGCATGAGCAGAGTGAGGGAGGGGGAGAGATGGAAGAGGGGAGGGCAGGCAGGGGAAGGAGGCAGGTCATGTAGGACCTAGTGGGCCACAGGGAGGACTTGGGCTTTCATCCCTCGTGAGGTGGGGGCCCTGGAGGGCTGTGTGCAGAGGAGTGATGGCACTGACTCAGGTTTACCAGGGATGGCTGTGAGTATCTTGCGCCTCTTTGGCTGTGTGACCGTGGGCAGGTTCCCCCCTTCTCTGGCTCTTGAGCCCCTCTCTGCACACGGGGGTAATGGATAGAGTCATTTCCAAGCACCTTCCTTGGCCCCACCCTCTGAGCAGCTTCAGGGATCCTTGATGACTCCCTTGCCCTGTATCATGAGTGATTATCTGTAAGCAGAAACCCTCCCAAGAGCTTTGCAGACAATAATGAAACCACCTAATCTCGTGATCAGGGACTTAGCAGGGACGTCCTCACCAGCTGGCGCCTCTCTCCAGGGAGGAATTCCCCAGGCTCCAGCAAGAGGAGAGGATGCTTCCTTCTCCTTCTGCCTCCCTCGCCAGGAGCTTAAGCAAAACCAGCTGCTCCCTGGAGAGGAATTGAATGGGACTGTCTTCTTCATTCAGGCCTGTGCACCCTCCTTGCTGCGTGGTTCTGGGTAACCCCCCACCCCCTCAGGATCTTGGTTTCTCTAAACTAGTTGCTGACGCTGCTTCTAAGCCTCCTGTGAGGGGCTACACTGTGCGAAGCACAAGATGGGGTCACCCTGTGAGAGGCAAAACCGTTCCTCTGCTCCCTGTCCCCCCCCCCCCCCCCCGCCGGCTTCACTTTCAAGTTGTGGTCAAATACACATAACATAAAATTTACTACCCGAATCATTTTTAAGTGCACAGTTCAGTGGCATTAAGTATAGTCACACTGCTGTGCAGCCATCCCCATCATCCATCCTCAGAACTGCTTTTCATCATCCCAAGCAGAAACTCTATCCATTACTCTCGCTTTTTCATCTTAACAGAGTATCTTAGTGATACCTCCATGACATTCCTTATTCTTTTATACAGTTGCAAGGGACTCCTGGTATGGCTGGACCATGGTCCCATCATTTATTTACCTGTCCACTTCTTCTAAGCTTTCCACACAGGTCTAACTCTAGCGCTTATGCTGTTAACCACTGAACTAGTCGGCTAAGAACCCTTGCTTTCTGCCTTGGCCAGGTGGCTAAACTGGGTGGAGCATTGTCCCGCACACCAAAAGGTTGTGGGTTTGATTCCCGGCCAGGGCACATTCCTAGGTATTGGGTTCAATCCCTGGTCAGGGTGTGGACGGGAAGCAACTGATCAATATTTCTCTCTCTCCCCCTTCATCTGTCTAAAATCAATAGAAACGTCCTCAGGTGAGGATTAAAAAACCAAACCAGACCCTTGCTTTAAACATATTAAACATATTTAGTTACAGGTACAGCTTGTGCCACTGACCAATGAGAATGGATGCGTGGGGCAGGGCCCACAGTGCTGTCGATGGCTAGAGCCATCATTCATGCACCAAGCATTCCTGGACAGTGACAAGCCCAAGGTTATGGCCAAGTCCAGACACAAGTGATCTTGCTTCCTATCTGTCAGTGCTTTGGTCTGAGGCTTCCTGAAGCCAGTCCTGCTGTGCTCCGCTCAGCATGTATTGTTTCTTCCTTCTGAGAGGATCTTGGCTATTGGAAAGAAAAGGCCAGCGCAACTCAAGGAGACTCATAGAAAGCAGCTGGGGCAAAGATGGCATCATGGTCTCACTTGTAGCAGCTAAAGCCCCTGGCTAGTCCCTGGTCCAGCCTAAAAGCCTGGAAGAGTACCCCCTTACCCCTGAACCCCCCAGAAGGTGGCTAGAAAGGGAGGGTATTGGGATGCCTGGTGCAGTGGAACTTACTTAACATTTTTTAATCAGGAGGAGCTGCCAGCCACCTTTCCTTTGTAGAGTGGGGACAGCTAAACTCTATGAAGCAGAACTTCTTTATTCAGGGAGACTCAGGTGAACAATTCCTTCTAGTTTCATTTGTATTCAGGGCACCCACTGTCGTGGGGGAGCAGGGATAATGTTGCTGTAGCAGATAGGATCTGTCCAACCAGCCCCAAATCCTATGGCTGAAAGCACTATGCATTTATTTTTGCTGGTGATTCTGCTAGGCTTGGCCAGGTTTGTTCCTGCCTTTGCACTCCACTTGGTGTTGGGCAGGCCACTCTGCAAATTTGACTGAGCTCTTTTGTTTGGGGGTCAGCTGGCTGTTGATGAAAGCCCTGACAACTGGGCTTTCTTTCCTCACCTTCCATGAACAGCAGGAGGTGGAACCTGGAGATTGCAGCCTTGTGAGAAATCCTAGAGTGGAGGCCCAGGTAAACCATGTCTGGGCTCTGACCCACAGAAATGGTGAGATAATAATCTGGTATTGTTTTAAGTTGCTACAATTGTGGCAATTTGTTACACAGCAATAGCTGCCTGATACACCACTCCCCATACTCCTTGGTGTACAGAGTGGACCCATGAGGATGAGCTGGAACTCGCCAAGCAAAGGGATGGAGATTTTATTTCCTTCTCTTCTAAAGTTCTTTCTGACAAGTTGAAGTGGTCCCAAGGGAGATTTAAAGGTGGAAAAAGACACTCTGTGGAGTCCCACTGGGCACTTCGTAGAAGCCAAATCCAAGATTCCCAGGGCAGGGCAGTCAGAGGATGCTGAACCTCTCTGCTTTAGCAGCTGGCTCAGGGCCACCCATCATGACCCAAGTTGGCTCAATCAGAGTGAAATTCTGAACTTTTGCTGGATTTATGGGGGAAATTCTGCTGTGGGGGAGACAACACTCTTTTTCTCAGGGGTTACTGAGCTGATGGAAACCCTCTCTTCCTAGAAGCTATCTGATCACCATGTAGGAAGCATCTTTCCATGAAAAGAGCTAACAGAGAGGAAAGCAAATGATCTTGATGTGATTTGAGCACCTGGGTGGACCTGTGCCTGCAACCATGTATTTTGTTACAATAGTTCCCTTTTTGCTTCAGCTGATCTGAATTGGGGGTTGTTGTTGCTGCTGCTGTTTTGTCACATGCAGACCAGAGTCCTGACTGTTGAAGGCCCAGATTTGGGGAAGCTGGTCTCACGGCACTATATGAGTTTGCTGGGGCTGTAACAAAGTGCCCCAGACTTGATGGCTTCCACAACAGAAATTGATTTTCTCACACTTCTGGAGGCTGGAGGCAAGGTGTCTGCAGGATTGGTTTCATCTGGGGCGTCTCTCCTTGGCTTATAAATGGTTGTCTTCTTCCTGTGTGCTCACATGGTCAACTCTCTGTGCATAGCTGTGTCCTCACCTCCTCTTATTCTAAGGTATCTGGTTGTATTAGATTAGAGCCCACCCACATGACCTTACTTTAACTCAATTACCTCTTTAAAGGCCCCATCTCCAAATCCAGTCACAACCGGAGGTCCTGGGGGTTAGGACTTCAACATATAAACCTGGGGGTGGGGGGCGTAAACACAATTCAGCTCATAACAGACACCAAGCAAATGATGTGTGTGTGTGTGTGTGTGTGTGTGTAATCAGAACCTCTCTAACTGCAGACATGTCTTGGTTGGTCCTGGCTGCTGGGGGTGACCTGGGAGGTCTTAGGGATGAGAGGAGCTGAGTGAGCAGCTTTAGGACTGGAGCTTGGTACTACAGGTAGAAGCCCTTCCTTCAGAGTGGTTAAAGATGGGGACCCTCATGCCAGACTTCCTGGGTTCAAATCCCAGCCCTGGAATGTGCCTGTCCTGTTGCCCTGGGGAAGTCAGTGAATCTCCCTGTGCCCCAGTTTTTCCTTAGAAACATCCATATGCTTATCTTATTCCCCCACCTGAACTGAGTCACTGCCCAGCCTCCCTTCTGTCAGTCCCTCCAAATTCTCCCCATATTTTAAGACTCAGATCAAATGTGTATTCTTTAAGGAGGCCTCACTGGACAACCTTGAAATCTTCTACTAATTAACACCAGGATTTATTTATTGTCAATATCTGAAGTGCTTGTCACAGTTCCCATAACCCTCACATCAGCCCTATGATAGAGCCTTTTTCTCAAACCCATTATGCAGATGAAAAAACTGAGGTAAAGCAAGATTAATTAGCTGGCCTGGCATTAGGAGAGGAGCTGACATGGGAACATGGCCCCCACTACCCCATGGATTGTGCTCCTACCTTCTATTCTCTCTGGCTGGTGGGTCCTGCTTCTGAGTGCTTCTGTGATGGACAGGCTGACCTTCCGTGCCTGGGTGAGCTGGGCCCATGCCCCCTCCTGGGTACTCTGTTGTATCTCTCAGGCCCTCCATTACACCAGGAAGCTGGGAAGAAACTGGGAGAGGGAGAGACGGAGGGTGCCAATGAGAGAGATGGGGAGAGATTGATCATTTGCAGAGTCCTGGACCTCTGTGGCCAAGTGGTTGGTGGCTTTTGTGGAGACATGTTGCATTGCAGACTCAGCACTTGGCCTGCTTCCCCTCCACTGACTGCTGTGCCCCAGTCTCTGCCAGAAAGAAAAAGGGCCTAGTGAGCCCCTGGAGCTGCCAAATAACCTAAGCAGGGTCCTCGGTAACCTCTCCTCACCCCCCGAGGCAGCAACTTTCTCCCCAGAGGCAGGGGAAGCAGTGGTTTGTAGCCAGGCAGACTTGGCTTCAAGTTCTGACTCTGGTATACACTGGGTGACCTTGAAATGCCCTTCAAGCTCCCTGCCTTCATGCTCTCTTTTATAACACCCTTCCCTAGAGAGTCAACTTGAGCATGAATCTTGGAGGTGGTGTGAACATAGTAGGCACTGCTTGAATAATAGCCATAATAATAGTAATGATACAAACAGCAGTGGTTAAAGAAGGCATGGGCTTTGTAGTTACATGTGCACCAGTTCGAATTCCAGCTTTTGGAGGACCCTGGACAAGTTATACCATCTCTGGGGGCCTCAATATACTTATCTGGGCAATGAGTCCAGTAATATTTTCTCCTTTATGGAGGTTGTGAGGAGGACTTGGGAAGGCTGAGGAGGGTGAAGGTCCTAATCTCCAGAGCTCATGATAAAAGTGTTAGGTTACATGGCAAAGGGGAATTAAAGGTGCAGGTGGAATGGGGGTTTCTAGCCAGTTGACTTTAAGAGATGATCGTGGAGAGTCCCAATGGGCCCAGTGTAATCCTAAGGGTTCTAAAAATGGAAGGAGGAGAAAGTACAGGGAGAAGCAGAGAGATGGCAGCATGAGAAGGACTTGACCAGCTATTGCTGGCTGTGAAGCTGGAGGAAGGGGCCATGAGCCACGGATGCGGGCACTTCTAGAAGCTGGAAAAGGCAGGAAAGGGGTTCTACCCTGGAGCTTCTAGAAGGGACCAGCCCTGCCCACATCTTGACGTCAGCCCAATAAGACCATGGCTGGACTTCAGACTATAGAACTATCAGATGCTCAATGTCTGTTATTTTACTGAGTGTTTCACTAAGTTGGTGGGAATTTGTTATGGCCGCCATAGGAAACTAATACAGGTGGTAACTGGCCTTGGCAGGTGTGGGATTCAGGTGTAAGTCCATTGTTCCCTGCCCAGTCTTCCTCACCTGCAGAACCACTGCTGGATGGCACTTTGTTAAAGACTATATTTCTCAGACTCCCTTGCAGCTAGCTAGCTAGGAGTGACTATGTGAATGAATACTGGCCAATGAGACTTTGGGATGGGCTTCTGGAAAGATTCCATAAAGAAGATAGTCCACTGGAGAAAGCCTACTATGTCCTTCCCCCCTTCTTTCTTCCTGCTGTTAGGACAAGGATGTGATGGTTGGAGCTTTGGCAATCATTTTTGACCATGATGAGCAACATGGTAGACATACTGAGGAGGAGGCAGGACTAAATCAGTCATTCCTGGATGAATAAGTCATCCATTTATTTAACAAGCATTTAATGAGCACCTTCTATATGTCACTGGGAGCATGTTAACAAAGCAGATAAAAAATTCCTGCCCTCAGGGATCTGACATTTCGAGGAGGAGAGAGCAGGTCATGAACAAATACATAGTGTCAAGAGGTGTTGAGAGCTTGGAAGAAAAATGAAGGGGAGAAAAAGATAGAGAGGAGAGAGATTAATCAGTGAAGGCTCTTGGAAGATGTCCTTTTAAAAAAATATCTTATTTATTTACTTTTAGAGAAGGGAGAGAGAAAGAGAGGGAAAGGAACATTGCTGTGTGATAGATACATCAGTAGGTTGCCTCTCCCACACCCTAACTGGGGACCTGACCTGCAGCCCAGGCATGGGCCCAGATTGGGAATCGAACCAGCGACCTTTTCGTTCACAGGCCGGCACTCAATCCACTGAGCCACACCAGAAGATGTACTTTTGAGTAAAGGTCTTAATGACTTGTTGTATAAAATGAAAAATGTTTCTTAATGTTGAAGCAAGTTAACTGGGATTTTCCTGCTATTGCAACCAAAAGCACTGATACTGCTGTTTCCTTCTTAAAGTTTTCACACAGGATCCATGGAGTGGGGAAGTAATGATCATCCTGTTTTACAGATGAGGAGACTGAGGCTGGGTGGGGAAGTGACATACCTAAGATAACGCAGCTAAGGAGAGGGAGAGTCAGGAGTAGAGCCCTTAGGTGGGGTGGGCAGTGGGGAGCCATGGAAGGTTTGAGGCTTGGAATAATGTGGTGAGACGTGGGGATCAGGTGGGGGTGGGGCGTAAAGAGACATTCCACCTCCACACCTTGCTTCTGCAGTCCCACTGTCTGTGATGCCTTCCCTTTCCAACCCCAGCTGTAGCCACGCCTCCTTCAGAAAGTCCCTCTGGCCCCCACTGTTTTCATCATCTCGTCATACCCTCCACTGAGAGCTCACAGGGTTTGGGAACAGTTGCCTGTCCCTCTCCCTTTCCCAGCCACCATGCCATCCTGTTTATGCATCGCTCTGGAAAAAACTGATTACATTCCAGCCTGACCTTCTCTCTGTCGGCGGGGCCCATTACTGCATCAATCACACGGCTCAGAGGGGGAAAAATTATTTTATCTTTAACGATACTTAAAAGCGCTCAGCGGGGCTGTCACGGGGACTGGGCACAGGCAGCTGCCGGGCCCTGCACTCCAAATGCCTGCTTCTTGTTTGCTCTCTTTCCGTCTTACAGAAACTCCTGAAACCCTCTGATCTGCAAATTTAATTTCCACCCTGGGAGCCACCCCATTTCCAAAGGGGACACGTCTATCTTTCTCTGTTGCTCCCTCTTTGTCTCTCTTGCTTTCTGTCTCTGACTCTGTTTCTATTCCGCACTGTTCCTCTTTGTCTCCCCCCCACCCCCCCGCCTTTGTCAGTGCTCTGGGAAGCCCAAGTGATGAGCGCTCATCCAACGGGGTGCCCACAAGTCAGTTTCTCCCCCAAGCAGCCTGCAACGGAGCTGCCGCGATCACATCCATTTCACAGTGCTGGCAGTGGAGGCCCATCGAGGGCACACAGCATTAAAACAAGGCTGAGCTGGGGCACTGCGAAACCCCAGCTATCTGTCACCAGACCTGGTCCCCTACACCACTCTAACCTGTCCCTGCGTAGAAAGAAAAGCTGTTGTCCCTTTCCTCTGAGAGCAGTGTGGGATCCTGAAGGGCTTGGAAGCCTCAGACCTCAGGGCTGGATTTGAACCTTAAGTCAGTCAGTCACCCTGTGACCTTGGGCAGGCATTGAGTAGTCTCTGCCTCAGTCTCCTCATCAAGTGACTGAGCCTTCATGGGGCTGTTGGGATCTGGGGTCCTGAATGTCACAGTGTGATTGTCAGCTAAAATACGAAATGCCCAGTTAAATGAGAATTTCAGATAAATCATGAATAATTTGTAATATAAGTATACCCCAAATATTGTGTGGGCTATACTTATACTAAAAATTCATT
Source organism: Furipterus horrens (assembly GCF_987537825.1). Classification (NCBI taxonomy): domain Eukaryota; kingdom Metazoa; phylum Chordata; class Mammalia; order Chiroptera; family Furipteridae; genus Furipterus; species Furipterus horrens. Next base: position 40,499,739 of record NW_028327180.1, on the reverse strand, counting down.
TGTTGTTCGTCTGAAACTCAGATTTAACTGGATCTCTTGTATTTTTATTGACCAAACTTGAAACCCCTTGCTTGGGAATCTCTCTGGAGGGATAGAAAGTTCTGCACGCTGTGGGGCAGACTCATTCATGCACACGATGCCAGGCTCTCACAGCTGCTCTGGATGCGGCAGTGAGGTCTCTAAACATGGAAGCCACGGAGAGGTTTGTGGGCACCAGCGTACACGTCCCTCTGCTGGAGCCTCCAGTGTTTGGAAGTGGCAACCTTCATTGAGGCTTCACCCTCCTGGATAAAGCTGGCTGGAAGCCCAACACCTCATGAGGTGACAAAGAACGCAGCCAGATGCAAGCCACTGTCTCCCCATCCCTTTGTTCTGCACCCCAGCCAACCCCGCCAGCCACCCCATCACAGCCCATCCCAAGGCTGGTGGCCCTGCCCTCAAGGTGTCAATACCGCCTGTTCTAAATTTCACCCCAGAAATCAATTAGGGCCCTGGAAAAGTTGATTATAAATCAGCTATTCTCATAATTGCTATGTCTTTAATAAATCAAAGCTGCACACGTTGCCGGCAAAGTGGCGCTATTCTCTGGAGTCATCAATTACCCGGTGAGGACAGGGCTGCATCCACAGTCCCTCGTCCTGCACCCAGTCTGGAGAGGCTGCCGCTGCCCAGGGAGCTCCTGGACCTGGGCCGGGCTCTTCCATTACAGAATTGCTTAAGCAGCGTTTTAAATAACAAAAAGGGATATCATTTAATTTTTTTGCAACATGGAGATCAATACGCTGTCCTTCAGATGGCATGACGGATCGTCTTGGCAAGCTGCTTCGAGTTAATCCAATTTCTCTGGATCTGGCTGTGACTGGGTGGGCTGGGCCCAGCCTGGAATGCATGAGCTCGCAGGGTCTCCCCAGCCGCAATCCATGAGCTCTGCGGATACATACTTAGTGCGGGAAGCAGGGAGGTGGGCAAGGAGCCAGTTCTGCAGTGGGCCTCAACCAGGGGGAGCTCCGGGCATTATGTAGCCAGGGATGCTGCTCAACACCCCACTGTGTCCAGGACGGGCCCCGCAGAGAGTGACCCGATTCCAATGTCAGCAGTGCCAAGGGTGGAGACCCTGCTTTAGGACAATTCATAAAGGGCAGCAAATGAAAGGTCTTCCCTGTTGTCACTTCAGAGCCCTGTGTCCTAGTTATTCCAAAGCTTGGCGTAACCAGGCTCACAGTGCTAGCAGAGAAAACCAGGTTCAAGTTTTGGGTCTACCGCTGCTGGTGCTATAATTTGGGGCAAAATTGAGTGTTTAGTTTCTTCCACTACAACATGGACCTCTGGGTCCCTTCCCTGCCTTCTTGAAGGGATAAAGAGATTCTAGAATCAATGATTCAAGTCAGCCAGTATATATTGAACACCTACTGTATACCAAACACCAGTCTAAGTATTGGGGATCCAGCCACCAAGGTAGAGAAAACACCTACTCTCATGTGGTTTAAATTCTAATTGGGGGAGAGAGACAGAGTTGGCAAGTAAATATTCAATAAGTAAATGAGGAAAGCATTTTCTGAAGTCGATGAAGAAAATAAGAAGGGTAGTGGCTGGGGGTGGGCTATTAGGGCTGGAAGTCGTGGAGTGTGGATTAGTCAGCGTTCTCCAGAGACACAGAACCAACAGGATGCATATATATATAGAAAGAGATCTGTTTATTATAAGGAATTGGCTCATGCGATGATGAAAACTGAGATGTCCTACGACCTGTAGTCCGCAAGCTGGAGACCCAGGAAAGCTGATGGTGTAAGTCCCAGCCTGAGGGCAGAAGGGAACACGTTACAGCTCAAGAAGTTAGGCAGAGTAAGTTCTCCCTCCCTCGCCTTTTTGTTCTATTCAGGCTCTCAACAAACTGGATGAGGCCCACCCTCATGTGCTTTACTCAGTCTGCCGACTCAGACGCTGCGCCCCATGACCCAGTCAAGTTGACATAAAAGTTACCAAAGGGGGCTTTTCTGAAGAGGTGACATTGGAGCAAGAGCCCTCTGGCAGCTGCAGGGGGCAGAGAAGTCTTGGCTTGGACAGCAGTCAACTCCCCCAGCTTTCTTTCCAGGGATTCCACTGCTGTACTTGCTACCTGTGGGCCTGATATTTGGGCCAAGGAATGGGGGTGAGGGGGTGAAGAAGGTGCTTAGGAGGGGTGGAACGAGCCAGCCAGGTGTGAGCAGAAACCTGGAGGTGGAAAAACTTGGGGAGTTTGGGGAAAGGCTGAGACTAGATGTCGGAAGAGAGAGTGAACTTTGATTCTCGATGACCGATTGGAATGCTGGATCAGACCATTCTAGAAGTCCACACTACTGAATTAAATGAAAACCTGGCCTCCTTTGCCTCATGAGCCTCTCAGGATGGAGGACATGCAAGAAACCCATAAACTCAGAGAACAAAAATATGAAGAGGTGGCAAACCAGTCTTCCCTCCTGGTGCTGCTATGAGTTGTTGTTGCTTCTCAGGCTGAACCATTTGGATTGAAGTCTTTGGCAGCTGAGAGTCACAGAAAGTCTGGAGCAGAGAAACAACTCCCTTAAATCCCCTGCAATGACTGCACTTTTATTTCTCTAGCTGGCTTGAAGAAGACCTCAGGCTGGAGCCGGCCGGCTGGGACCCCCCGAGTCCCCCTGCATCCTCCCCAGACCTGCTGCTGGGTTGTCATCTCTGCGGGAGAGCCTGGGAACTGGAAATGAGAATGACCCATGATTGTCACAGAGACCTATGCTCTAATTTCCACGAATGGGTTTTGAGCAGCTAATGTAGTCCCTGCTGCGCAGGAGATGGAGCGCCCAGCAGGGCCTCCAAGTCGAGTGTTTGAGACCCATCCACAGCCACAGCCTTAACCCTAGACCCTTCACTTGCTGCCCTGGGCCAGGGAAACCTCCAGTCCTGCGGGCTTGGAAGAGAGAAGCTGGGACAGGACCCCCCCTGCCCTCTTGGAGCTGGCCAAGTCAGTGTGAGTCAGTGGAGCCAGGCCCCGAAGTGGGACAGTAGGGTTGGCTTTAGGATTTAGAGGTGGTGGGACTGGGAGGGGTACAGTCTCCTCTGGAGATGGATGTGGAAACTGAGGCTCAGTGTAGAGCAGGATCAAGCATTAGTGCCTAGAATCAAGGCTCAGCCTGGTTTAGACTAATCTCAAAGGGGGCTCAGGGCAGTGTTTGTTGACTGAATACAGGAATCCCACAGTGCGCACAACAAGGCCCATCAAGGTGGAGTCTAGACACTGAGACAGTCACCATAGTTCTCCTTGCATATGAAACAACTTCAAGGAATGATGTTGTTATAGCCTGTCTCCCTCCAGGTGCCCAGAAACTCAGGTGGGGGCACCGAGGATGTACGGTTTCTCTCCCAGACCCCTGCCCCAGCCCTGGCAGGTGGGAGATAGGAGAGACAACTGGGGGGTGAGGGGGCGGAGGGAAGACAAGTATCTCTGGCTGGAGCCCTGGATGTGTGGGGGCAGAGGCCAGCACAAGGGTTGGGAGAGTAGGGGGGCTCAGCCAGGCCATCCTGCTGGGGATGGGGAAGCCATTCTGGGGTTCCAGGTGGGGGCTTGGTCAAAACTTCCTGAAGGAAGAAATACCTGAATGATAACATGGAGCCAGGCCCACCTCCCACCTCTCCACCGCCCCTGGCAGGGACTCAGCTGCATTGAGCCAGCATTTCTGTGTCCCTACGTGTACAAGGCAGACCCAGAGGGGAGACTAGAAGGACGAGGATGTGTGACTAAAAACAGAAGACCTGGAAAGTGCCTCTGAAAGAGAAAACCTCTGAGACTTAGGGGGTTGAAGACCCCATTCAACAAGACACCACTTCCCCTTGGAGCACTCCTCTCTGGCTTGACCCCAGGACCAGGGCCCAAGAACAACATGATTTTATTGTGCACTTTTTCTTAAAATAAGAAACAAAATCCTATTGCAAAACACCTCTCTTCAATTCCTCAAGAAAGCCGTACTTTTTTTTATTAGATTGTTTGCAACGAATGAGGTGCACTGCACAAATGGCGCTGTGATTAATTCTGCCCCCCCTTGTTGGAGCTTTCGCACCCCCACGGGCTCCCCACCTCTGTTATGAGTGGATCCTGGGGTGGGTGGTGGTGCAATCAAGCTCAGGTGGTGGCAGTACATTTCTTGACAATGAGAAGATTCCCCTCCGCTCCCTGAGGAACACAGGTATATCTCATCAAAGAAAATAAAAGTCTGGGGCTGAGAGACAAGTGGGTGCAGAATTTTAGGGGGCAGTTTTGCCTTAAAGTAAACGAGCCTTTTGCTTCTGCCTTCTCCCTGGGCTCCAAGCCCAGGGCTTGTCATGGATTTGCTCATCCTCACACAGGTCTGTGGTGCTGGCACTACCATTTTTCCCATAATGGCCCAGAGAGGGAGGTGGCTTGGCCAAGGTCACACAGCGTGAGAGTGGCAAAGGTGGTATTTGAATGTAAGCAGGCTGTCTCTTAAACACCAGGTTGAACTTCTGTCTCTGGCAGGTCCCTCACAGTGATCATTTGGCTTCCCATGGCCCCAGGCAAAGTTGAGGCTCTAAATGCCAGAGCTTTGTCAGCTTACTTTGCTTCCCTCAGTTCTGCCCACCAGCTGCCTTTGGCCTGCTCCATTCCTTTGCACTAGGCTGGTCAGCCTCCTGATCTTTGCCAAGGCTGCAGCCCCACATCTTCCAGGAATCCTTCAGCTATTTCTACCCAGACCAGTTTTTCCTGTTTCCTCTTTGGTCCTCAGCGACACCAGACACTGACCTACCTCAGGCCTTTGCACTGCTGTTCCCATTTCCTGGAACGCCCTTCCCCTGTTCTCTCTATGGCTCTTTGCTCTGGCCCTTTCCCCTCAACATGCTCCATCTCACCAGCATTGCTGCTTCCTCCTGATGTTTTCTGTCCGTCACCCTGCGATGGGTGCAGGGGCCATGCTTGTTCTGGTCACTGCTGAATGTTTGGTGTTAAATGGTTGAGTAAAACTTTCTAGCAGTCCTGAGTCAAGGCATGTGATTGATACCCATTTTACAGATGGGGAAACTGAGGTCCCTTCAATGCCAAAGTTTTGTCCAGATCCTCTATTTTGACTCCTTTTGGGCCATGACTGCTCTGGGGGTAAAGGGGTGAGCAAAATCATGCCCCCAAACACATCCACATTCTAATCCCTAGAGTTTGTGACTATGATGTCTTCCATGGCAAAAGGGGACTTTGCAGATGAAATAAGTTAAGGACCCTGAGATGGAGGATGGCAGGAGGGCCAGAGTCAGAGGTGGAAGAGGCTGCACTGATGGGTGTGAGGATGGAGGAGGGGACCACGGGCCAGGGATGCGGCACCTCTGAAGTTGGAAATGGTTGGAAATGGTTCTCCTTGGAGCTTCAGGAATGACCAGCCCTGCCCACACCTGGGTTTAGCCCCATGAGGCCCATTTTAGACTTCTGACCTCCAGGACTACTCAGGGAACCAATCTGTGTTGTTTTACTAAGTATTTTCTCTAAATTTGTGGTCCTTGGTTATGGCAGCTAGGAAACTCATCCCTGGGGCAACTCGGAACCACCTTTCCACGTACACGGGCCCTTTGTCCTTGAAAGGTCACTGATGGCCCTACTTCATTAATTTCAACACTTCTCAGTGTAAAGGTGTTCATGTGGAAAAGCAGTGAGTGCAGGGAAGCCCTGTGACCTTGGCTCGGCCAAGCTCGCCACTGAGCAGCCTCCGTTTTCTCATCTGAAAAATGGGAATAAACGTTATCACCACCTCACTTCACCACATGTCTCGTGATGTGGCTAATGGGGGCTTTGAACCTGGCCTTCCCCTTCCCCACCTCTCTCTGGGCTTCTTTCTGCACACTGAACGCCCATTCACCCTGCCAGGACTTTGCCCACCCTGTGCCCTTTGCTGGGTCTTTTTTCTGCTTCACTTGTTTTTCTCCTGATTGCCCATAGAAGACCTGCGACACCAGGCATCACTCACTGCGAGAAATGGTGCGTGATGACTCAGGCTACCCTGGGTGTGTCTGACAGCACCTCTGTGACCCCCATCAAAGCCCTCATCCCCCTGAGGCTGGAAACTGCTTAGTCATACGATCATCTGTGGGCGCCAACAGGGCTGGGCCCATCTGCCTCAGTCGCTGCTGTGTCCCCAGTACCCAACACACAGCTTGACACACAGGGGACCTCAGTCAATATTTTGACCTGAATAACTGAGTTAAACATTGCATGGATTATTATTACAGAAAAGGCCCTCCCCAGGGAAGGGAGGCTCCTGAGACCTTCTGGGAACAAGCCTCAAGATGATGTTAAAATGGTGACTTTTGTCCTCCATCTGGCCATGCCAGGGAAGAGCTTCTGGGCCTCTCCTATCCTCCCTGCCTCTCGTAAAGAGCCTTGAAGCAGCGGGGTGACTCTCTGAGCACCCCCAGATCCCACATTTCTCCAAGGTGGGAACATAAAGGGCCAATGATTTTTAATCCTCACCTGAGGACACTTTTCCTTGCTTTTAGAGAGCGAGCGAGAGAGAGAGAGAGAGAGAGAGAGAGAGAGAGAGAGAGAGAGAAAGGGAGAGATAAAAATATTGATTCGAGAGAGAAGCATCAGTTGGTTGTCTCCTGTACACGCCCGGCCAGGGGATCGCACAAGGTAAGAACAGGGATTGAACCTGCAACCTAGGTATCTGCCCTGACCTGGAATTGAACCCACAACCTTTTGATTACAGGACAACGCTCCAACCAACTGAGTCACCTGGCCAGGGCAGGGCCAAAGATTGACAAGGCACAGAGATAGCAGTCAGATCCTTTGAAATCACACAGTAAGTCACGGGGAGAGAGAGGACTGCCCCACCCCCCAGCCTTCCTTCTGGAGAGCGTGAATGGCCATCTTCCTGGCATGGGTTAATGAATGTCTGGCAGCCAGACCATCATAAGGACAAGCGTGATGAATTTGTTTTTGTGGATATCTCAATGCAGCGGCCCAGGCCAAGCGTGCCCGCTGGATGCCGGGCCGACTCCCCCACCTGCCCCTCACCAGCCTTTGTCAATATCTCAAAGTGCCAGGCGAAATCCCATTCAATGCAAACCTCTGCTGAACACTCGAGAATCTCTTTTATTTTCCCCTCCCTATTTATTTACTCTTGCCCTCCCTTTTCTCTCCTCCCACAGCTCCAAGAAGAAGCGATTAAACAGCAGGGGAGGCCAAAAAGAGATGAACAAAGACCGCATTCTGAACTGAATGTTGGATTTTCAGGTGGAGAATGTGGCCAGCAAAGGTGGAATGTGGAATTGAGTGGGTTGAAAGGAGGCCGGTTCCCAGCAGAGGATTCTACCAGCTCAGGGCACAAAGGCAGTGACTAGGGCCTCCTCCGCAAAGTTGCCAACACCTGCTCCCTTTTCAGAGGCCACAATAGGGAAGTTAAGCTTCAGCCACCACCTCCTGGATCCCAGAGGCCCCTAGCCTGTAGAGCTCAGCTGCCCCGGAGTTGCGGGGACACAAGGGGGATAGCCAAGGGGTCTCTCAGCCCAGGGCTGTGAGTAGGGGGCTCTGACAATCAGAACAACCCAAAACAATCACCCAGCTTGAGTTTGAGTTCCAGCTCAGCTCTTTGTTAAGCATCTCCTGAATACCTACTGTGTGCTGGGCCCCGTGCTGGGTACCCATCAGTGAGTGAGACAGAGATGACATGTCTTGCCCTTGAGTGACTGACCTTTTAATGGACTGTATGACTTTGGGCCCTGCCTTTGCTGCTCTGGGGCTTGGTTTACCGCACCTGGAAAATAGGGTGGTGTTTATGTCCAGCTCACAGGAAATCAGAATAGGAAAGTTCTTGGAAACGCCTGTCAGAGAGAGTCAGTGTCCCTACACAGCTGGCATCGGGGACCCCCTACCCTACCTTGGCACTGGTGACATTTTGGCTGGATTATTCTCTGAGGGGAACCATCCTGGGGACTCTGGGGTGTTGAGCAGCATCCCTGGCCCCACCCACTCCATGCCAGGAGCACCCCCAGTGTGACAACCACAGATGTCCCTAGATATCACCAAGTGTCCCCTTTGGGTGAGAACCCCTGCTTAGCATTGTTAATTCTTAGAAATGATTTTGCTGGGTTAAACTATACATATGCCCACGGTTTTTAAATGATGATAGATGTTGTCAATTGGTCCGCTGCATTTTTACGCCCCTTAATGGCAAGATTGTCAAGTTGTAACTATGACTGTCCTCATAACTGGACCTATCATAATTGATGAGACTACATGTTCCCTGGCTTGAGGTGAGACTGCAAGAGGGACTTCCATGGCAGTTCCTCTGAACCAGACCTTCCTCTTCCCTACGCACAGCCATCAGCCTCTGCAGTGGGGGAGCCCATACCCGTCCCTTGGCCTGGGGATGGGGAAGGAGTTAGACGGAGGGGCTGGCCTTTCTTTAGCTAGAGAAATATTGCACTGATGGGGGTTCCTTCACTGGCTGGAGAAGAGAGCGACTAAAAAGTAGGAGTTGGGGCTCCAGGCCTGCAGAATGGTGAGCTTCAGGGCAGGGAGGGGTTGTTTGAGGGCTGGATGTTGGATCCACGGGGTCCCTAGCACCACTCACCCCAGTGCTTGGACTTGTTCTGGGTGCCAGGGACGTAGCAGTGACCAAGACAGACCTGGCCCTGTTCTCCCAGAGCTCACAGTCCAGGTGGCCAGGCAGTGACAACATGGATGGTGAGAGCTACAACACGGGGCATGCAGGCAGCTGCAGGAGCCCAGAGGGGGCCCCTGAGCCGGCCTGGAGGTCAGGGGAGACGACGTCTAAGTCTGGAAGAATAAGGGAGGTTAGTTGGCTGAAGATGGAGGTCAGGGAGCCCTTTGGGAAGAGTGGATAGGAAGGCTTAGGATTGGAGGCAGGGAGGCCAATGAGGAGGCAGAGGCTGGGATCCAGGAGGGAGAGGGGTGGTGGGAACAGGTAGGCAAACGCTGGGGTGTCCGTGAGATGGGAGGAGTTTGGGGGCAATGTTGAGGATCCGATGCCCTGACAGGGGTCCCTCCAAGGCCCAGATGGGGTGGGGAGGGGGAAGCCATGCAAATGCATCCTGAGCAGGCTGACAGCCCCACTGACGGCCTTTATTAGCTCCAGTCTTGTTTAAAATAGCATCGTGGTGGCAACAAAAGCAATTTGCCTTCTGAATTTTCATTCTGAACGGATGATCTGCTTTTAATCAAGCAAGGCGTCCCCAAACGCTCTTAATTACCCTGAGTCAAGGGCTAGGCAGTAATTTTGATGTCGAATTTCAGGCAGGCGTGATTAGGTTTTCACAAAACAGGTTCTGGGGAGATGTGGCTGGGGAAGGAGGATGTTGGGGTGAAGTCGGGCATGGGCTTCCCTGGATACCCAGTTTGGAACTGGTGAGTGGGGAGCCAGGCCTCGGGCAGGGAGGTCAATCTCAGGCTTGAAAGTGTGGCCTTGCGCAGGTGCCCTTCCCTTCTGGGGATAGTCTCCCCTCTGCAAAATGCAGCTTGATGGTGCCTGATGGTAAGGATGAAACAAGAGCACTTGCAAATCTCTTAGCATCAGGTCAGACAGTTCATTCATTCATTCAGCCAATATTTATTGAGCACCTACTATGTGTCAGGCCCTATTTTAGGCACTTAGCAAAGGCCAAGCAAGACAAACAATGTTCTGCCTACTGAGTCAAGCAGAAGAGACAGTCACAAACCACAAATATACCACATCTCACTGATTCTGTAATGCTCAATTTTCAAGTTTTAACATGTCTGAAATTGGGATGTGTCTTATTCACCTGTTCCATAATTTACTGTATTTTTCGCTCCATAAGACGCACGTATTTTTCCCCAAAAGTGGGGGGAAAATGTCTGTGCATCTTATGGAGCAAATATTGCATCACAGACCGTGATGTGTATTACCTGACCTGTCAGTGGTGGTGACAGCTATTAGAAGAGGAAGTGGTGGGCCCACCCAAAACCCCTGGGGACGCTTAAATGTCCCACTTTACTGCTGAATCTCAGAGCATCTGGTCAGTATGAAGATAGCGAAGAAAGTGATATTAGTGATTGTGAGCCACTGAGCTTCATAAATTCTGACACTAGTGATGATGAGTTCTTGGGGTTCCCAGAAAACTAGAAAAGTACTTGAACCTTAAAGTCTCTCCTCATTTGTTAATGACAGTGATGATGGTTCTTAATACGGCTGTTGCCTGCTGTTCACTTTACATGGTTGAAATGTTATTCTGTTATATTTTATTAAATATTTTCGTACACACCACTTGGTTCAGAATTTTTTTTTCTTGTTCTCCTCTAAACCTAGGTGCATCTTATAGTGTGAAAAATTCGGTAACTGGTGGGGCTGTTTTCTTCCTTAGCAGGATATAAAATAAACATGACTGTTCTGTCTGATTGTGTTGACAGCAAGAATGACACCATCTGTTACTGGCGATTGGACCTCGGTTCAGCAACCTTGGTACTTCAGTTCTGGCTAAGAAAATTCAGAGGCAGGACTCGCACTATAAGAGGAAGTTTATTTAGAAAGTTGCAGATGTAGAAGAAATGCACGGAAGAAGATATAGGCTCAGGAAACAAGTTACAGAGCAAAGGAAGGGCCCTTGGAGGTTAGGAGAGAGAAAGGTAAAGGTAACCTGGAGGAAGTTGGGCGGAGGCCGGGGGTGTGTGGGGGAGACCCACACTGCATCCTCCACCTTGAGGGTATTTATCTGGAGGTTTCAGGGGAGGACTTCAATAGACTATCAGCTTTCAAGGTGTGTCCTTTCAGAGTTGTGGTCCCTACTGATTGGTTGGTGCTCTAGGGGGTCATTGGTCAATGCAGCTGGTCCTCAGGCAGCCATGGTATTGCTTGTCTGGTTTTGCTTTTCTGGGCCTGGAGATGCAACACAACTGAGGCCTAGATGTCATCCCTAGAGGCTGATGCTTAAGGGAGTGGTCATGCAGGCACCGGAGTCACTTAAGGCCACTCTTCGGGGTCTACCACATGACTAGCCACATGCCAGGGGAGGAAAGGTGAGGGGAGGGTTCGAACTGCATGACCAGTGACAGGAAAGGGGTCTGAGTGTCTAAACCAGGTGACCAGAGATATGCTAGGGGAGGAAAGGTTACCCCGGTGCTAGGTCCTTGTTTTCCCAGTTTTGCCTGTTGCCAGGCACCCAGGGCTTCCCACCATGGAGACCCTCTGTACCTGGCCCATCGTCCGTGCTCTGCTCATGTCTGTTTAACTGCCTCCCACAAACGCATCTCAGAGTCCATGAAATAGAGTAATAAGTAAGTACGCAGCAGGGAGTGTTTGCAGGCAAGAAAAGTTAGGGAGGCAGAAATAAAAGATGCTACCTTTGAAGACTTCAACACAAGCCAAGAAGCACTGTGGCCTACATCACACAAGGTCCAGAAAGTGGAAATACCTGCACTGACCACATATCACTTGGTTACAATGCACTTAGAATAAAACGAGCCAGCATGCCATCTCTCACCAAGGATGGAGTTCTGGGTATCTGGTTATGACACCCCCTCTCATGTGATCACAGTGGGATCGTGGGAGGAACTGAAAGCATGGGTGGTGGCTACATGAAGCTGCCCTGGGGGAGGTACTGAGTTTTGTTTATTTAAATTCCAACAAGTAGGTCTGAACAATGTTAGGGCTTACAGATACGCCTCCTCTCTCTGCCAAACTATCAAAAACCTTCCTTTCCTATTGTATCAAGATGTGCTTCCCTGGCTGGTGTGGGTCAGTGGATTGAGTGCCGGCCTGTGAAACAAAAGGTCACCGGTTCAATTTTTGGTTGGGGCACATGCCTGGATTGTAGGCGGGTCCCCATTTGGGGGCGCATGAGAGGCAACCACACATTGATGTTTCTCTCCCTCTCTTTCTCCCTCCCTTCCCCTCTCTCTAAAAATAAATAAATAAAACCTCAAAAAAGAAAAAAAAAGATGTGCTTGGTTTTGCTGCAGTGACACACAGCCCCACGTCTCAGAGGCTAATGATGTCAAAGGTTTAAGTATTCTCCACTTATACTGTTTATTCACTGTGAGTTTTTTATTTTTTTATTTTATTTTATTTTATTTTTGCGGCTGGGGACCTGTCCCATGTCACCTGATGCCAGGGCCCTGGTGGATGGAGCAGCCACTGTTTGGAATAGGGCTGGTCTCTGTGGCATACAGAAAGAGAGCCCTGGAGGGCCTCTCACTAGCGATAAATTTTCTGCTCCAGAAGTGTCACAGGCCATTTCCTGTTCTGTCTGCCATGACTTGTTACACAGTCCCACCCAATCCAACCAGTCAAAGAAACCAGAAGTGCAATCCTATAACATGTGCTCATGTGATAGTCAGCTATTGCTGTGTGACAAATATCCACCAGATCCCTGATGTACAGAACAAGCATTTAGTTCTCATTTACACATCTGCAGGGCAGCTGGGCTAGGTCCTAACCTGTGAATTGAGTACAGATCTGGTCCCTGTATTTCTCATCTTCCTTGAATTAGTGACTACTCGTGACATATCTGTCTCATGGCAAAGGCAGGAGCACAAGAGGGCACACAGAAACAGGCAGTCTTAGGGCCTAGGCTCAGAACTGGCACACTGTCACCTGTGCTCATGTTGCCCTGGCCAAAGCAAGTCACATGGCTGGGCCTGACATCAGTGGGACAGGGAAGTATATTATTCCCATGGAGTTTGGGGAGTGGTTGAGTAAAATTTACTGAGTAATAATCTAACATTCCATATCCTAGAAAGTGAATATCAGGAAATATTTGGTGGGAGCATTATTAGTTACCACACAGAAGCCATATGCATAAATGCTTAGGTTCTAAGAGGGAAGTCCTGGTGAATGTGAGCTTCAGGTGTGGCAGGATCAAGGAGCTCATTTCTTTTTGTCTTTCTGCTCTGCTTTCTTTGCATTTCTCTGTTTTCAGGCTCCATAAAGTCTGTAGTGTGCTAATCTTATCGTTCCAGGTTTAAGTGCAGCAGGAAGAGCCTGCATTATGACACATCTTTTTTCAAATGTCAAATCTTTCAAATAGCATGTGACAAAGAAATAGCAACCTTCATCACTTGATTGACAAGTAAAATGCACAAATTATAGCCTTCTTTTCCCCTCACACTCCTGGTCACACTGAGCAGTTCATCTTCTGAAGAAGGCTCTCCTTTCCACAGGTTCCCCTCTCCCAATGTTTGCTCATGCAGTAACCCCCACATCCCCAACAGGGATCAGATTATACAATCCAATGTCGCAGTCTCCCAGGGGACTGGGTCAGAATTCTTTGTACAAACTCCCAATCTTGTGGTCCTTTCTCAGATCTGTCCACAAATGCATTTGCTTGAACCCAAGTTGGCCATCCCAGAATGTGAGCCTCTTGACCGAAGTCAGAAAAACAAGGCAGCAGTTTGCTTAATTGATTTGCTCTTAATTGGCTGTCTTCCCGGATGGTCCCCAGGGGAGGGAGCAGGGTGGAATCTGGAGCTTACTTGCTGACCACTTACCCCTTCACGAGGCTGGGGAAGAAAGAGCGGGACCCAGATACTCGCAGCCCCAAGTGCTGAGGATTGGGCCAGAGGGCATGACCAACGATGGTGAGGAACTGAGAGCACTGTCCAGGGAGTCCAACAGACTTGAGTTTAAATCTCTGTTCGGCCACTAATCCACTGTAACCTTAGCTAAGCCACTTAATTCTGTGTGCCTCAGTTTCCTCACCTGTAAAATTGAGAAAGGCAACAGCATCTAACTCACATAGCCATTGCAAGGAGTTAATACACTAACAGTAGGGGCCAGCGAACTTTTTCTGTAACAAGCCAGAGAGGCACAATTTTCGACTTTGTCGGCCACAGAGTCCACTCTGATATTGTGTGAAAGCCACCATGTGTAAAAAATGGGTGTCACTCTGTGCCAATGAAACTTTATTTATGGGCACCGAAACCTGAATTTCATATCATTTTTGTGTGTCCCAAAATATTATTTTTTAATTTTTTTCAACCACTTAAAAATGTCTGAAACGGGTCCCCCGTGCTGACCCCTGTTGTATATATAGCATTGAAGATAGTCCTCAGCACACAGAAAGTGCTCAACAAATACTACTACTCTTGTTATTATTTGTTGTTGTTTTTAATCTCAAGGTCATAGAAGGGATGTCAGGGTTAGGAGGTGAGAGTGAAGAAGGACTTCAAAGGTCCATTTTACAAATGAGGCTGCTCTTCTTCCCAGCCATTTGACTTGGAGAAAGTGGCTTGGCCTCTGAGCCTCAGTTTTCCCATCTGTACAAGGAGTATGTCATTACTTCCCTCAGAGGCAAAGTAATGACTCATCCCTCCACCCCCTTCATGACTATGCTGCTCTGCCAAATGTGCTCATCTTTCTCCTTCAGGCTTCCAGGTCCTTGCTCTTGCTGGTCCCTCCAACCAGAGCACACTCCCCCATCTCACCATTGCCTCTGTCTCATCCTTGGGGGTCAGCACAGAGGCTGCCTCTTCCAGAAAACCTTTCTTGACTCCCAGGGTGGCTCAGGGACCTTCTCTGGGCTCCCCCACCTTTTCTTGCTCATCGCAGCAGATGTCTATTGGGCTGGAACTGTCAGTGCTACACCAAGAGGTCAGTGTTGTGTCTTTTCCAGGTACAAGGCTAGACAAAAAGGGAACACTCAAAACAGGTGAACAAGTGGGACAAGTGGGGCACTAATAAGTGTAGGTGGTTTAAAAGATGCCATTTGTTGGTCTAGACAAGTCATTAAATTACATGAAGAAAGAGACAATTCATTCTTTTCAATTCTCTTTCAATCCTCCTAGAGCCACACTGTTTAGTACAGTAGCCATACGTGGCTATTTAAATTTAAATTAGTTAAAATTAAATGAAATTTGATTGAAAGCAGGGTTTCAAAGAGACATTTGTACACCCATGTTTATAGCAGCATTATTCACAATAGCCAAGGGGTGGAGGCAACCCCAGTGTCCACGGGTGGATGATGGATAAACACAGTGTGGTCCATCCAGGTACTGGAATATTATTCAGGCCCAAAAAGGAAGGACATTCTGACACCTGCTACAATGTGGATGACCCTTGGGGACATTATGCTCAGTGGCATGAGCCAGACACAAAAAGACAGATACTGTGTGATCCCACTCACATGAGACCCCTAGAGGAGTCAGATTCATAGAGACAGAAAGTAGATGGTGGGAGCCAGGGGCTGGGGGAAGGGGATGGGAAGTTAGTGTCTAATGGTGACAGAGTTTCAGTTTGGGAAGGTGAGAAAGTTCTGGAGATGGATGGTGGTGATGGCTGCACAACAATGTGAATGTAGTTAATGAACTAAACTGTACACTTAAAAATGGTTAAAATGGTAAGCTTTATGTTTTGTATTTTACTGAAATTTAAAAAAAATAAATAAACAAATAGTTTGAAATGTAGTCTCATAGTTGCATTGCACTCATTTTAACTACTCAGAAGCCACATGTCCCTGGTGGCTCCCATATTGGACAGGACTGATATAGACCATTTCTATCATTGCACAGAGCTTGTTGAGAGTGTTTAAAAACTCTTCACAGGTGCTAATTTTCCTCTTAGGGAGCAAGGAGGCCTGGGGCACATAGCCTGTGGGGGCAATAAGGAGAATTTATGAACTGAGTTTTGTTTTCACTGTGGAGCAGTCAACTGTTCTTCCCAGTGGCCAGAGGGCGCTGTGAGCACTTGAGTCTTAAGCTCTCACCTCCCTGGGGGTAAAAGCCCAAGTCATCTTCACAAGGTCCTGTATGACCTGCCTCCGTCCTCTCTCTGCCTTTACCTCCTTTCTTTCTCAGTCTCACTCACTCTGTTACAGCCACGTGGGTCTCCCAACTGTTTCTCCAAGACATCAAGCACAGTTCTGCCCCAGGGCCTATGCACGAGCTGTTCCCTTTGCTGGCAAGCTGTTCCCTCAGAAAGCTATATGGCTCCCTCTCTCACCTCCTTTGGGGTTTTTGCTCAAATGTCTCTAGTGAAACCCTCATTTTCATCCTAATAAAAACTGCAAATTCTGTCCCATACACAGAGCTTAGAGCCATCTCCTATTCCACCCTCCAGACAAGGGTCTGCAGCTCAGAATCTGGGACTCCCTGAACAGTGCTCCTCTGATGGGGGTTATCTAGAATGCCCTGGCATGCCCATGACCTTGTCCTCAGCTTGGCCTGTCCCCAGCTTGCTCTACCCCCTCCCTCCAGGAGCTCAGAAATTCGCCAGGCGCACAGATGCCAGACGGGAAAATTAATTGGGCCTTGCTGGGGCTGCTCTCCCTGCTCCCGTCAATAACAGCCGTAAAGCGGGATTTATGTGGCCGAGCTGGCTCTGGATGGAAGCTGGGAGGAGGGGCAATGTTCTAGAAAAGTCAATCGCTGGCCACAGAAACAGGCAGCAGCTGGGGCTCCAGGACCACAGCCATCTTCCTGCTGCCTTTCTCGAGGTTGCACCTTTCCCAAGTATTTTTTGAACATTAATGGCTTTAATGGGGAGGTAGGGATTATTATTATTATTTTTTACGTCTATTTCAACCAATAGGGGAACTGTGGCACAGAGAAGTTAAGCAACTTAAGGTTGCACAGCTGCTTCCGTCACACTCACCCTGAGCTTAGGGGTTTGTGGGGACTAGGGTGTGACAGGGACAATGCAGGCAGTTGCAGAAGACATGACCAGCCTGGGGCCTTCTCAGCTAGTGTACCTTCTTCAAGGCTCCACACAGTCACAAACTGATTTTCCCTCCTTTTTCCTTTCTTCTTTTTTCAATAGTTGACATGCAACATCACATTAGTTTCCGGTGTAAGTCACAGACTGACTTAACTGGTCCCAGCTGGAGCTATTGGTTGGCACCTGCTTGAGGCTCTCAGGGTATGCTGATGGGATGCCTCCCCCTTCCTTCTGGGTGGAGGCTCCTCTGGCCATCCCCCTGGGAAGTCCCTTAGGGTCTGGGTTCAGCCTGGATCTGCTGTGTGATCTTGGGGAAGAGTCTTACCCTCTCTGGACTCAGCTTCCTCATCTGAAAAACGGGGATAATAATCATTGACTTGGACAGGCACCTGGAGCAGGCATAGATAGGAAAGTGTCCAATCATGGTGGGTGCTCAGCAGCTGACATTTTACTATTATTCTTACTGCTTTTAGTTGCCCTCCAACTGCAGGGAGAAGTGAGGCTGCTGCATTGCAACTCTTTCTCCCTAGGGCCATTTCTGCCATCCTCGGACCAGGTCCAGTGGCTTTCCTCTCCCGCTGGCACCACTGGGACGGTTTTGATGGACATATTTTTTGTACGGAAAAAAGCTGGAGGAATTGTATTTTGCCAAAAGTGTCAGCTGGAGAGAAAATATTTCCTGTAGCTCTGGTGAGTGTTGATGTAGGAGAGCTAGTGTATTGGTGGCGGGCGGCGGTCCACACTGGGCTGGCTGTACATCCCCCCCCACCCCCAGTCCCCAACCACATCCTCCCCAACCCTGTCTGTCCCCAGCGCCCCACTCCCTCCTCTCCGGTGTCTGCCTGGCTTCTCCCCTTGGATAGCCTCGCATTCTCTCTCAGACACACTCACCTCTCTCCTCAATGAGTAAGTGACACGGGAGCTGTGGTTTGAGTCCCCCTGGAGAAGCGGGTAAGAGGGAGGAGCAGTCCCAGCAGAAAGCACAGCTCCGGCAAAGGTCCTTGGGCAGGACCGTGCATGTGTTTGAGAAACAGCCAGGAGGCCTATGTGCCCACTGCAGGGTGAGCGATGGGCAGAGAGGGAAGAAGGAGGGAAGGGCAGGGAGAGGCAGGGAGGGGATGGGGACAGGTTATGCAGGGCCTTAGGTGCCGAGAGGAGGATTGGGGTTTTATTCCAGGGGCACTAAGAAGCCCTGGGAGGGTTTTTGAGGGGAGGGGCACACCAAACACACATCCTCACCCACGTGAGGACAGAGAGAGGTGTCTGCAGCATCCACTGGAATTCAAAATAAACCAAACTCGGCCTCTGCTCCTATTCTAGAGCTACAGAGACACGCGTCCAACCACCTTCGTTTTGGCACTGAAGTACCAATAACTGGAAACTACCGGAAGCCCACCACCAGGGGGCGCGCGACCCCTTCTCTTTGCGTAAAGGAAAACTTCGCAGCCGTGATAAAGGACATCAGTTACGTGGGCGGACGCTGACCGCTGTCTGGGGTACAGGAATCGGGGCAAGTGGAAGCTGCAGAACAATGACGTGGAAGGAGAAAGTTCTGGAAGCATCTGCATCAATGTGAGTCACCCAAGGCAAGAAGATTTATTTTTATTTTTTTGAGTACTTGTTAATTATTGAGTTGAAATTCACAAAATTAACCAAGTCCGTGCATTTAGTACGTTCCCAGTGTTGTACTGCAGTTATCTAGTTCCAAAACATTTTCACCCCAGAAGAAAGCTCAGGATCCCCAAATATTACTTTGTAAAATTTAAAAATATTTCTTAAAGATTTTATTTATTTATTATTTTTCAGAGAAAGAGAGAGAGAGGAAGGGAGGGAGAAAGAGAAGGAGAGAAACAACATTACTGCAACCCAGGCATATGCCCTGGCCAGGAATTGAATTGGTTTGTAGACCGGCACTCAGTCCACTGAGCCACACCAGCCAGGGCTGAAAGTATTTTTTATTGTGGTTAAATATACAGGGGTGGGTAAAAGTAGGTTTACAGTTGTTTATATGGAAAAAGACGTGTCGGTTATGATTATTACAATAGCTTTATTAACTCTTGTTTCGTGTACTCATCATCTATACATAACCACTGCCAGTTTAAATGACCCAGGTGTCCCTTAGCTTGTGGCAGCATTGCTCCAGTCTCTGTCTCTGTCTTCACATGGCCTGCTTCTCCTAGTGCTCTGTGTCCTTTCCTCTTCTTACACAGACACCAGACACTGAATGTAGGGCTCACCTCAGATTCAAGATGATTTCATATGAGATCCTTAACTAATTACACCTACAAAGACCTTATTTCCAAATAAGGTCACATTCTGGGGTTTTGGGTGGTCATGAGTTCTGGGGGTACAGTATTCCTCCCACTATACCATGTAAGGTACCTTATTCACAGGTTCCAAGATTAGGATGAGAACATCTTTTGGGGAGACAATATTTTGCCTGCCACACCATCCATCCTGCTGTGCCCCTCCCCTGCTCAAAGCTTCCCTATGGCTCCCCATTGCCTTAGACTAAAACTCAACTCTCCTCACTGCCGCCCACAGGGCTCTGTGTGGTCTGGAATCTGCATCCTTTTCCCACATCCCCCTCCCCATCTCACTATCTCCAAGCTGTTCTTCACATAGGCCAGGTTTGTTCCTGGCTCAGGACCTTTGCATTGGCTGTACTCTCTGCCTGAAACACCCTTTCTTATCCTAGGTCTTAACTACAGCTGCTTCTCATTGGTCTCTTTAGAAATGCCTTCCCAGACCACCTGGGCTCAATCTGCCCCACCCCCTTCTCTGTCATTGACCATAATATAAACTGTCCAACCTGGTTCCTGTCCTCACCTCCCATAGCCTGTCCTCCCCATAGCAACCACCAGAGGGCACCTGTGAGCACCTGAGTCAGGTGTGGTCCCTCTGCCCATAGCCCTTCCTGGCTCTCACCTCCTGGTAAAAGCCCAAGTCCTACTCGTTGCCCACAAGGTGCTGCACAACCTGTCCTGTCCCCTCCCTGCTCTCACCCCTCCCTCTGTCCCCCCTTGCTTACTCTGCTCTAGGCACATGGACCTCCTTACTGTTCCTCCATCATGCTGGGCATGGTCCTGCCCCGGGGCCTTTGCACAGGCTATTCACTCTGCTTGACCACCCTTTCTCCAGATACTTACATAGTAATCTCCCTTACCTCCTCCAGGTGTCTGTTCAGATGTCACCTGCTCATTGAGGCCTCCCCCCATTTATAATTTTCACCATCCTTCATCTTTGGCACTTCATATGCCCTTCCCTGCTTCCTTTTCCCCCCATAACATTTATTAACCAACATAATATACAATTATTTTTAATGTTTATTGCTTTTTGCCCAATCTCCACCCTAGACATTAGCCCAGAGAGGGCGGAACCTGGGTCTGTCTCTGTCACTGCTTGTCTGTAGCTCCAATCCATGCCCCTCTAGCAAGAGGAGTGACTCAGATGAGTATCTGTGCCACCTGGAGTGACTGTGTCTCATCCTGGTACCTCAGTTTCCACATCCATAAAATGGGGTCATAATCCATCTATTCTTGGGGTCATTGAGAGTCTTGAGCTGCCCCAAGTTGGCAGAAGCACTAGGCCACCTGGGCTCTGGTACCCAGTAAGCACCTGACTCCTGCTTCCTTGGTCTATCACTGAGACCTGGAGTGGGAGGTGACAGTCCTGCAGATGCCTCTGGCTGAGGCTATACCATTGGGCCAAGACACTGTCACACTTGGTAAATTGCAGGCAGGTTGCTCCCACAGCTGCAGAGCCAAGGACAGGCAGGAATATGACTGGGAATATCTCAGGTCCCTCTTGGAGCTCAGGGCTGGGCTCAGAGGTGGAGGCCTGGGAGCTGGCTCTCGCACACGTGCACTCGCTCTCTCTCTCTGCCTCAGTTTCCCCATAAACAAAAGAAGAGGCCTTGAGATCATTGAGGCATCTCTGGATTCCTTCAACCATATCCTGCACGAGCCCCTGACAAACCTTTCTGTGGCTTTGAACCTCCATATATAAAGTACAGGGATGAAAGAGGAAATAAAATCTGAGTATGGTGGCAGGTAACAATTTGTCTCCTTCACTGCTCCATGCCTAGCTCCCAGGACAGGGCCCACAGCTCAGCAAACAGTAGGAATACCCCTGTCATGATAGCTACATTGATTGAGCACCTACTGTATACCTGGCCCCACATTGAGAACATTATCAGGATTTTAGATCTAATTTCAGCCTCAGACAGCAAGCAGCCCAGCAACATAGGATACTATTATTATCCCCATATTGCAGATGAGGAAACTGATGTCACACAGCCAAGAAGTCATGGAGGCTGAATTGGACCCAAGTCTCTCTGGTCCCAAGTATGTGCTCTAAACCACCACACTCTACAGCCCCAGGAAACGTTTATCAAATGTATGAATGAGTGTTTATTGAGCCTCTGGGAAGGAGGAGGGGGCTCTTGGCCACTTTCCCAGACCCCCTGCTACTCCCTATATGCCCCCAGCACAGCTGCTACCTTCAGAGAGGCAGTCAGGGAATCTGATTCCTTCCTTCAACCTGGGGCCAAAGGCTTCCCTCAACTTCACCTCCCTTTTCCTTGAGACTCCTCTAGCAGGGGAAGGAATGAAAAAAATACAGAAGGGGAGGGGGTCTAGCCATTGGTCTACCTGAAGCCTCCTTTAAAGACAAGCAGAATATTAAAAAAACGAGCGAGCCAGCCCACCAGCTGCATGTGAGTGTGTGTGCCGTGTGCGAGCGCACGCACAGATCTATGAAATATTTAGGCGGCGCCCAGTGTGTTTATGGCCATGATTAATCTTGTGTCTCATTGGCGGAGAGCAGATGTGGCCAGGCTCCTTTCCCAGGATGGGGGCGGGGGGAGGGCAGAGAAGAGGAGAATTTGGGAGGCAAGCTTGTGGTCCTGGTCTCTGGCTTTAGGAGGCTTCTCCTTAATTCCCCTGTCCAGCATGTGCTAATAATGGCTATTAAGTCCCCAACCCAGTGGGTACCCGCTGTCCCCTGGGCACTGGGCTAAGTGATTTTTTGTTGTTGTTGTTGGTTATTTCATTTTGTCTTTTAAGCTTTATTGAGTTATAGCTGGCATATAAGAGACTGCAAATACAAGGGTGGGCAAAAGTAGGTTTAATTACCAGCCATCATTACCTAAAAGACAAATTATAAGTAAGAACACAAAATAAGAGCAATAATAAGAAAACAAATATTACAAATAAATAATACAACAATTAATGAATAAAATATAATACTCACAACTGTAAAGCTACTTTTGCCTACCCCTGTATTTAAGATGTGCACACGCCCACCTGTGAAACCATCAGGACAGCGATTACATCCATTGCCCGCAAAAGTTCCCTCGGGTTTTTTTGTAACAATCACTGATCTGCTTTGGGTCACTGAATTCACTTGCATTTTCTAGGTACAACCCAGAGTGCCCTCCTTTGTGTCTGGCTTCTTAGGCACAGTGGCATGACTCTGGGGTTCGTCTGCGTTGTTGCGTTTCTCTCAACTTCGCTCATTTTTTATGACAGGAATGTTCTGTGGTTTGCATGGACTACTGTGTGTTTATTTGTTCACAAACTGTTTAAATTTATACTGCCCTTAACCATATGTGCTCTGCCTTGACATTAAACCTTTCATCCAGTACTTTCCAGATAAAGCTAAGCATTACTCATGTATGAAGCATTAAGGGCTCATTGTTGGAAAATTCAAACATTTCAAAGAAAAACTAAGAATAACTTCATTCTAAAGACACCAGAGCTGGGCACCATTATTGTATTAAAGAATTAGCCCTGTTTGACTCTGAATTAGCAGACCACTCTGAAACCTAACAAGAAAAAAGAATCCTTAAAAATGCAATGAATTGGTATTGAGCTCTGAGTTCTAGTCTTAGCTCAAAAATGGATTTTTGCCTCTATTTCTTACTGTCACCAGCTATAAAAATAGAAGTGATTTATCTACTATATTTTAGAGAATTGTTGTGAGAATGACTTGGATGACCTGAAAAAAATTAATGAACTTCTTAGACAATGCACAATAAAGATACAATCATTCAAGTTCTATTGTGGGGTTAAAGAGAACAATTCACTCAGAGAAGACAATGTTTGATTGAGAACATTCTTAATTTTATTTTCTTTAATTTTATAAAATACATTTTGTAAGATAAGTTTCTAAAAGCTTATCCATTATGTGTGTTAAAATTGAAATTCTATATCAGAAATGAAGGAAACTCTTGCAGTTGATTAACTCCCTCTGTGTGTGTGTATGTATGTGTATGTTTTAGGGAAAGGTTGGCTATTTGTATTATTAAATCAAAACAAAACACAGTTAGATGGTTTCCAGTTTGACGCTATTATGGCTAAAGTTGTTCTGAGCATGTGGGGATCAGTCTCTGTGTGGACACATGCTCTTGTTTTTCTTGGGTAAATTCCTAGGAGTGGAATTGCTAGGTTGTGTACGGTGGGTATAAGTTTCACTTTTTAAGACATGAGGGAGCATTTGAAAAGTGACAGTACCTGTGAACCACTGGATGTGGATCACCTTGTTCCATCCATGAGACCACTCAGTGACAAGAAGGGGAAACTGAGGACAGGCCATGTGGCTGGGAAGTGGCAGAGCTGGCACTCGAACCCAGGGCCATCCACACCCAGAGCACGACTGGTGGGCTGCATTCTCTGAGTTGAGACGGAAGTGTGTGGGCATATTCACTGTCTTTCTGTTTCCCAGCTTGGTCAGGAACAATTCTGCTTTTGTGTGGTATCACCTTCTGAGAGCCTGGGGTCTAGTAGGTGCTCAATAAATGCACTCAGAAATCAGGATGTGAGCCATAAGTCTGGCTGCAAATCAAACCTCACTCCTCCCCCACCTGAAACCCTGCAGTGGCACCCTAGTGTGCCTTTAGCTTAAATTCCATAATGCAACCTAGAGACTTACTCTAATTATGGCCCTACTCCTGTTCCAGGCACACTGCCTCTGTGCCATTTGTGAAATGCCTAAACATGGTCCTGCCACAGAGCCTTTGACCCTGCTGCTCCCCACTGACTGAACCTCTCAACACCCACTTTGCACATGAGCGGCTCCTCATCCTCTTTTAGGTTTCAGCTCAAAGGTCGCCTCCTCAGGGAAGCCTCCCTGATTTCCCCATCTAAATCAGGTCCATCCAGTCTCTTCTTTCTAGCCACTTTCGCTCTTTGCAATTCTATTCTGTATTTATTTACTTTTAAAAAGACCCATTAACATTTGCAGGCAGGCTTGCTGTCTGCCCAGCACTGCTCTGTGCCCCAAAACCTCCCAAGTGTGAACTCATCTAAACTTTTTATGACTGTGTGTCAGGTGCTATCATTAGCTCCATTTACAGATGAGGAAACTGAGGCACAGAGTAATTCAGGCTACACAGCCAGGAGGCATATGTTTACTGTCTGTCACCTCCTCAGTGGTCCATCCACAGTTGTCTTCCCGGTCCCAACACAGGGTACAGCTCAGCTGGGTAAACAGCCCTATTTTTACCGATGAAGCAGCAGAAACCCCAGGGGGGAGGTAACTATCCCAATGGCCTGGCTGGCTTCAACCTGCACTTTGGACCTGTCAGCCCTGTGTTCTTTTCCCTTCTCAGAGCTGAAACCAGGCACCCCCTCCCCCAGCTGTGAGCCCCGAGACTCAGAGTGGCCTCCGTGGGTGCTGGCTCAGACTACGAACAGATGCTCGCTATTTTAAACCCACTGTTTAACTCATTAAGACAGCTGTTTCCCATCCCTAAAGTCGGTGGAATTAGAATTAAATTCATTCCAGAATTAAACACACACATATACACGTGCACACCCCGCCACCATTTGGAGGCAAAACTTGTTAGCATCTAGGCAAGCTGTGCCTTGGGCCTGGGGATGCGGCTCTGCTTCTGCCTGACAAGTTACATCACAGCCCAGCGGTTGCCAGCTGGGCCTGTGGCCAGAATGCCTCATGGGCTCAGACTCCTGCATCTGCCCAGGCCTCTGCCATTAGAGTCCAGCTGCCAGCTGGGTGTCCTCTGGATTTCTCCCTGACCCCTTCAGACCCAGCAAGACCCACGTAAAGATCAGTATCTGCCCATGAATTGGCTTTTCTTCCTGAGTCTCCATCTTGGGGACAACCATCTCACCGCCACCTGCCACTCACAGCACAGTCCGAATCTCACTCCCTCTCCCTCTTCCTCCTCTCCTCTTACCTCCAAACGGTAGGACCCAATGGCAATGCTACTTCCAAGCAGCTCTGCTCCACTCCTACTGCTCCTGTCCTAGTCTGAGCCTCCATCACCTCTGGCCTGGACACTTGCCCCTGTCTCCTCCCTGGGCTCCTGGCTTCGGCGCTCAACCCCAACCGCAGTTGTTTTCCCTCAGTAGCCAGAGAGATTTTCCTAGCTCCTTGGTTAGATTGTGTCTGATACTTGCCTGTTTCAAATCCTCCATTGCGATAGAACTTCCTGTCGTGATGGGAATGTTCCAGACCCTGTGCCACCTAGCATGGTTACTCCCATGTGCCTGTGGAGCCCTTGAAATGTGGCAAGTATGAGTGAGGAACTGATTTTTAAAAAACAATTCTTTTAAATGAATTTCAACAACTATGTATAGCTAGTGGCAGCCATATGGGTCAGTGCAATCTCTAGGCTCTGTGGCTGATGTCATCAGTGGCCACGCAGGACCTGTGCCCTCCTGGCTTCCCATGCTGGCATCTCAGCCTTGACTCTCTCTCTGCCTGAGCCTGCTCTGCTCTTGCCCAGGGTTGATGCCGCTCCTAACCAATGGCTGACAGGCACTGGTCCCTCGAGTGGGGCATCTCTGAGATACCTGCTCTAGGTTGTCTCCCAGGGGTCCCCATGGGAGTGACCCCACCCGGCCTCCAGTTACCTGCTCATTTATGCATCCCATGTTGGCTCCCTCCCTGCCCTCTCTCACTTCCCCACTCCTTCCTGAGACAACCTCCCCACATAAGCTAGTTGTACCCAAATCCTAGCCTTTGGGCTACTTGCAGGGAACCCAGGTTGGCCAGGCACTAGGCTGCATTTAGAATAAAATGCAGACTGTTCATCATGATCTACAGGACCCCCCACAATCCAGCTGGTTACCTCTTCATTCCCTGCCATCCACACAGCCATAGCGTTCTCTCGCTCCTCCTCAAACAGACCAGACACATGCGACCATGCTGTTCCCAACCCTGTCTCCTTCGGCCGGCTCCTCCTCGCCCTTCCGATCTCCATGCAGATGTCAAACCATGCAGAGGGGACTTCCCTGATCACCCTCTGTTCCAGCCATCGTCTCTGTCTCAGACCTTTTTCTTCCTCATCCCTCTCCTCTCCTCCTCCTCCTCCCCCATTCCTCTCCTCCTGTTCTCCTCCTCCTCCACCTCCTTTCCTCCTCCTCCCCCTCCTCTCCCTCCTCTCCCTTCTTCAGCTCCTGTTCTTTCTCCCGTTCTCCTCCTCCACCCTTTCTCCCTGACCCTCCCCTTCCTCTACCTCCTCCTCTTCTTTACTCTCCTCCTCCTTCTCTTTGTCACTTCTGGTCCCCAGTGCCCAGCCCAGAGCCTGGCACACAGTAGGTGCTTAAGAAATATTTGATGAACAAATAAATGAAATGAAACCAGTCAACAAATCCCAAGTGCCCAGGTGGCAGCCCAAGAATGAGGCATGTTCTAGAAGGGATGATCTTCCCTCCTTCCAGGCTTCCCTTCAAATGTCCCTGCTTTGGGGAGACCTCCCTTGGTCACCCCAAGAAGGCTGTCCCTCTCTGTCACAACACCTGCTTTATTTCCACCACAGCACTTCACACTCTGAAATTATTTCATTTGATGGTTGCTGATTTGTTCATTTATCCCATTGGTTTATGGGCTGTCTCCCTTCTCTCAGCTCAGACATAACCTCCGTAAGGTCAGGGGTTTTGTGTTAGTCACCGACGTAGACACAGTGCCTGGCTCTTTGTCCTGCGCAGACAGATCCCTCTCTCCAGCAATGTTTCCCCACTCCTTAAGTTTAATTATTCGCATGTAAAAACTGGGACCCTGTGTTATAGTGGGCAGTTAGTTAGATATTAACCAAAAGGGAGGGAGCAAACCAATCAGAAGCAGATACCTGGTTAAGTCTGATTAAGCTTTACAGCCACCCTGGGGAGCCCACCCCACTAAGGGGGCGGGAGAAGATGGTGCAAGGAGATGTCTTCACTGGGTGCAGGCAAAGACGAAGCCAAGATGGCGACCATGAAGGGGAGGAGACAGACCTCAGAAAACCTGGAAAAAAGATCAGACAGGATAAGGACACAAGCCCAGGAAAAGCCAGGAGAGAGATCAGGTGAATTGAAAGAAAGCCTGCTCTCTCTCAAGCCCAAGGAAGTATAGGGAAGCTTAACAAAGGCTCTGTCTCTTTGGCAGCCGTGCTGGCCAGCGCGCAGCCTGAGCACAACCAGGTGCAGAGACGGTGCTGCACTGCTGGAGCCTTGGGTGGCGGGGTAATGGCACCGCAGCTCTGGGCCCTGGCCCTCTGGGTCCTGCTGGGTGCAGATGACTCCCGGCAGCCGCAGAAGCTGGACTTCTCTTGCAGCAAGATGGAGCTAAACCACCTTGTCGTGGATGAGGCATTGGGTGTGGTGTACAGACAGCAGACAGATAGCATCAACCCACTTCTGTAGCTGGGCCCGCCGGGGAAGCACCTCATCGAGTGTGCAGTCTTTTGGGGGGCATCTGAGGTCTAATAAATCTTTCCCCTATCGCTTAAAATCCTCCTATGCACGTGTCCCTGAAATTCCTTTCCCGGACACCATGGAAGAATCTATTTCCTCCAATAACACTTGGAGCAGGAAAGACAGGAAGACAAACAAAGCGGCCTGACCTCAGACAGCAGACCTGTTGATTTGCAGCTGGACGACAATCCCAGTGGGGAGCAGGCTGCCACAAAGCCAGCAGAGCAGGCAGTTTGGGAAGCCTGGGGCAGAGGAGGTGGTCCAGCCTCTTCTTAGTGGTGGCATTTGGGCAGGGTTGTGCCCTCTCTACATGCTGCTTCTGCCTGGGACAAGTTGGGGAAAGCGCAGTCCAAGCTCAAAGGATGATGGGGGTGCCCAGGGGTAGTTGTGTCCAGAAAGTGTTTCACAGGCAGGAAAGCTGTGATGCTGAGTGGGAGGACGCGCTCAGCCAGGAAGTGAGGGCCATGGGGTCCCTGAACCCAGATCTCCCCTCACACCACTTCAGGATCGTCTGGGACCACAGAGATATGCCTTTGGCCTTCAAGCTGATAAAGTCCATTGAGTACTGTGGGCCAGGTTAGGACTGGGGAGTCGGGGCAGAGAGAGAGAAGACAGAGAGAGACAGGCAGACAGACAGACCAACAGCGGCAATCATAGATCTGGAGACACAGGCACAGGGATGTACACACAGACAGGGACAGACATAGAGACAACGCACAGGATGGAGACATCGAGACAGAGACACTGAAAGACTGAAACAAAGTTAGGGAGAGAGAGGAACAGGCAGAAACAAAAGAGGAACAGATAAAGAGACACTGACAGAGACGGGGGCCAGGGGAGAGAAGGAGGGAGAGACAGCGTCAGAAAGTCACAAAGAGACAGAAATAGAGATACATGGAGAGGAGAGACAGAGAGAGGCAGGGGGCCGCCTGCCCCCCATGGTTCGCTGGCAGTATGTTACGGACCCCTTGCAGACCTCCCGTTCCTCCTCCCAGACTGAGCCCCGGGGGCATGACTGGCCTCCCCAGCACAGGCCTCTTGGGTGTGTGTGTACTGCTGATCCGCCCACGAATAGGCAAGTGTGCGATTCGGTTTAGCAGGAGATGCACTCGAGGCAAGAAGGAGATGCGACTGACTTCCAGGGAAATGTGAGGGAACACAAGATGTGTCCCATCTCCCCGGCTGTTCTGTATTTTATAGCGAATGGTCACTGGGGCCGGACACCTCTGGCACATTCCCTCCACGCGTTACTGAAGGAGGTGATGCTAGAAACATTAAGAGAGAGACAGGTGTAGAGCAGAAAAAAGAAAATCAAACTTATGATGCTGCCAGCGTCTCTCCAGTGAGCGTCAGGAAGCCTCCCTGTGCCCTGTGAGATTGGCTGTGTGGGGATGGAAACCCTTTCTTCGGTGGAAGGGGGAATGTGTTGGTTCACATCCCAGGGGTTCGGGTGTTGTTCGGCCTCAGGCTCAGCCAGCTCGAGGTGCTCCGATGATGTGTTTGGGCCCCGGGTCTCTCTCAGTCTCCTGTGCATCCTTGTATTCTTAGGCAGCATCTTTCTTTGTGTTCCCCAGAATCAGACACTGAGACGAGGGTTTGAAGGCAAATTATTTATTTTGGAAATGATCTCGGAAAACTGTGGGCAGGGCATGGGGAAAGGGAGACAGAAAAGGGAAGGCAGTCGGCGAGGGAAATACTGTGAAATAAGTTTTGGGGGGTGAGTGGCTAGAGCTCAATCTGCTGGGCGACCTCTGGGAGATGACGAGGGACTTGCACCCCAGAGCTATCTCATTTGAGGGGCAATACAGACTGGGTATTTGTCCACTTGCTCCCCTCAGCCATTGGCTCAGGGGTGCTAACGATCTGGCCTGCAGGACTTCCCTGCCAATGCCCTGATCTTGTACTTCTGGCCTCCAGAACTGAGAGACAATACACTTTCTGTTGTTTTCAGCCAGCCCAGCTCGTGGTAGTTGTTACAGCAGCCCTAGGAAGCACATGCACCCTATTGATCAACTTTCTGTCTTTGGAGACCCCTTACTTCATCTTTTCCCTGTCATCATCCATTTGTTCCTTTATTTAGCAAATATTCCCTAAAGCGCAACTCACCTGTTGTCTTTCTTTAAAAAGGAAACTTTGTGAGAGTCATAAATGAAAAGCCTGTATCTCTTGCTACAAAGAAATGGGGCCCCCAACAAACAAAGACACAGAAAACAATATGATGTTTAAAAATTCCAGGGGGACCAAGGACCTTTCTCTTAGGGAAATTAACAATTGCCTGAAAGATGTTCGAGGTGGTAGCACCAAGAGAGACCTTCTCAAAATCGTCCCCAGAGAAAGAGAATTGAAGGGAGTGATGTCAGGACGTTCAACCTCTCTCCTCTCCTTCCACCCACCCACGCCTTTAGGACCGCCATTCTCTCTGAGTCTCTCTGTGTTCCCTCCTATTCGTCCCTGCCCCTGCCAAGTTCCTTCCCCGATTCTCTGGCTGCCTCCTCGGCTTCTTAGCCTCTTTCTCCCTCTCCAGTGCAAGGTCCACCCAGCAACCAGAGGGCTCTTTCAGAAATACAAATCTCTTTTTATCTCAGGAGTAATAAGTGACTTTGTTCTCATTGTACGAAGTCCAAGCAATGCAGAAATATATAGAATGGAGCTGGGAAACACAATCAACCATGTCCTGCCTCTGTTCTAAACTTTCCTATGGCTCTCCATCATTCTCTGTGTAAACCCCAAGGCCATCGATGTTCAAGGTTCTGGTCAGGCCCTGCCCACCCTTCCCCCAACTCCCTTCTACCCCTGAGAAGGACCCTCTTTCCAGCCACTCTGAGTGGCTTGCCATTTTCAGCCATTCAACTCTCTCCCTTTCTCTGTCTCTGTATCTTGCTCACCTCAGGACCTTTTTACATGCCATTCACACCCCAGCACATTTTTCTGCCTCTTTACACCAAATTCATCCTTACTCCCCCTCCGGTCTCATTGTGGTAGGACCTTGCCTTTGGCTATCGCCACTGAGATGCAGATCCTAGGACAAGTGTGTATTCATTTTCTACATCTGCCATAACGAAGTACCACACACTGGGGGACTCAAAACAACAGAAATTTATTCCCTCACAGTTCTGGAGGTGGGAGGTCCAAAATCAAGGTGTTGGCAGAGTTGGTTCCTTCTTGGGGACTCAGAGGGAGACTCTCTTTTGTGCCTCTCCTGGTTTCTGGTGGTGGCCAGCAGCCCTTGGCATCCCTTGACCTGTCCAAGTGTCCTTCTGATCTCTGCCTCTCTGTCACTGGCTGAGGGCCACTGTGAGAGGTACTACACTGACAGAAAAACAACAACAACTAAAGAATAAATAGTCAACTGGCAAAATGCAGTTGAGAGAATTCTTTTCCCAGCAGAGAGGAGACCATTTAAAAATTTCTAGAGGTCAACAAGTCATGATGTAGTTGGAGCATTGAAAGGCATTCAGGTTTTCAAGATTGGCAGGGACTTGACCATGGCGGGCCACAGAGAAGAGGATGGACTTGATCTGGAGGACAGTGGGGAGCCATGGGAGAGTTTAGAGCATGGGAGAGACCAGAAGATTGATATTTTAGAAGCATCTCTGACTGTCATGTGGTGACAAACTGGAAGGGTTGCAAACTGGAGGCAGGTCTGTTCTGGGAGGATTTGTGGCCGCCCCACCCATGCCAGCCCCACCCTGCCCTCGGCACTGTCCCTCCCCCCCAAATCAAGCCCAGTTAGACTCTGAGTACATATTAACTCAGACCTGAGTCGTGATAAATAGCCACAGGGAGAAAGGTCATTGTAGACAGTGAAAGTAGCCTGTGCAAAGGCCCTGGGGCAGGACCATGCTTGGCATGTTGTAGGAATAGTAAGGTGGCTCATGTGGCTGCAGCAGAGTGAGTGAGGAGCAGAGAGGGAGGAAGTCTGGAATTTGGGTTTTAAGAACTGACCTCATGGGGATAGGGTGCGCTGAAAAATTCTGGGTCTTTCTAGGAATCTCAAAAAGGGGTAACATTGGCACTTTCCTTGGTAGGTCGCTGAGAGGCACAGGGAGATGATGCTCATAGAATGTGGGAGTCCTGGCTCTGTGCCACTTGGGGCCGCAAGCTCACATAAGGCCTTATAAAGTTGATGAGCTGGGGATGCTTTGAGACTTCTAGAAGTTTTTTCAGAGATTGCTCAGGCCCCCAGGTCAGAGACCTAGGAATTCTGTCTTGGCCACAGGCCCAGGCAGCTGGGGGCTTCTGGGGGCAGAATATAACTGGACGATGTCACAGAGGCTGGGGGCATCTAGAACCCTAGGGGGGCCTGGCCTCAGTGTCATCTGT
The DNA here is from genome assembly GCF_987537825.1 of Furipterus horrens. Lineage (NCBI taxonomy): Eukaryota > Metazoa > Chordata > Mammalia > Chiroptera > Furipteridae > Furipterus > Furipterus horrens. The sequence goes on along the minus strand of NW_028327180.1, from coordinate 40,468,079 downwards.
CAGCAAGGCCACCCTGGTAGGTCAGTTCCTCCTGAGACCAGCCTTCAAAGACACAATGCAAACGTGTCTGCCACCAGAAGCACTGTCCATCTAGGACCACCCACATCCCAGCTGTTCCGCTTACTTGCCTCTGAGACTCCCATTGAAGCTCATCTCCATTCCATCCTGGCCACGGACCCCTGGGAGGCCCTGGAGATGCCCAGAGGCCTCCTATCTGCCATTCCCAGTGGGACCTAGGTTCACACTGAAGCAGGAAGAGGAGGAGTGGGGCTTGCCATGGGGCGGCAGCAGCCAGGCCTGGTCCTGAGGGCCGCCGGGGCCTCACTGATCATGTGGGCTCTGCTGGTGCCCTCGCAGGCGTTGGTGAGGGCCGTGCTCGACAGCAATTTGAGCACAGTGGACTTTGAAGATTTGCCAGCCATGTTTGGGGTGCCCCTGGCCCCCGAGGGCATGCGGGGCTACCTGATGGAGGCCAAGCCAGCGAATGCATGCCACCCCATTGAGAGCCCACAGCCGGTGGCCAATGGCTCCCTGGGAGCCATTGTGCTGATCCGTCGCTATGATTGCACATTTGATCTGAAGGTGCTGCATGCCCAGCAGGCCGGCTTCAACGCTGCCATTGTGCACAACGTCCTCTCGGACGACCTTGTGCGCATGGCGTATGTCTATGAGAACCTGCGGCGCCAGATCTCCATCCCTGCCGTGTTCGTGGGTGAGTCCACCTCACAAGACTTGCGAGTCATTGTGTGTTGTGACAAGTCAGCTCATGTCCTCTTATTGCCCAACTACCCGCCGTGCCCCAACCTGGACTGCCATCCTGTGCTGGCCATCTCCTGGGTACTGGGTCGTGCCCTGGCCCTGCTCATGTCCTCCTTCTTCATCCTGCGACACCTGTGGAACTGGCTGTGGGCCTGGTGGACCTGCGGGCCTGCAGTGGTGAAGACACCAGCCTGCCGGAAGGCCCAGGTCCGCACCTTCACACGGCTCAATGACACATGCGCCATCTGCCTGGACGAGTATGAGGAGGGTGAGCAGCTCAAGATCCTGCCCTGCTCCCACATCTATCACTGCAAGTGCATTGACCCCTGGTTCTCCCAGGCTGTCCAGCGTTCCTGCCCCGTGTGTAAGCAGTCAGTGCCCAGCACAGAAGACAGCTCTGACTCCACCATCGAAAGCATCGACGAGGACCCCTCACTGTTGGGCTACCAGCCCCCCATCTGGGCCATCCAGGCACGGCTGCGCTCCCGAAGGCTGGAGCTGCTGGCCCAAGCCAGCCCGCACCACTGCTGCCGTGCCACCTCTATGGGGGTAGCTGAGGCCATGGAGTCCTCAGAGAGGCCCCCAGACTCAGTCTGAGACCCTCAGACCCTGGCTGGTGACAATCAGGGTGGGTAGGGTAGCAATAGTGTTTCTAGTCTGAAGAGAATAAAATGGGTTTGAAAACAGATTCTCGCCCTGGCTGCTGTGGGGCTGCCTGGGTCTCTGGCCCCTCATGCCACCCATGTGACAAAGCCCTGTGGAGCCAAGGCTGGCTGCCATTGTCTGCAGGTGAGTGAGAAGATATGGGCTGGGTGGGGGGAATATTCAAGGTTGCTATGTTCATCCGGCCTCCGTTCCAATCCTGGGCACATGGGCTACTGAATTTGGATATGTTTATTCATTATTCATTTAAACTTTAAAAAAAATAATAAAATTTTTATTTTGGAATCATTTTAGACTTAAGTAAGCAGCCCAGGTTCTAGAGAGTTCTCATGTACCTTCACCCAGCTTCCGCTGATGGTCACACCTTTTATATGCGTACAGCGTGTTTGTTATAACCAGGAAAGCAACATGGGTATCCTATGATGAACTGAAGTCCAGATTTTATTCGACTTTCCCTCATCATTCCAACTTTTTATAGTGGAAAATGTCAAACACATCTGAAGTAGGGAGAATAGAATAATGACACCCCCCCCCCCACACATGTACCTGTTATTCAGATGCAATTATTGCCTTGTGGCCACTCCTGTATCTTCTCTTTCACTCTCTCCCTCCTCCCTTGCTATTTTGATGCAAATCCAAGATGTTTTTTTATCATCTGTAAATATTTCAGTCTGTGTCACTAAAGTAGTTCTCAACTAGGGTAGGGGTTTTTTCCCCAGGGGACACTTGGCACTGTCTGGGACATTTCTGGTATTCACCACTGGGGGGTGCTATTAGTCTCCTGTGGGTGGGAGCCAGGGTTGCTGCTCAATGTCCTACAGCAGCCAGGACAGACCTCCCCACAGAGGATGGCCAGCCCCAGTGTCCCAGTGCTGAGGGGAGAGGCCCTGCTCTTTAAGATAACACCTCTTTAAAAAAAAACTACTACAAATACCAGCATCATGTTAAAAATAATGATTCCATCTGGAGGACACCTGAAAGTGTGAACATTTATGGTGTACATTTCTCTTATTGTCTGAATCAGGCTGATGGGCTCTAACTCTCTCAATGGAGAGCTTTTCCCTCCATCTCTCTTTTAATTTTGCCTTACACTTCATTTGCTGAAGCAGCTGGGTCATTCACCCTGTGGTGATGTCCCTAGTCTGGGTTTTGCCAACTTGGTATCCCTGTGGTGTCATTTAACATGTTCCTCAGTCCCTAGTATTTCCTGTGAATTTCTACTTGGATTCAGAGACCAACTCAGATGTGGTTTAATTTTATGGCGAGCAGATAAGGTGCCTCTTCAGTCCCCAGCATGCCCGCACCCCCAGCCTTTAAAAGGTTTGGGCCACATTAAGAGTTGTTCTGGGCTGTGAGTGAGGCTCTTGCTTGGCCATGTGGCAAGCGTGGTCAGGGAAGTCATGGATCTGGGACTGGAATGGTGAGAAAGAGGTGAGTGTGCAGGACTAGTGTTCCAGGCAGAAGGCACAGTGCATGCAAAGGCCCTGAGGCAAGACCATTCCTGGAGTGCTGGAGGAACAGTGGGGAAGCCCTTGTGGCAGGAGCAGAGTGAGCAAGGGAGAGAGGGAGGTGAGGGCAGGTTGTGCAGAGCCTTGTAAAGCTTGGTAAGGTGTTCAGTTTTTTTCTGAGGTGCTGAATAAAGCCATTGGAAGGTTTTAAGTAGCTCAGAGAAAATTCCTGTTAGTGAAACTCCAGGTCTTTATTTTACAAATGAGGCAACTGAGGCCCAGAGAGTCCAAGCCACTTGCTTGAGATAACACAGCATGTGGGCGATGATGGGATTTGGACCCTGCAATCTAGTCTTGGTGGGTTCACAAGTGAATGTTTGTGTTTAGAGGCTTCCTTTTTTACACACACACACGGAAGTGTTTTTCACTTGTGCTTTGCTGTAGGTGGTTTAGTGGAAGATTTTCCCTTCTCGGATTGATGATGGCAAAGATGGGCCCTTTGTCGTGGCTTATGTGTGTGACGGGGGCTGACCAACCAGAGCTCTTAAGCGCATGGGGCTTATTTGCTCATGAGCATGAATAGTCAGTTCAGGGACGGCAGGGAGGTTCCGTGGGGTCCATAGCCCAGGCTCCTTCTATCTTATTGCTCCATATCCTCAGCGAGTGGGACAATACAGCTGCTTGAGCTCCAGCCCTCACATCTGATTCCAGTCAGTGAGGAAGAATGGGTGAGGAAGGGCTCACCCTCTCCCTTTAAGAACACTTCCCAGTCCTGGCTGGTGTGGCTCAGTGGATTGAGTGCCGGCCTGTGAACCAAAAGGTTGCCAGTTCGATTTCCAGTCAAGGCACATGCCTGGGTTGTGGCCCAGGTCCCCAGTTGAGGGTATGCAAGAGGCAACCAATCAATGTTTCTCTTTCTCTTTCCCTTACCCTCTCTCTCAAAATAGATAAGTAAAATCTTTAAAAAACAAACAACAACAACAACAACAACAAAAAAGCCTTTCCAGAAATCCCACACATCTCTTCTGCTCATAACCCATTAGCCAGAACTTAGTCATGTGGCCACACTTCCCAAAAGGATGCTGGGAAATGTAGTTTTTATTCTGAGTGGCCAATGGTCCAGTGGACAATCAGGGGTTCTGTTATGATGGAAAAGGAGAGAACAGATGTTAGGGGCAGCCAGCAGCCATTTAGATTCCTTGAAGGCCACAGGCACCACAAGAGAGCAAGCACATCCTGGTTCCCCAGACAGATGACCTTCCTCACAACCAAACTGCCAAAGGAGAGAATGAGTTCACTATCACTCAGAATAAAAACAGCTCTTACTACTCTACTGTGCTCCGGCTCCAGGCTACCTGGCTTCTTTCCACTGTTAAATCTTTCTGAGCCTCAGTTTCTTCATCTGTAAATAGGGGACAGTAACAGCACCTGCCCTGCAGGGTTCCCTAAGCATGGATGGTCATGCACAGTGCCTAACACCTACTAAGTGCTCTGTCAATAATTGTTGATCGACTAAGTGACATGCCCTCAGCCCAGTTATAATATTGGGTGATCGGACTTGTGATGGGAGGAACTCAGGCATTGTGTTAACCCAAATGGAGGTGCTTGACCCAACTTAGAGAATTTTGGAGGCTTCCTGGAGGCAGGGTCTTCTGAGCAGAAAGAGCAGGGATCAGCACCATAAACAGGAAAAGTGATTGTGGCAACCGGAACAGCATGGGAAAAGTCCCCAAGCAGCCTGGTCTGGCATCCAGTGGGTGCTTAATAGGTGTACATGGAGCCCTTGCCCCCAAATTGGGAGCTTCCCACTCTAAGAAGGGGCCTTAACTTTATCTCAGCCGCCTCAGTCCCCCGACAGCCAGGCTTGGGCCCTTTTCCAGCCACCCCCAGGAAAGCTGGGCATTGCCAAGGATGCCAGCTTAGCGAGGCTGGCCTGTGCCAGCCCCATCAGTCCTGCTTGGTGGCTGCTCTAGGTAAACACCCATGGAGGCTTCCTCCCATCTGTCCATCCAGTCAGTGGCCTGTCAGTGCAATCGAAGGGGGAGTATGGCCCAGTGGGGGGACTGAGACTCAGAGGAGGCCTGACAAGCCTCAGTGAGGGGGGTGGACTCAGGATTGCTAGTAGCTGCCAGCATGACTCCTGAGTACACTTGGGCTGCCCGGTGTCTGCACTAACTCCCTGTGTACCCCATTTTCCAGAGCAAGAAACTGAGCTTGTGAAAGAGGATGTGGCTTGCCCAGGGCCACATCCCTGGAAGCTGACTGAGCCAGTGGCAACAAGAAGCTCACTCCTGCACCCGAGACACTCCTTTCCATTTTCAAAAGGCTCTAACTTCCAATTCTGCATTCTGCTGGCCCCCACTGCTCGACATGTGGGTCATAGCGCCGAGCGTTTGTCTGCATGACCATATGTGCTGACCACCTACTTGCCGAAGCCTGTGCTGGGTACTCTAGACCCAGACCTAGTCCCTTCCCTGTGTGGCACCCAGTCTAATGCGGGGGGGGGGGGGGCATGATGAGGCAGTGTCAGGGTGACTGGGGTTGTGATAGGAGGCACACAGGTGAGGGTTCAGGGGGGTACTTGCTCCAGCCTGGAGGGCCAGGGTAGGCTTCTCAGGTAAAGCATCTACCTCAGGACTCGAAGGAGAGAATGGAAGTAGTAGGGCAGGGGTGGGAAGGGTCTTCCAAGGGGCGGGAACAACATGTGCAAGGACGCAGAGTCCTAGAAGGCACAAGGACTCTTAACCTTTAGGACATCTCGCAGCTCCATACATATACCCACTTATAACAAATAATGATACTTCAAGTTCAAAACAAAGCTCTCTTTAGCAGCCTGAAAATGCTTGGGTTCTATTATCCTAGAAAGACAAACGATAGTGGGTCCCTTTATAACCAATTTCAATTTCCAGATGAGGAAACAATGGCCCAGAGAGGTTAAGTGACTTGCCCTGGAACAAACACCTCAGCAAAGACAAAGCTGGCCTTCAAACCTGAGAAGCCTGTCTTTGGATGCTGTTTGCCTCACTTCTATACCATCCCCATGGAGAATGGCTGGGATGGAGGAGTAAAAGGTGGAATGAGAGGCACAATGATTCACCCGTCTCCTCTCAGGCCAGGGTGCTTAGGGCATCCCCCATCCCAGCTATGTCCCAGGCCCTCCTCCCAACCTCTTTGGATGAGTGCCCATCCTCTCTGATGCGGGTTGAGGACAGTGTGCTCTTCACCTCCTGTACTCCACACCCCCTGCTCCTAATGATAGGACCTATGAGAAGCACATTCCAAGGAACCATTACTGCCACTCCCAGCAGCCAATGGAGACAGCTGCAAAAACAGTGGAGGCCACAGGAGGCTGGCTGCCAAGATCTCAGCCTAGATGGCATCTGAAAGGGGGGTGGTACAAAGGCTGATTCATCACCTGGTTTTCTTTCCTTCCTCTTCCTCTGTCCCCACCTCCTCCCTACTTTGTTCTCTCCTTGCCCATCCCTTCCAGCCTCCCAGCTGGGCCCAGGAGGGGAGGACGTTTTTAGGAACAGATGGCTGCCTTCTTTGCCCAGCACTCTGCCAGTTAATGCCGCCTGTAATTAAACTTCCCACAAATTAGCTGTCAGCTACGCTAAAGGGAACCATCCCTCTCAAATGCCACCTTGACTTGCTGAATTGTGAGCCTTGTCGACAAAATAATTAAAGGCAGAGGGAGGCAACCAAAATTTGGAGCCTTTTCCTTCTAATATCTCTATTGATGTCCATGGCCAAACACTCCCACCCAGGACTTACAAATACAAGGCTTTATTTCTGAGGTTCCGTGAATTAATGCCATCCTCTGTGGAAGGAATTTTTATTGAGTACTTATCGTGTGCCAGGCACTGTGCTAGGAGCTGTGGACACAACAGTGAACAAGACAAACATAGTCACTGCCTTCTTGGCATACTCATACATTTTAAAAAGCAAAGTAAATAAATTAGGTTATTACATCTGGGAAGGAGCATTTAGGGAACAAGACCAGCCAGTGCAAAGGCCCTGCGGCAGGACTAGTTGTGATGGGGGTTGGGCCAGGTGGAGATGGAGGAGAGGGGAGAAGTGGGCCAATTTGGGATAGATTTTGCAGGCATAAGTGACAGGACTGGTTGATATATCATATGGAGGGGAAGGGAAAGAGAAAGGGGAAGAAAGGAGCTGCCGACTCCCAGATCTTTGTCCTGGAGGCAGAAGAAATGGATAGTTGATCCACAAAGATGCCAGATTTCCATAGAATGGAGCCTTTTAGAAAAAGAAAAATCTTCAGTCTCTTACAGACCAATTGTCAAGGTCCAGGGAGTGAGGTTGGATGGAGTGAGACACCCAACCCAGGTGAGACAGTCTCCCCTGGGGTTGTCCCAGCATTAAGAATGGGTGTGAATACTACCCATGCCTGTTAGGATATAATCAGGTCCTGATGGCTGCAGAACCAAGTCCTCAGGACACCCCAGGTGAGACCAGTGATGTATCTGCCAGATGCTCATGGGCTGCAGAGGCTCAAACCCAGCTCTCTGGGGTCAGAGAAGGATTATGGGACCCTCACCAGGCAGGCAGGGAGGCCAACATGGACATGAGCATTCTCGCCCCTCCCAGGATACCTTACAGCTCTGCAGGACAGACTTCAGGTCCCCAAAGCACCCCAGGACCTTTGTACAAGCTGTACTTATTAGTGGAACACCCTGTTTCCCCTCCCTCACTATCCCTTTTTTAACCTTCATGTCTTTGCTCAGGCACCAGAGATACCTCAGTCCAAGTTAAGTGCTTCCTCTGGGTCCCCACTGGGTCTGTGCTTACTCTGTTATAGCCCCGATCACGCTGTGTTATAATCACTCCACACCATGCTTGTCTTCCTCTCCCCTCTACACTGTGAACCCCATGAGGTTTGGATCTGTTTTTGTCACTGCCCTTTGTTGTCAATGCCTGGCAGAGTTGGGGACACACAGTAGGCTCCATAGATTATAGTAAATAACAAAGATTATCTGAAACTCTTGGGGCCAGATGTGTTTCAGAATTCAGAATGTCCTAGAATTTAGGAAACTAATAGGATACACTCAGCATAGATTACATAACCTCCCAGCAGGGCCTAGGGCAGCCTGTCCCTACTCCCAAGTAAACACAGTAGCAATATAATAGCAATGTTCAGAAAAATGGAATAAATAAAGCTTATTAATAGCTAAAGACAATTAACTCTTGATCTCAATGAGTTTAGAGTTGTCCTGATGAAAATTTCCTATTTTCAGAGCTTTTTTGATATTGGAATTGTGGGTGAGGAAGTGTAGGCTTGTGGTCCAATGTGTGTCGAGTGCCTTCACCTGCTTGGGCATAGAGAGGCAGCCTCTGCCATGGTCAGGAGGATGGGCCGGGTTCAAACCCCAGCTCTGCCCACTTTGGAACTGTGGGGTGGGCACAGGAAATAGCACCTTCGTGTACCATGGTTTTTCCATCTGTGAAATGGACATGATAATGTACCTAATTTGTGGTGCTCTTGGTGAAGAGGATTAAATAACTTCATTTATATTTAATATGTATAAAGTGATTGGAATGTCACCAGGCCACTGTGTCTTCAATAGCTATTTGTTAAATTTTAAAAAGAATAATTAAATAGACTGCAGAAGACTCGGTAGAATTAAGATTATAGGCACCCTAATCACTGAGAAAGCCGTAACGAGCAAAAATGTTCCTTTTGAGGCACATGGATGGGACTGCAGAACAAACACAAAGTGAAGAAAACAAGAAAGTGAGATCTCTCTCTTTCCTTGCTCTCTCTTTGTAACTTAAAAACACATCCTGAGGGAGCTTTCTGAAGTGAGAGAACTGCTGTCTATAGACGCGTAGGTATACAGGTATATATATTTGTTAAATATATACAGGTGTATACAGTATTCCCTCACTTATTGCGGGTATTATGTTCCAGACCCCCCGCAATAGGTGAAAATCCGCGAAGTAGGAACCTTACATTATTTTAGTATTTATATATATTTTAAGGCTTTATAAACCCTTCCCACACACTTGTAAACCATTCCCAGTCCCTTATTAACCTTTCCCACTCCTTTATTAACCTTTTCCACACTTTTATAAACACTACTTATGTTCTTAAACATATTCTACACTCTTAAACCTGCGTAACTTTAACAACATACATATATAGTACCACAAAATCCCGCGATATAGCGAAAAATCCACGACAAATAAATATAATATTTTTAAAAATCCCACGATACAGTGAGGCTGCGATAAGTGAACCGCGATATAGAGAGGGACTACTGTATATCTGTTAAAACTCCATAAACTGTATACTTAAATTAAACTTCAGTACAGGCAAAAATATATACACGAATGCCCAGACATGTGCTTCCAGTCTCCTCTGTGGCTGGGGGGAATGCAAAATGCTACAGCCCCTCTGGGGAACCGTTTGGCAGTTTCTTCCAAAGTTAAACATACACCTACCATATGACCCAACCATCTTCCTCCTGGGTGTTTGCACAAGAGAAATGAAAGCATATGTCCACACGAAGACGTGTGTGACAATGTTCGTAGCAGCTTATTCAGAACAGCCAAACACAGGAAAGGACCCAAATGCCCACGAGCCAGTGACTAGCTAAACAAGCCTCGGTCCTTCCATACACTGGAATAAGACAACAAGAAGAGTGAACTATATTCAGATACACAACCACCTGGAGTGAAAGAAGCCAGATTCCAGACTATGTCCTCTGTGACTCTATATATAGCAATTTAAAAAATAGGCTGACAAAACTGTGATGATGGAGAGTAGAAGGAGTTACCTAGGGTGCGGGTGGGAGGGGTACTGATTGGGAGGTGGCCCAGGAGGCCTTGTCTGGTGGAATATTCTATACAGGGCCAGAACTAGGGGCAGGGGAGGGAGATACGTTGCACAATTGAAAGGAGCACGGAAAAACTCAGTTATCAAGCTAAATAACATTGGACTGCAATATTGTGAAAGATCAAAATTAATGCCAAAAAACCCAGAATGAAAAAACAATTTTTAAGGAATAACTAAACATCAAAAATTTTAAATAAAGATAGTATTTGACCTGGCACTCACTAGACTCACCTCCACTTTCCTCCCTGGACCTGGCCAGGGTTCTCCCTCTGGGTCCTCCTTTTGGGTGCTGAGCTGGCCGCTAGGATTTGTGCATGGATAAAAGTGTACCCAGTTCTACACTTAAGATTTGTGCCTTTGCTGTGTGGAACTCACACCTCAAAGAGAAAGTTATGAAAAGAGACCAAGTTCACAAAACCTTATTTATTCTCAAAAACACCCACACTTTTTTTTTTTTTTTTTTTAAAGCCTACTGGAATGGTTCTGGGAGGGAAAGGCGATAAAGGAAGAAAAGTATGTAGTGCTAGTAGTAGTGAGGTGGGGATGGGATCAAATCATTGTTTGCTGAATAAGTACAGCAATGAACAAGGCATAGCCCCCAGCAGCGCCCGGGAGCTCCCAGTAAATAAGTGAACAAGATAATTAAGAGGGGAGTGCTCCACCCATATCCCCTGCCTCTGCCGCCGGGGCTGGCTTGGCAGCCTCTGACAGCGCGCAACCCGCTGCCGACACTTCCCACCACCAGTCTGCACCGCACTGGCTAGGAGCGGGAGGAGAGGTGACCATCCGTTGGTGTGTCCCTCTTCCCCATTATTCTGTGAGCCCCCGGAGGGCAGGGATGGAGGGCAGGGACCTGGATGCGATTAGCTACCGCTGCGTCCCCAGTGGGCCCCGGGACTGGCATACAGCGGGTGCTCAATAAATGTGTAACTGTCCTGGAAGATCAAACTCTGGGGTCTTTTGCCTACTGGGAAGTGTAAAAGGGAGAAGGGTCTGCATCCTTCCGGCTCCTATGGGAGGACTGTGCGCCCCTGAGGGCAGAAGGTGATAGGCAGAGCTCTCTAAGTCCAGCCCCGCTCCTTCTCGCTAGGGCCTGAGTCCAAAGAGGGGCTTAAGCAGATGGGGGTTCTCACAGTCAGGAATGGGTAGTGATGCTCAGGTGCCACCCGGGTGGGCCTTCGCTTCACAAAGGGCTCCGCCTTCCTGGGGGACGGGAGACCAGATTGGCCAATGGGAATGCGGAGTGGGCGCATTACCTCATCAGGCAGTGCGACTATTGGCTGAGGTCTCCCAGCGGGCGGGAGCTGGGGACCCGATAGGGTTGCTTGCACCCAGTGGGGAGTGTCTGGGGAGGGTCTGGGGGGAGGGTTGTGGCAGAGGAGGAAGAAAAAGGGAGGGGAGCAGTGGGGAGGGGAGGGAGCTCCTGCGTGAGGAATTTGCGGTATCTTCACGGCTGTGAGTGGCTTTTTATGATGTGTGTCATCCTCCTTGTTGCCCTCGCATGTGGGTCCCCTCGCCTGGTCATCCCGAGGCTCATTTTAGCAGGGAAGCAGAAGGGGAATGAATGGTCCCCTCACCCCCTTACTGATTAGGAGCCCTCTCCCCGCAAACACACAAAGTGTTTGCAAGGCAGCATGGACAGACCCCGTTCGCCCCAGTCAAACACGACCTCAGTTTGCCAGTCTGCCTGCCATGCCAGCATTCATCCCACACAGGCCACAGATGGCCTTGGAGCACCTGCATATTGCAGGCAGCACCCCGTGGGCCTCAGTTTCCCCTCAGTTTTCCTTTGTGTGAAATGGGGGTTGATAAAAGTCCCCAGGTCTGAGGGGTTGGTGCTGTGAAGATCCATTCAGTCAGCTAACAAGCACACAGGTACCCAGGCCCTGTGCTGGGTACAGGGGATATAGCAGTGACCAGCTGAGCCTTGGCCCAGCTCTCTGGACCTTAGGTCTGGTGAGGAAAACAAACACACAGATGAACATCCATTTCCGAGGACCCCAGTGTTAGTCTTATGAGGAAAATAAAAGCAAGGAAGAGAAGGTGGAAGGAGAGTGAGTTGCTTTAGCTCAACAATCAAGGAAGACTCACCTGAGGAGGTGATATTTAGATAGAATAAAAAGAAGCAGAGGGAACCAGCATGTGTAAAGGTTCTGAGCGTGTTGGAGGAACAGGGAGGAGTCCCATTGACAGGAGCAGAGTGAGTGAGGGAGAGGGTGGGAGGAAGCGAGGACAGGGAGTGGATGGGCCATTGGAAGGTCTTGGGCTTTTTACCCCAAGGGAGGTGGGAGCCTTGGAGAGCTGTTAACAGTGGAGAGACAAGACCTGACTTGGGTGACAACAGGTACCCCCTGATGGCTACTTCAGAGAGGATGGACAGTCGGGGACTAGCGTAGGAGCAGGGGGGCCAGGTTAGAGGGGACTGCACTGGTCCAGGTGGGTGACGGTGGAGCCAGACCAGGGTAGGAGCCATGGAGGAAGTCAGAAATAGGTAATAAGATCAAGGTATATTTTGAAGCCAACAGATTTTATTCCAGAGGATGGGAGAGGTGGAGTTTGGTTCCTGTACATGCCTTGGCCCACAGTAAGTGCTCAATGAGCAGGAGGGGTGAGCAGTAACAGAATTAATTGGGTCGTCTCTCCCTCCCTCTCCCCTACTTCCACCAGCCTCTACACTCCAGGCCACGTGAATGAGTGAGTCACTTTTGGTGAAAAGTGGCAGGTAATGGTATGCACTGGGCCCTGACGCAGGCTTCCGGTCCAGGTGTCTTTGACTCATCCACACTCCCCCATTCCCCACTGAGAGTCCAAGTGTGCCCCCCAAGTGAGATTAGTAACACATCACACACCTCTCGACAGGGTCCTCCCACCTCCTTGGCTGAGAACTTCAGCTCTGCAATTCCAGCCTGCCTAATGCCAAACTCTCCCCAATAAACCCCCTCCCCGTTAGTGTGGTGTTATCACGCATACCTCCAGGACTGGGAAACTCACTCTTTTTGAGGGCATAAAAGGCCTTATGATTGACCCCAAAATCTGCCTCCATTGGCAGAGATATGTTTTAAAAGATAAATCTGAACTTGTTCCCCATCACCCCCAAAACAACAGCCTGCTCAGTATGCCTGAAAAGGCCCGGTGAAGTCTGGCGCCTGCCGGCTTCTCCTGCTCAGCCCTCCCTGTGACGCTCAACGTTGTCTGCCTGTTTCCTTCTCAACCTTTGCACAAGCTGTTCTCTCCACGTGGAAGGCCCTTCTCCCTTCCTTTTTTTCCCTCCTTTTTTCTTTCTTTCTTTTTTTTCTTTTTTGCTTGCCTGCCTCATTTGGTACATCTGAGCACAATTTAGATGTCAGCCCTTCTAGGAAGGCTTCTTCCACCCCGTAGGGGGAGGTAAGGGACTGCTTGGTCCCTCTTGGATACATGGTACATCCCCTAAACAGGCCTTGCAAATTAGAATTACTACTGCCTGCTGATGGCCTCTAAATTGGTGACTGCCTGTGTGGCTCTGAAATTCACCAATCCTGACTTTTGGGGAAGTTGGACTCTCCCCGAACTGCCCCTCAGGCTCTCCCTGAGGCCATCATTAGTTTAAAACCATCTCTTCTGATCTGCTCCTCCACAGGCCACCCCCCCTCCCCCGCAAAGCCAGCGGCCCCTTTTGAAGAGTGACTAACAGCTATTAGATTAATGGGAAAGGTGCAGTGTTTTCATTTCTGCCGAATCTACAGACTAAACGTTCCCGTGTAATTACAATTAAGGACATATGCCTGTGTGACTGCTCCTGGCTTTCAGGCCTCCTTCCCCCTCTTCAGGCCATTTGCCCGATTCCTCCTATTTCTCCTCTTCCTTGGCCTTCTCTTCCTTTGTTTTCTTCCCAACTTCTTCCTTCTTCCCACCTTTCTGCCCAGAAACTCAGTTTTTTTGCCCCTTCTTTCTTCCTATCTCTCTCTTCATATCTGTTGTTCCCCTCTTTCTCTCTCTGTCTCTCTTTCTGTACCTCAATTTCCTTAATCTATGTGTTTCTCCATTTCTGTTTGCATCTCTATCTTCACCTGTCTCTCCTTTTCTTTCTCTGTCCCTTTCTGTCTTTGCCAGTCTTCCAAGTTCTTCTTCCCTGCCTTTGCCTATGTCTAGCATACAGTCTAAAGTGCACAGGTCTTAAGTATAAGAATCATCACATGGGTATAGACCCTTGTGGACACCATCAGATCAAAACATAACCTTCTAGTCCTCAGAGTCCCTTTGTGTCCCCTCCCAGTCAGGCCCCCTCAACAGTACTGTACTTTGTTTTATTTCTTTCACTTTTTCTACCCTGATCTGGGACCAAGCAGCACCCTTTACATCTCCTGCCCTACCAGTTGCCCTTCCAGGGCAGGACCAGGGGAGGGGCTATGTGCCTGGGATCCAGAGAAGCCTCCTATGGATGAAGTGATCCTTCTAAGAAGCCAAGTATGGCCCACCGAGGCCCCAAGATACATACAGGCCAGGACCCAAGAGAGGGAAGTCGCTATGTAGCCAGGACATCTTTTGTGCTAAAACTCTTTCAGATCCTGGTCTGAAAATCTCACATTATTGCTTACCAATTTCTCATGAAGCCAAAGGCCCTCCCAGGGTTCCCAGTGTCCTTGACTGGACCGACAGATGAGCCTTTTAGCATGGGGAACCTTGGAGGACCTCGGGGGCCCTTTGCTTCTCTTTCGCCCTGTACAGACAGAAAAACTGAGGCCTGGCATGGACACCTATCCAAGGTCATAGAGTCTGGACCCAATAGAGTTAGGACCCGGGTCTCCTGAGACCACCTCAGATTGGTCCCTTGTCTTTCCTGAGCCTTAGTGTTCCCCATATGTGAAATGGGAGGTGGAGGGTTGAGTTAGGGGGTGCTGATCTCTGGGCCGTGAATCTTGACGCTCTGGCACCAGCCCCATTCAGGTGGGCAGTACCAGGGAGAGCAGCAGGGCAGGAAGCTTTCTTCCAGCCTGTGAAGTTCATGGTCAAAATGGGCTCCCAGGAGAGAAAGCAGGTTATATATACACTGTCTCCTGTTGGTGCTCTGGTGTTGTGATTCATCAGCACTTTCCCTGGTGAAATGGGACACAGGATGGATAGGTTTTGATAGAAGAAAGGGTTGGGCTTCTGAAAATGTATTTAATCCTGTCTCACCCTGTCTGAATCCCAGATTCTCCCTGACCTGAGCAGCCTTCATACTTGTTCAGTGGCCCATCTGTAGTACACTTCAGCTTCAGTCCTTTGCTTAGGCCAGTCTACCGTCCAGGCCATCCTTTCCCTTCCTGCCTTCCCTACCCAAAACTTCCCAGCCTTTGAAATCAGGTCTTTTCTAGCCTGACACTCTTCTTTTCTCTCCCCAGCAGAGACCTAGCACAGGGCTGTGCTTCTAGTTGCAAAGCAATAGCAATTCTAATGACCTTCCTCCTCCCCCTCCTCCTCTTCTTCCTCCTTGCACTTACTGAACAGTCACTGTGCCAGGCATTGTGCTAAGGGCTTGACCTGAATCTTCTTGGATAATCCATTGTTCACCAGTCTTTGAAGACAAGCACAACCATTGTCCCCATTTTACAGAGGAGTACACTGAGGCACAGAGAGGGTGCTATACTTGGCTAAGGTCACACAGCCAGTGAGTGGTAGAGCTGGGATTCGGACCCAAGTCTGGGTCACCCCAGACACCACTTCCATTGGAAATGAATGCCAGAACATAAGCTCAGCTTTTCCTCTTCCCTCCTTGTGGCTGAAACTGGATTTGCAGACACCAGAACGCCTGTTGTCAGCAGCTCCTCTGGCCTCTGATAAATCGAGAGAATTAAAATCCATTTAGAGGGAAATCTCTAAATAGGTCTGTGTTGTGTTTTGCGTGTGTTTTTTCCCTGTCTTTTCCCCCCTGCTGTCTCCGGCTGGATAATGCATTCCAGGAGCAGAACTGAATCTGACTTAATTGAATTTAAAAGCAGGTATTACATTTGCACCTTGTAAGCAAAGGCGGGTGGAGGAATCACTGCAAGATAGAGCACTTTTTATCCAGTGTCATGTAGATCTTTGCACCAAGGATGTGGTGGAACATTAATCTTCATTCAGGGCTTCTTGTTGGGGGTCTCCCTGGGTTCAGTCATAAAGGGTGCAGGTTTGGAGGGGAAGAGGCCATGGGGACTTATAGGTGAATGGGGTTCTTGAACCCCTGGAGAATGGATGCGGTGAGCCCTGTTGCCTGCAAAGGCCACCTTTGGAAGTGGGGCCAATAAAAGCTGATGTCTCACCTTCCCCCAGCTTCCTGTTAGTCCCACCTCCAAACCATGTCCCCAACTGCCTCCTTCTCACCATTTCTCCTGCCTTCACCCTGACCTCAACACCCACCCATCATGGCTTGCCTGGACTCGCTGTTCCATCCTGAGTCACCCACAGCAGCCAAATGCCTTTTTGCTTTTTAAATTGTAACTCTTTTTTTAAAAAAAGATTTTATTTATTTATTTTTAGAGAGAGGGAAAGGGAGGGAGATAAACATCAACGTGTGGGTGCCTCTTGTGTGCCCACAATTGGAGACCTGGCCCACAACTCAGGCATGTGCCCTGACTGGAATCAAACCTGCGACCCTTTGGTTCACAGGTCACTGTTCAATTCACTGAGCCACACCAGCTAGGGCACTATTTCTCCCCCCCACCCACCCCCCTTTAAATTGTGGTAAAATATATATAACATAGGGTTGACCATTTTCACCATTTTAAGTGAACGATTCAGTAGCATTAAGTAGAATCACAGTGTGGTGTAACTGTCATCACTATCTGTTCCAAGATTTTCATCTCCCCCAAGGAGACACTGTATGCATTAAGCAATAACTTCACTCCTCCTTTCTCAGCCCCTGGTAACCTCTCATCCACTTTCTGTCTCTATGACTTTGCTACTTTAGATACCTCATATAAGTGGAATCATACAATATTTGTACTTCTGTGGAAAAAAGGCTTACTTTACTGAGCATATTGTTTTCAGGGTTCATTCATGTTGTACCATGTATCAGAACTTATTTCTTTTAGGGCTGACTAATATTCCATTGTATGGCTAAACCACATTGTCCCTCATCTGTCAGTGAACACTTGGGTTGTTTCCATCTTTCGGCTGCTGTGAATCATGCTGTTATGAACATGAATGTGCAAATGCCTATTGGAATCCCTGCTTTCAATTCTTTTGGGGACATACCTAACAGTGGAATTGCTGGGTTGTATAACTCTGTGCCAAAATGCTGTTTAACAAATATCACTTACTCTTCTGTTCTAAATTCTTCCATGGCTCCCTACTGTCCACAAGAAAGTTGAAACACTCACCATGCTTCTTGAGGCACCGCCAGCTTCTCATTCCTCATCTTTTCCACTACTTCTCCATCCTCCAGCCACACCAAATTACCTTCACCCACCTGAGGGCCTTTGCATGTGCTGTTTCCCCTCCCTGGAGGGCTCCTCCCCATTTTGGATTTCAGTTTGATATCTAATTCCTCCTTAGCCTTCACCTCTCAGCTTTTTCTGACACTGGGAAGCCTTCCCTGATCTCCCAGGCTGGATCAGGCATCCCTCTGCACCCCAGAGCTGCCTGATCACTCCCTGTAATGGCCCTGGTCATGGGTCACAGGTGACCCTCTTGTCTTTGTTGCTCGTTTGGTGGGGCTGGGTGTGTCTTGGTCACTGCTGTATC
This sequence comes from Furipterus horrens, assembly GCF_987537825.1. Classification (NCBI taxonomy): domain Eukaryota; kingdom Metazoa; phylum Chordata; class Mammalia; order Chiroptera; family Furipteridae; genus Furipterus; species Furipterus horrens. The sequence goes on along the minus strand of NW_028327180.1, from coordinate 40,450,670 downwards.
CCCAGAACCCAGACGAGGATGCAGCATATAGTAGGTACTCGATAAATGCTTGCTGAATGCTGACATGATTCTTTCTCTTCTCCTGCAGACCTCATGCCCTTGGGAAACAAGACACAGCCACTTCCAACTTCCTCCATCTAATAGCCAATTTCAAACAGTATCTTAGGCTGTCGATTAGAAATAGATCTAGTCAATGCACTTGTTTTTCATTCTGCGGTACGTCTGTGATGGATGGGTGGGCCAGTGGGAGTGCTATTAAGCCAGGAGAATTTTCTATATGTTTCAGGTTCTGGGTAGGCTTTCTTCAAAAAGCTATCTGGCCTGATCTCAAAATGAGAAAGTCATTAGGCACACACACTCTCTCTCACACACATGTATGCAGGAGACCATCTCATTCCTGGAAAAAAAATTAAAAAGGAGAAAGCAACTAATACACAACTGCAAATGTCACAGTTTGTGTGTGGAGACAAGTGAGGTCCACAGCTGACAGGGAGCAAGAGGCAATGGCTTCCCCCCGCACCAAAAGCACGTCAGAGTTCTCCCTGGAAGAGCTGGTGACTGAGTTAGAGAGTTGAGAGATTTCCATTGTGCAGTGTCTTAGGTTGGGAAGCAGTCCCAAGCGGGAGGGGAAGAAGCCAATATTTATGAGCAGGTGACTGCCAAGGGCAACTGGGGCTCAGTCTCACTGGGGACCCTTGGAGATGGCATAGAACATGCACTTGAGTTGTGCCTCCTAAGGTACGGAAACTGGGGTATTTATGCTGCCTGTCACTGGTCGAGGGCTACTTTAGCTCCCTGGCATTTCCCACCTGTCCCTCATCTGGGCTGAGAAAGCCTCAGGTACAGAGAGGCAGGCGACTGCAGAAGGATGTTGTTGGCTGGTATTGAAATGTGGGTGCTGAGGGCAAGCAGGTGGGTCACCCTCTGCATCTGCTACACACAGTGGCATTCACAGTGAATCATCATTCATTTAAAAAGGTTTATTAAGTCCCTACGGGGTGCCAGGTGCTGTGTTGGGTCTAGGGACAGTGCTGGTCAAGACGATCTCAGCCCACATCCTTCTGGAACTGAGGGACACCTAGCCAGGCCGTTACGGCTTTGGGTGCTCAGATCCGTGATGTGAAAAGCTTAGGCATCTGTGGCAGCTCAGAGGAAACTTCTCTCTCAGCACTGGGCAGGGGCTTGCGGAAGCTTCCTGGAAGGGAGACACGTAAAGATGAATAGGTGTTAGGTGAATAAGGAGGGGTAGGGGTGGGGCAGGGAAGAATGGAACAGTTAGATTAGCAGGAATTTTAGAGTTTCTCTTGAGGGCACTGGGGAGCCATGGGGAGCTATGGAGGAGGAGAGAGGGAGGGTCAGAGTTACACTTACAATCGATCTTTGCTGTGTGGATGCTGAGAGGCTGTCAAGGAAGCTGTTGCAGGAACTAGGGCTTGTCTGAACACAGTAGGGAGGGATAGAGGGGGGGCGGTCTGGAGACAGTAATAATGAAGTTGAGATGGGACACAGAAAGAGGAGCTGGTGTAGGGTGAAGTAATACATTAGGGGTCAGTTGAGTAGGTTGCACTTGGACATCCAAGATGGGGTGTCCGGGGGGAACTGGATAGAGCTCTGAGACCATGTCTGGTTGGAGATGGAGTCCAGGGCATCAGGTTGATTAAAGCTGTGGAAACAAGTGTCCAGATTTGGGCCATCCAGGACAAAGGCCAGAGCATTACAAAATGATAATAAAGTTCATTTTCTCTCTTCCCATAGCAAAGGTTAGAAACCCAGTTTTCTGGCCTAGTGCACTAGCTTCAGTGCTCCCCAGTGTGATGGTCCCTGGAAACTCATCATCTCTCTCAATCTGCATCCTTTGGCCCTGTGCCCATGGCTGACCCAGTCAGGAGGCCAGTAGGGGTAGGTGTCAGTGGTTGGCTGAATACACCTAGGCCCTATCCAGAGCTGGGGGATGGCAGTGAAACCATAGGATTGGAAGAGGGGAAAGATGTGGATTGGTTAAGGTAAGACTTCTTGCTGTAATAACCAGCAAAACTCAGTGACCTGACACAACAGGAGTTTATTTGTTGCTCATATAAAGTGCAGACAGGTGTTTCTGATTAGCAGGCAGCTTTTCTCCACCCAGTGACTCAGGGACCAGCCTCTTTTGTCTTGTGGCTCCCCCATCATCAATGTGGAGAACATAACCAGGACTGGAAGTGACAGGCACATCACTTCCACCCACATTCCATTGACTAAATTCAGTCACATGTCTACTCCAAATGCAGGGGGTGCTGGGAAATGTAGTTCTGCTGTGTGGATTTGGCAAGGACTCAAGCAGTCTCTAATATGCAATAGAGCCCTGAGGCAGTGGCCAAACCAGGGTAATGCTGCCTCCTGAAGGTGGGGAGAAGCATACAGGTTGGGAAAGGAAACAAATGTCCAATACGATGACCTTAACCACTAAAAATAGAGAGAAGCTCTCGAATTCATCTCATGATGTTGCTCAAAGGGATGGAAAATGTCCTTCCTAGTTTAGAAGCTCCTGTTGTGTAGGAACCTGATATGTCTTTATCATGACTTTGTCAGTATATTGTAGAACAGTGCCTGGCACACGGCAGGTGCTGGACATATATTTACTGAATAGGTGAAGGGGTGGCTAGGTTGGAGGATGGAGGACAGGCTGGATGGGTGGGTAGATAAGAAATGGATGGTAGATGGATGGATGGATGATGGATGAGTAGAGAGACTAGATGGATGGTTGGATGGGTGGGTGAATGAATGGGTAGGTAGGTGATGGTTGGTTGGATGCATGAATGGACGAGTGGCTCTATTTATGAGTGAAATCATCCCTTCTCCATCTTCAAGCTGCATTGTTAAGGCTATGGATGCTGATAGTGTGAATACCCAAATAGGCCTCTGGCCATAACTCTAGAATTCTAGGGTATTGGGACAGACTTTTGCCTTTCAGGTACAGGGACACCAACCTGATGGCCATGAGATGATTTTAGGTGATACATAAAACCAACTCAAAATACCCACTGAATCACCCTGGCTGGATGGCTTGGTTGGTTGGAACCCTGTCCCTTACACCCAAAGGTTGCAGGTTTGATTCCCATCAGGGCACATATACCTAGGTTGCCGGCTCCATCCCCAGTCTGGACACACATGGGAGGAAACCAGTCAATGTTTCTCTCTTACTTTGATGTTTCTCTCTCTCTCTCTCTCTTTCTTTCTCTCTCATCAATGAACATACCCTTGGGTGAGGATTATACATAAATAAATACCCACTGAATCTCACAGTGAGAGAACTCTTCCTTTCACTTCTTTTTGAAGAAGAAAGTCTTAATCAGGTGGTAATCGGTCTTTAACACCTTCCTGACACAGAATCTTCCTTTTGAACAAAGAAAGAGCAGGCCCCAGCTCAGAGCCTTGGGGACGACTGTCTCTTGTCAGAAATTAATAATACGGTTTTGCTTATATTGAGTTAATTTCCACTTATGGTCAGTGATGCTGGCTTTTCATTTACAGTCATGATAAACAATTTCCTTTTAAATAGGCATAATATTTTAAGAGTGGGTCAGTTTGAAAGAACATATTGAGAAAATGATAGGAGAGGTGATTAAAAAGTGGTAAGACATTGACTGCAATTTGGAAATCTGAGGCTTGGGCAGCCTCACGGTTGCCGTGTGACCTGGAGCAGATTGCTTCACCTCTCTGATGCTCAGTTTCCTCATCTGAAAAAGGTTTCAATAATTCTATTGTCATGGAATGGTTTGGGTGAATAGACGGGTTAACTCGTCTGTGTGACCCTGAAGCCAGGTCCCTTGGAGTGTCTCTGGGTCTCATTTTGTCTGCCTGCCTCAGAAAATAAGTGGGACAGGGAGATCAGGATGGAAGTTTTCTCCTCAAGTGAGCCAGGCTAAGTATGGACTTACTATGGGTAGCAAACACCTCTTTACCTGTCCAGGTCCTTGGGAGATTTGGGGGTGAGGGCAATTTGTGTTGGGAGGGAGACTCCGTTTTTAACCTGTTCTCAGGAAGGATGCTGGAGTCTGTCACCTGTGCTGTTTTTCTTCTGTGGAATAATAACTGAGCACATGTGCTGGTCTGAGAGGCATTGCCACCTGGAAAGACTTCTCAAGCCCTTGGCCGAATGCATCGGGGGGAGACTTTTGAGAGGATTTATAGAGATCTCTGAGGATCTGCCCAGGACAGGAATTGGGACCACCCTGGAATAACCTGTGTGTGTTGTGAAGCCTGATGACATTGGGGCTGAACACCCCGACCTTTCTCAAGAGCCTGGGCTGTGTCCTCTCCTCCCATCCCCTACCCTCTCAGCCCAGACTGGTGTGTTTTCCCTAGATGACATTTGGAATCTTTTAATAGTTGTCACATTAGCATACATTTGCATACCTTATGTTAATAGGGCTATTTATTTTTGAAAGAGCACTTTGACTCGTGGGACCCTGTCTCACTGGGGATCTCGCACCAAGTTTTTCCTGGAGACTGTCTACTGCCTTGGAAGGGTGGGGTGTTGCACTCTGTCACAACCCAGGGCAGGGGGCTACCACCTCCCAGACGCACCCTAGCCTGCACCTTTGCTGGGTGCCTGGATTGAGCTGGGATCAGCAGCCCAGAGGGCGACACTTGTCTTGTGCCCATTTTGCAGATGAGACACCAGGGGCAGGGTGAACAGAGTGTTGGACGAGCACCAGATCCCCACCCTAGGACATGGTTTCTTCTCTGACATCTGGCCCTGCAGGCCCATTCTCATCTGAAAGAGAAAAATTGAACTCCATGCCTCCCCCATGATTTTGCTTCTCTTAGGGCAAACCTCCTTGAGAGAGTTGTCACACTTGCTCCCTCCCTCTCCTTCTCTAACCAGCTTCTCACACCTCGCAGGTTCCCCACCGCTAAAGTCTCTCTCTCCAAGTTCATAGATGGCCTTTGCCATCCTCCTCGCCGGAGTTTGACTCTGCTGGGCCCCTCTTTTCCTGAGAACTCAGGGACACCCCGTCCACTGGTCCCAGGCACCTGGCTTCCCTCTCACTTCTCCTGGCCCCTCCTCCATCTCCCCTCCACCCACACCTCCTCCCTCACACACCCCTCCCCTCCTGAGGCTTGTAGGGTCTCTAACACCTCTACTCCTCATGACTCCCACAGCCAGATTTGGGGTTCAGCTACTCCTCGACATCTTCACGGGAACGCTCATGGAGATCTCACCCTGAACACAGCCACCTTATGCCAGACCTTCCCCCAAAACTTGCTCCTCCCGTGTCCCCCATCTTGGCTGAGGGCAGCGCCATCCTAGTAGCTGCTCAGCCAGGATCTGGGAGTCACCCCCTTACTCCACATCCTCAGTAAGCCTTGGTCCTCCACCTTCAGGAATTATTGTACATTAAGTTCTCTCCTTTGCCCTGATTCCACCATGCAGGCTCCCTGCTGCGCCCCTCCTCTCTCACTTCCACACCCCTGCACCCGCTCTGCTCCAGCCTCCTTGTTCCTCCCACACACCAAGCATGGTTCAACCTCAGGGCCTTGGCACCAGCTAGCCCGTCTGCCTGGACTGATCTTGACATAAGTCAGTTTTGTTTCTTGTTGTATCCCCAATATTCCCAGCACTGAAAACAATACTCAGTACACAGTAGACACTCAAACATTTGGCACATGAGTGAATATGTATGCATAGAAAAAAACCTCTGGAACAAACACCCCCAACACACATAACATTTGTGGTTGTTATGGCTGAGATGATAAACAATTTCAATGTTTTTATAGACTTATTTGTTTTCTGATTTTCACCACAAAGAATGTAGCTCCATTGGGGCTTAAACAAACAACAGAAAAATCTCAGTGCCATTTTGGTGCAGGGCCCACCAGCTGTGTGACCCTGAGCAAGTGGCATTTTTCTCTGAACCTCCATTTTCTCCTCTAGAAAATGAGGTTGATCCTAGCCCCAGCCCCAGAAAAATCCCTTTGAGAGTCAACTTCCCAAGTTTCAAAGAAAGAGTTAAATCCAATCTGGGGCGGTGACATTTGCAATGCATGAAGTTTAAACATTTTCAATAAAGGAAAACAAATCCTCCGACATGCTTTCTGATTTATAGTAATCGCAAACCAGCAGCGGTTAATATAATAGTCCAGCGGAAGGGGGGGGGGCTTAATGTGGGGCTCATCAGGGTTGTGGCCCCAGTCAGGTTAAGCAAATGCATTACTGTAATAACTTGGGAGGTGGCTGAAAGCATTAGCAAGAAGGAAGAATAAATATTATCCCAAGAAGCCCCAGAATCGGCGGTTTTATCACTGAGAATTGTCCCCGTGCTATTTACTTTCAATTTAAATTTTCGGGAAAGTGGCTCTTGGCACATTTTATGTATGAAGGAGAATGACTGGAATTGAAAAATGACCTGATTTTGCCATCCAGGAAGAAAAGAGCCATGATATTTTGGAGTCCTGCTCTGTCCTACTGAATTGCTCTTTCTCCAGGTCGCTCTTAAAATCTGAGCACCAGGTCCCAGGCTCAGGCACTTTCAGGAGGCGCTGGAGTTTGACATGAGTCTGTTTCAGAGACCCAGGGATCATGGTGTCAAATATCCAGGGACTGGCCTCATTTAATTACAGATGACCTTACAGCTCCTCTGGTCTGCTCCATTTGTTGACTGATGGGGGAAACTGAGGCCCAGAGTGAGGATGTCATGAACTACTTGCCTCTCCTTGCCTAAGGCCTCCTCCCAGCTATACCTCCTGTCACTCAAGAACCTTCATTGTCTCCCTATGGTCCCTGGGATAAAACCCTCTTGGCTATATATTGCACTCAGAATAGAATTAAAAATAGATCCTAGATCTACATGTAAAATATAAAATCGTAAAACATCTAGATGAAAATGTAGGCGCAAGTCTTCAAGACCTGGAGTTAGGGAAAGAGTCTGTAAGCATGATGCCAGAGAATAAACCATGAAAAAGGTGGATAAATTGAACTTCATCAAAATTCAAGCTTTTGCTCTGTGGAAGTTACTGTTAAAAGGCAGAAAAGTCAAGCCACAGAATGGGAGAAAGTACTTGCAAATATCTGACAAAGGATGTGTATCTAAAATATATTAATGACTCTCAAAATTTAACAGTAAGAAAACAAACAATCCCATTCAAAAATGGACAGAGACAGAAGCAGATATTTCACTGAAGGGGATATATAGAGGGCATATAAGCACATGAACCATTGTTCAACATCATTAGCCCTTAGGGAAATGCAAATCAAAACCGCAGTTGGCAAATCGCTTCACACCTATCAAAGTGGGTAAAATAAAAAATAGTGATGATGCCAAATGCTGGTGAAGATGCAGAGAAACTGACTCACCTATAAATTGCTGGTAGGAATGCAGAATGGTACAGCTCCTCTGCAAGAGTGTGGCAGAATTTTGTTTTGTTTTACTAAATTAAACGTGTAAAAAACCCTAAACATGTACTTGCCATATGACCCAACAATTGCACCCTTGGTTATTTATCTCAGAGTAATGAAAAATTTATGTTCATACAAAAATCTGTACATGAATGTTCAGAGTACCTTCATTTGAAATAGCCAAAACTTGGAAAAAACTGAGGTGCCCTTCAATAGGTGAGTGGTTAAACAGACTTGGGGCCATCATCCCATGGAATACTACACAGGAATATAAAGGAAGGGACTAGTGATAAATGCAGTACCTTGGAAGGTGTCAAGGGAGCCATGCAGAATGAAAAAAGCCAGTGTCAAAAGGTTCTTGAAATGGCAAAATTATAAGATAGCAAACAGGCAAGTGGTTTTCAGGGAGGTGGGAGGAAGGTCTCGAGGCTAAGAGGAAGGCCCTACTGGCTTACAAGGTCACGCCCACTCCCAGTACACTTCAAGCTCTACGGGCTGCCAGGAACAAAGTCCAGAAGACCGCCCGCCACTGTGCCAACACCTATTGGCTAAACCTGTGCAGAAGCATTCAGGAAGCCGCCGATATAGGCAACGCACGAGGAATGTATGAGGGTATCAAGAAGGCAACAGGCCCAATCCCCTCCAAGATCGCCCCCCTTAAGTCCAAGACAGGTGAGGTCATCACTGACCAGGAACAGCAAATGCGGCGGTGGACCGAGCACTACCTCGAGCTGTACGCAACGAAGAACACCGTAACAGACACTGCTCTTAACGCCATCCCAGACCTACCAGTCATGGAGGAGCTAGATACCCCACCTACTGCGGCAGAGCTCAGCAAAGCCATCGACCGCCTCGCTTGCGGGAAAGCACCAGGAAGCGACGGAATCCCTCCAGAAATCCTAAAGAGCGGGAAACCAGTCCTGCTACAGCCGCTCCACCATCTACTCTGTCTCTGCTGGAAGGAGGGTTACATCCCCCAGGATATGAGAGACGCCAACATTATCACCATGTACAAGAACAAAGGAGACCGCAGCGACTGCAACAACTACCGGGGCATCTCTCTCCTCAGCGTCGTCGGCAAAGTATTCGCCCGGGTCGCTCTTGCCCGCCTGCAGACCCTTGCTTCCCGCGTCTACCCAGAGTCCCAGTGTGGCTTCAGAGCTGGCCGATCAACAGTGGACATGATCTTCTCCCTACGCCAGCTGCAGGAGAAGTGTCACGAGCAGCATAAACCACTCTACCTCGCCTTTACTGACCTCACGAAGGCGTTTGATCTGGTCAGTCGAAGCGGACTCTTCAGCTTGCTACGGAAGATTGGCTGTCCACCACATCTGCTTGCTATGGTCATGTCCTTTCACGACAACATGCACAGCACGGTGTCCTACAACGGCGCAACCTCTGAGGCCTTCCCAGTCAGCAGCGGAGTAAAGCAGGGCTGCGTCCTCGCGCCTACGCTGTTCGGAATCTTCTTCTCCATGCTCCTCCAATACGCCTTTAAGGACTGCAGCGAGGGTGTCTTCATTCACACCAGATCCGATGGCAAGCTCTACAACCTGGCCCGTCTACGAGCCAAGACCAAAGTCAAAGAGGTGCTCATCCGTGAGATGCTCTTCGCCGACGACGCAGCTTTGACATCACACTCCGAAGAGGGACTCCAGCAGCTAGTCACTTGCCTTTCCCACGCATGCAAGGAGTTCGGACTAGCCATCAGCCTGACGAAGACGAATGTTATGGCTCAAGGCACGGGGACTCCCCCATGCATCACCATCGACGGATACACCCTGGAGGTTGTCAACGACTTCACTTACCTCGGGTCCACCATCTCAAGCTCTCTGTCAGTCGACTTGGAGGTCAACCGGAGAATCGCCAGGGCAGCCACAGTTATGGCCAGACTGAACCGGCGAGCGTGGAACAATTCCAGCCTCACTGAGAAAACCAGACTGCGCATCTACCAAGCCTGCGTACTCAGCACTCTCCTCTATGGCAGCGAGACGTGGACCACCTACGCAAGGCACGAAAGGAAACTCAACAGCTTCCACATGAGGTGCCTGCGACGCGTCCTGCATGTCGCCTGGCAGGATAAGGTCCCCAACACCGAGGTGCTGAAGCGAGCCAATATGAGCAGTTTGCATGCAGTTCTTAGCGAGAGACGCCTCAGGTGGCTCGGCCATGTCAAAAGAATGGATGCAGGCCGTATCCCCAAAGACCTCCTCTACGGCGAGCTAGCAGAAGGCAAGAGGATGACAGGGCGCCCAAAACTGCGGTTCAAAGACATCTGCAAAAAGGACATGACACAATGCTCCATCAATCTCAACACATGGGAAGTTCAAGCAGACGACCGCCTAGCCTGGAGGCTCGCGGTCAGGCAAGGTACGTCACGCGCGGAGGCTGCGCGCAACGAGGAGGCGGTCCAGAAAAGATCGAGGCGGAAGCAGCGTCAGCAGCAGCAACAACAGCCATCTGCCTTCACCTGTAACAAGTGCGGCAGGGATTGTCACTCCCGAATCGGACTGCACAGCCATTCTCGGCGGTGCAGATAGACTCTCAAGAAGCTACGCCATCGTCTCTCGAGACGGACGGCTGCCGACGGGAGGAAGGTGGCTATGGCTATGGAAGATAAGCATGAAAGACCCTTGTAATGGCATCTTCTGTGGTGGTGGTCATGTGAAACACACACATACACATACACACATAAAAGCATGTAAAACTGAACAAATTTGATGGATTTTATTACTGTTAGTTTCCTGATTATGATATTGTAAGATGTTACCATTGGGGGAAACTAAGTGGAAAGCATATGAGATCTTTCTGTATTCATTATTCTTTTCTTTTTTTTTTTTTTGCAGTTTCTTTAAAAAAATCTTATTTATTGATCTTAGAGAGGGAGGGAGGCAGAGAGAAAAAGAGAGAAACCTCAAATTGTTGTTCCACTTATTTATGCATCCATTGGTTGATTCTTGTATATACCCTGACTGGGGATCAAACCTGCAACCTTGGCTTATGGGGATGATGCTCTAACCAACCGAGCTACTAGCCAGGACTCAGTTTTCTTTTTTCTACTTTTTTAATTAAAAAAATGTTTATTGATTTTAGAGAGAGGAAGGGGGAGAGAGAGAGAAACATTGATGTGAGAGAGAAATATCGATTGGTTGCCTCCCACACACACACCCTGAGTGGGGATCGAACTCACAACCTAGGTATGAGCCCTGACTAGGAATCAAAACCACAACCCTTTTTGGTGTACTGCACAACGCTCCAACCAATTTAGCCACACTGGCCACGGCTGGTGACAAATATTTTATAATTTACCGTGGACAGCATTGCATGCATTCTACTTTGTGCTGAAGAGTGCCAGGGTTTACACTAGCCTCACAAGCTGACAATATCAGGAGGAATGACTAAGGGTGCACATAAATCTAAACTTAAATTATAAAGACCAACTCCAAATGCACTCATGTGATATATTGTTTATTAACAAAAATAACTTCACTTGTGCCTCTGTACTAGTGTGTCTATTTAAATTCATAAACTTTGAGAAAGGTGGTTGACTCCAAATCCAATAGGATTTGGTCAATAGGAGACTGAGAATTTTCACTTTTTAGTATCATGTAACTATTGATATTTGTCTGTCTTTCTAGATGCATTTATGATTTAATAACAGGGGTAGGATAGATTCTTCTATTCAGCTAAAATATTTCTTTTCTGTTTAATTCTGGGTACATGTGTAATTCCTTTAAGGAGACTGGAGTGGCGGGGAAGTCTGGCTGAGATTTTGTTAGAATCCTTGACTGACTGAGCTGAAGATATTCACAGCCAGTCTCAGGCAGTAATGCACATTCAATTTTATATCTAAAATTATTTTTCTATATTATAGCATTGAAGATTAACAATTTTATATTTCTTCATGTTTGTTAGGTTTTTCCACGATTATTCTTTTTAACCTAGATATAGCAACCAAGCACTAAGATAGATGTTTGGAAATAATAGGTACATGTAAACTAGAATTGTATGAATTTTGTATAATAGCTATATGGTATACCATTCCATAGCCCTGGCTGGTTTGGCTCAGTGGATTGAGCGTCGGCCTGCGAGCTAAGTGTCGCTGGTTCGATCTTCCAGTCAGGGCACATCAGAGAAGGAAAACTCTGACTCCAAAAAACCTCCGCTGCCTTGCGGCATACCTCTTCAGGGGAAAGGCTAAGGGAGTAAACCCCGACAGAAAATCCGGAGCCGGAGTCCCTAAGGCGGTTTGACGTTGTAGTCAACACCGGCAGCTCCTGCGGCGCACCTGAAGCCAAGCTGTATTGACTCCGTCTTTCCCTTGGACCCTTCAGCTGCGAAGAGAGGGGGGGTCTGCTGCATGGGCAACAGCAGACCCTCCATATCACCCTGCCCAGGCTCTGTAGCTTCAGCTTCACTGGAGAGGACACTCCAGCGTCATCGCAAGATGTCGATTCAACACGGGAGGAGACAGATACCGTGTCACTCCTGAGTTGGACTGCACAGCCATTCTCGGCGGTGCAGATAGACTCTTAAGAAGCTACACCATCGTCTTTCGAGACGGACGGCTGCCGACGGATACCATTCCATGTTTTCTCTGTTTTTAAAACTTAAATGTAATCATTGGCTCCCCCCACCCCTTTATTTAGTATTACTGAAATCCTTATACTTCCGGACATTTGTGACTCTTTGGAGGGTTTTTAAAAAACTCATACAAATACATATTTATAATATTCTATTTTTATTTACATTGACCAACACAGAGATAGCTAGTGAAAAAGAAGTCAATTTGGTATAAGTTCTGCAAGAATCAGATGTATCAAAGCATCTCTCTATAGCACCCATTTGAAGTTATAGAGGAGTTATTTATAGAGGTGTAGTCAGGATAATGGTGAACCCTCAGGACACAGGGCAGCTCTTGGGGGAGCTGTTACCATGTCTAGGTCTGAGTGGGCAAAGGGGGACGTGGTTGCTGAAATCCAGTGGAAGTTGAGACTTGAAAGGGGCTCAAAAGATCAGTAGCAGTGCAACAGAACAGGAGCTGGGAGGATAAATACCCAGACCTCCTCATACCCCGCCTTCAATCTCCACCCCGCCCCCCTTCACTCTTGCTCTCACACACACACCCATGAACACAACAGGATTGGGGCAATAGGAACCTGAGAGTTCTGTCTCTGCAGATGAGCCTCTCCCAGGGCATGGGCCTAGATGGGAAAGGATTAAGAGTGGATCTGGGGAGGGGGAGGGGCAAGTGGAAAATTTACAGCAGAAAGCCAGGCCTCCAACCAGCCTTCCTGGGGCCTGTCATCTGAGTTCTCTGTAGAGTCTGGCCTGTTCCCTGCTGATGCTAAGTGTGGGCTTCTGTGTCTCTTGCTTTGGGGTGGGCTGGGGCTCACTGTGAGATGCTGAGGTGTGGGCTGAGCTGAGTCAGTGTGGGTCAGAGAGGGGTTCTCAGGTAGGAGGAAATGGCCACGTGGCTCTGGCTAGGATTGGGCTGAAATGTTTTCTTCCAGGATGGAGCCTAAATTATTCATCCTGGTCTTCAAGACCATCTTCCTCTCCAGTCCAGTTCCTAGCCTTTCTATTTCCCCAACCTGGTTCTTCCAGCCCCGCCCATTTATCCACCTGTACATCATTACCTTCAGCTGATTCAGTCTCAACACTCTTGGTATCAAGTCTTTGCCCACACAAAGCTCCCTGCCAAACACACCTTCCCATTGTACACTCCCCTCTCCAAATCTTACCACTGTGAGACCTGGGAGGCAGCACGTGAACTGAGGCTTAAAGACAAGGAGCTCATCCCAGGAAGAGCCCTGGGCACAGCATGTCAGGAGAGGACATTGCAAGTGCAAAGGCGGGCATGTGCTTGTGGATTAGAGGAACAGCAGGGAGGTCTGTGTGGCTGAAGCAGAGTGGGGGCAGGGAAGAGGTGAGGGCAGGAGGTCACAGAGAGGCTGGAGTTCAGGGGTTCTTTTAGGCCCTGGTGGGCAGTTTGAGCTTGACTTGAGTGTAATGAAGGGCCCTTGGACCAAGTGTCATAATCATCTCAGAATGGTATAACAAAGTACTGTAGATTGAGTGACTTAAACAACAGACATTGATTTCTCACAGTTCTGGAGATTGGAAAGTCCAAGATCAAGGTGCTGGAAGATTTGGTTCCTAATGAGAGCTTCTTGCTGGCTTTTGGATGGCTGCCTGCTCACTGAGTCCTCACATGAAGGAGAGAGGAGCTCTGGTCCCTCTTTCTTCTTATGAGAACACTAATCCCATCACAGGGGCCCCACCTTCAGGACCTCATCTAACCCTAATTACCTCCCAAAGGATGACCTCCAAATACCAACTCATTGTGGGTTTGGGCTTCAATATAGGAATTTGGTGGGGGAGGACATAAACATTCAGATCATAACAGAGCTTGAAAGAATGAGTGAGTAAATGCTTGGATGAATGAATGAATGAATTGATGAAAGCGTATGAGGCTGATCCATAGCTACAGCCTTGGTCCACTCAGAGCCCATGACCACTAATGGCTCTTGGTCCTCCTCAATATCCCTCAAAGCTGTCTCCTTCCCCCAGCTTGGCCCCTGCCATGTGTCCCCATGGGGACAGGTTGCTTCAACTGCAGTAGCAAAGCCTGTCCTGGCTCTGTCTTAATAACAGGCAAACAGCTCCACAGAACCAAATGGCTCATCACAATTATTATAAAATATTAAAATGACTTACAAAATAAATTATTCACACACCTCATGTTCTGCTTCCAGGTGTTTGGGGACTTTTAGGCAGGGAGTAAGGAGTAGCCCTTGGGAATCGGTGAGGCACTGAGAGATTGTCTACCAATCATGTCACCATATAGATGGGGACACTGAGGCACAGGGGTAATGGGAGGCATAGGCAGAACTGGGACAGGACACAGTGACCATTTATCACCTACAGTAGCTGATATGCAGGCAGGCTGAGAGGTGAGGGTCTTCTCTCCCCCCACATGTAGCTGGGAAGAGTTGGGTCCCTGTGAGCAGCAAGAAGGGCTTGGAGCTTTCAGAGTGGTGGTGGTATGGATGAGATAGAGACAGACATGAAGAGACAGGCAAAGACAGGCGAAGAATGAGAAATGCAGAGAGACACTGAGAACCATGAAGAGACAGAGATACAATGACAGACAAAGAAATGCACAGAGAGATACAACAAGAGACAGAGAGAAACAAAGACAGAGAGAGACACATAGAACAAGAGTTAGAGACATAGAGACAGAGACACATCAAGAGGCTCATAAAAAGTCGGAGACACAGGCAAAGACACTCGGGCAGACAGAGAGACAAAGACATAGAAAAGTGACCAGAAAGAGGCCTACAGAGACACAGAAAGAGATGCAGAGACAGACACACAGGGAGACAAAGAGATGCACAGAGAGACAGAAACAGACAGAGACAGAGACAGAGACAGACTAGACTAGATGTTACTGTTGTCAATTTATAATCCCCTGAATTCTCACTTAGATAGATAGAACCAAGGCTGGGGCCAGGAGGGCTTAGGAAGTCCAGGTCCCCAGAGGTGGAGGCTCCTCCTAACAGAGGCCACCAAGATAGGAGCTGGGGTGTGAGTTCTATGAATGAACCGTATGGGCTCCTGAAATCTGGGATTCCACTGCCCATCCTGTGCACAGTGTAAGTAAGCTCTCTTCTGAAAAGCTGCAGCAAGCAGATCACAGGAGACACCCATACGTGTGCCTTTCAGCACCATGGACAGCGACACACTCCTGGGACGGAAAGAAGACACCCCTGGGCGTAGGTGGCCCCAGCAGTGAGCTTTCTACTTGCCTGCTACAGGGCCAGTAGTTGTCCCTGCAAGGGGAGGTGGTTGCCCCCATTTACTGGTGGGTAAACTGAGTCTCAGAGCTGTGAAGGCCCAGATACAAGGTCCAAAACCAGCCCCATTTGGGCTTACTTGAGCATTTACTGTGTGCCTGACCCTGTGTTGGATATTGGGGACAGAGCAGTGACTAAAACAGACAAAAGTCCCTCACCTTGTGAAGCAGATAGCTGATATAAAAGAAAAAAATTTTTTTTCTGGAATGAATCCTTTCTGATAAAGATTCTAAAGAAAATAAAATGGATGATATACTGGAGAGAGAGACAGAGTGGTGACTTTAATTGGGGCAAGGGGGATCAGGGAGGGTCTTTTTGAGCAGGTGACATTTGAGCTGGGACCTGAAACAAGTGGGGGAGCCCCCCATGGGGAAGGTGCTCTAGGCAGAGGGCACAGCAAGTACGAAGGCTCTGAGGTCAGAGAAAGCTTGGTGAATTCAAGGAACAGAAAGAAACAGAATTCAAGTTAATTTTCAGACAGGTGGATCCTGTAATCATTTTTTGGAGGGTGGGCCAAGCACTCCTCACACAAGTCTGGGCAAGGGGTCAGCTGGCTATTATTGAGAGCAAGAGGTTGGACAAGTATCTATGGAGTCTTGGGTTCGAATTCCAACTGCTACTTTCTATCTAGGTGAGTGGTCATCTGTACAGTATTGGTTAGCAATTGCTGTGTAACAAATTTCCACAAAACGTAGTGGCTTAAAACAGCACTACAATCTCAATTTCTGTGGATCAGGAATCTGGACATGGCTGAATGGGGTCCTGTGCTTTAGGTTACAATAAGAAAGTAAGTCAGTAGAGAGAGTCCATCAAGATGGAAGTCAAAGTCTTTTTACACCCCAATCAGGGAAGTGATGTCCATCATCTTTGCTGTATTCTATTCTTTAGAATCAAGGGGAGGGGATTATGCAAGGACCAGATGACCAGGAGGCATGGATCCATTGGGACGTATAGATGCAGAGAGAAAGAGACAGATACAGGAAGCAACAGAGATAAAGAGAGAGATACAGAGACAGAGAGGCTGAGAGACTAGATCAGATGTTACCGCTGTCGACTCATGATCCCCTGAATTCTCTCTTTGGTAGATAGAACCAAGGCTGGGGCCAGGGGGGGCTTATAAGCTGTCTACCACAGTGCCCTCTCTGAGCCTCAGTTTCCTCATCTGTAAGAAGGACAGTGAGTCCCTACTTTTAAGGGGTCATGCAGAGGATGCTGCACAGTGGGGCATAGAAAAGTTCTGGGCACAGCGAGTCACCTTCAGCCCTAACTTTCTGGACACACAAGTGTGAGGTTCAGAACCTTGAATTAGGGTTTCTCTGTATTCTGTTCCTTCAGTCAGATGTGAGATTGGCCTGGGCAGACACTGAGCTTTGCAAAAATAACCCTGACTTCCCTAAGACAGTCACTTGTTAGCCCACTGTACTAATTTTCTGTGGCTGTTGTAACAAGGGGAGATGGTTGCCCCCTTTTATTGGTGGCTTGAATATCAGAAATTTGTCTCAGTTCTGTAATCTATAAATTCAAGATTAAGCTGTTGGCAGGGTTGGTCCCTTGTGAGCGCTGTGAGGGAAGGATCTGTTCCAGGCCCCTCTCCACGGCTTGTAGATGGCCATCTTCATGTTGACACGATGTTTTCCCTATACGCACATCTGGATCCAAATTTATGAGGGCATGAGTCATATTGGCTTAGGGATGGATCCACCCTGCTCCAGTATGACTTTACCTTCACTGAACGAATTCCATCTGCAATGGCCCTACCTCCAAATAAGATTATATCCTGAGGTCTTGGGTGTTAGGAATTCAACACAGAATTTGGAGGGGACACAATCTAACCCATAGCACTCACCAATGAGAGACTCATATCTCTGTGTGTGTGTCTGTCTCACAGTCTCTCTATTGTTGGTTCTGTGTGTGTCTGTGTGTGCATGTGTGGGTCTTTATCCAGCCTCCCTGTCCAAGCTCATTCCCACCCCAGGACCCTTGCAAGTACTGTGACCTCCATTTGGAAAGCCCCTGGTTCTTGCAGGTCTGACTTCTTCTCAGCTCAGATGACACCTCCTCAGTACGGGACTCTCCAATCTACCTCACTTCCTACCCTCCTCTGTCATCTCCTTGCTGTTTTTCAAATATACCAAGCAAGTTCCCGCCTCAAGGCCTTTGCCCAGGCTGTTTCCCCTGCCTGGGACACCCTTTCCTCACACGCCTCCTTCCTCCATTTTATTCAGGTCTCAGCTCAAGTGTCACCCTGTTAGATAGAGTCTCCATCTCGCAGCCCTCCCAGGACCTGTCGTCCCTGGCTTTGTTTTTCCCCACTGCATGCCTCCCCCACCGGATAGATTATAACCAATTGCTTTAACTGCTGCTTGTCCATCTCCACTCGACTGTCAGCCCCACAAGAGCAGATATTGTTGTCTGTTTTGGTTCCTGCTGTGTCCCCAGCTTTTAGACCAGGGCCTGGCTCATAACACATGGCCAGTAAATGTTTGTGGAACTGATGAATCATGACCAGTCAAAAGACCTTAGAATGATCGCCCAGGCCTCTCACATTGTGGAAGCTTGCGGTTCGCCACTGAATTCCAGGCATGGAATCTTAGAACTGACACTAAATCTTACAATCAGAAAGAAAGGAGTTTTGGACTCCTCCTACTCCAGTGCCCTCCAAGGACTCCTGGAACCGTTCTCTAGCTTGCCTAGGTTATCTCCTGTGACAGGGACTTTATGACCACCTAAGGCAGCCCATTCAGGTTTTGGATAGTCCACAGGTATGACAATCCTTCCTTCAGAACTGAGCCCACATTTTTCACCTTGCCATTCCCGTTAGTCTCAGAACTGTCCCTCCCCTGCTTCCTGCACAACCAGTCTGCTCCCTCTTCCCCCCGAGGAGTCACTGGATTGGGAGGAAGGGATTTGAGCTTTATGAGGCTCTCTCTCCCTTCTTCAGCCTTCTCTGAACATTTCTGGCAAAGATGATAGCTGACGTGTGAGCTGATAACTAAGGTGTGAGCTGATAACTGAAAGGTTAACTGATAAGGGAAGTGCTGGCTGATAAGAACCGCAGAAGACAACTGCATCAACGTTAGGTAAGAACTAAAGAGCTTTGGCCAACAACTCCCCCTTTCTACCCTCCTTCCGTCCCTGCCTCCCTCCTTTCTTTCTCAAGCATTTATTGAGCACCTACTGTATATCAGGCCAAGTGCTGAGAGTGAGAGTTATAAAAACACACCAGATACAGTCTCTCCTTTGGGACACTCGGTCCAACACTTCTGAGGTTTAAGCTCTCTTGGAAGCCCCAGAGCCAGAAAAGTCTTTAAGACAGGAAAACATGGAGCTGTGCTGGTGGGATGGCAGGCAGCATGCAGTCTTTTCCCTCCATCTCCTGCCTGCTGGTAAAGTAAACCCCTGAGTCTGTCCCCACTGCTGGCAATTCTGGGCCACCTCCCTTCTCTCCAGCGTGGGTGGCAAACGACTTCATCTGGCCCCAATGGCTGTCACTCAGCCCTCGTCAGACAGGAGACAACATGGTTGCTGTGGAAACAAATATGCTTCCCCCTAGGGGGGCGGGGCGTGAGCCAAGGGAGCCAGAAACTGCTTGCGGATGTGTGAACTGAGGCACAAAGTGACCCAGGCCTGGCAACTCGAGTGGTGGCGGTGGTGGGTTAACTCCTTCACTGCCATTCTCCCCTCCTCTTTGCTCACGCTCAGGGTCCTGGAGGAACCAGGGTTTCAGCGACAGAGTTGAGAGTGTCTCGAGCCCTGCTCTCACTCCAGGCAACCTAACCCCTCTGTCCTCAGCTGCCTCATCCAAAACATGGGCACGAGAAGGTGTACTCATTTGTATTCAGGGAATGAACGCATTTCAGTTGCCTGTCACATGCCTGGTGTAGTTCTGACTCCCTTGGGTTGTCTGGACCATGGGAAAGGGTCAGACAACGAAGAAATATGTAAATTAAAAATCAACAAGTGCTATGGAGGGAAGATAAGAGAATGGAGGGACATGATAAGGAGTGGAGGAAGAAGGGCAGGGGAACATTTCGCTGGGGATCAGGAAGAAGCTGTGAAAGGAGGTGACATTTAAGCTGAGACTTCAAAGATGAGATGTGTGGGAGAAGAGGGGTTCTGGTTGAGGGAACAGCTCATGCAAAGGTCCTGGGGCAGGGCCATGCCTGGTTCATTACAGGAACAGCAAGGAGGCCTGTGTGGCTGAAGCAGAGTGAGAAAGAGGGAAGGATGGGTGGTGAGGGCAGGGAGGGTATGGGGCAGGTAGTGCAGGGCACTGTGGGCCATGGGGAGGACTTGGGCACTTACCCCACTGAGGTGGGAGCCCTGGAGGGCTGTGAGTAGAGGGGGGCTGGGACCTGACTCAGGTGTTCACAGGCGCTCCCTGTGGCTGCTGCGGGGAGGACAGGCTGTGGGGCCAAAGGTGTGTGTGATGGGGGGACATGGACCAGAATGGAGGTAAATGACCTGGACACAGAGCAATGATGAGATCCATCAAACAGAGAGTGCCTTGGCCAGCTTCACTGTGTCCTCTATTATGGTTGTGCTGGATCATTTACATATTGAAATACCTAGAATTTTATCGTAAAGAATGTTCTTTTTATTTCTCCTTTATATTATAAGTAGTAAGTTATGTTCTTTGAAGTTACATACGTAACTTGTAACTTCAAAGAACATAAGTTACATATGAACTTGTTATGTTGTCTGTGAATTTAACCTTAGGATGGGCTGAGACTCACAGCACTGGGGTGGCCCCTGGTGTGGATCTGTGTGACAAGGCCTGGCATAGAGTAAACACTTGGTAACAATAGCCTGTGGCTTATGGGGTCACAGGACAGAGGTGGAAGGGAGGCAGGTTTCTCTCCAGACTTCTGGGAGTTCCAGACACAATGACACCATGTCTCAAGGGCCAAATTACAGGCT